>NC_143551.1:91706034-92014913 GCF_054136105.1 Typopeltis vanoorti | reverse complement strand
TTTCCCTTAAGAAATGCCTTTTGAAATATGTTGCACACCTGAGCATGTTACTAGTTATGGAAGAGAAAATTGTACCTGACTACTTGATAGCTTTGAAAGTGGGGCTTATTTATCTTTAATACTGAAATCTAGTGAAATACTCTGCTGATGCACTTTTATAAGTTGGTATATTTGTTAAATGTGGACAGAATGGTTTTGCCTTTTTTTTTTTTTTTTTGTTAAACTCAGATTAGTAGGCATAACTTTGTTAAGGATTGTGCAAGTTTTTCTCTTAATAATAGCGGAATTTTTTTGATAAATAGTCCACATTGAACCAAGCTGTTCTCAAACCTTAGATTTGGTGTTAGATACTATATACTGATGAAATGTTTTTGTTGTTGTTCCTCACTTCTGTTAACATGTACCATTTTCTTATTACTCTAAAGTAGCCGGTTAAGTTCATTGTTGAATTGGCTAAAAAAAAAAGGGGTATCTTTCCTTTCCAGATACCTGGAATTAACATGAACATAATTGGTTTCTGGTTTTCTCTTTCAGTTGCTTCTGACCCTAGGTGACTTTGTAGGCATTGCCCACAAAGTATTCCTGGTGAGATTTTTACAGGATAGTTCACCATTGCTTTCTCCAATTCACCCCAATTTTATCTGGGCTCGGGATCAGTATATGGCTGGGACATATTCATGACTGTGTTCACGGTGCCGGTTTGCCTGTTCTTGGGGGATGAAAAACCCGAGTTTCCGGGTGGAAAAAAAAACTCTCTGTATGAGACCGGCTAACTCACCTTTAGTCGAAAGAGGCCAGTAAAGGTTCCTCATGTCACTGACGGGAATCAAACCCAGATCTTTCCAACCAAAGGGCTTCATCTATACTGACTGAGCTATGGGGGTCATAATTGGTTCAGTGTAGACTATTCATGGATTTGATATAAAAATTTTCAATATATGTAAAAATATTTTACAAAAAATACTAGTAGTGGTGGTGGGCAACAAATCTCTGTCTCCACCACTCAATTCACCAACTGCTACTACCATCATAATCTGCACCAGCACCATCTACTACCCACCACCACTAGTATTTTTTGTTTGTAGATTGCATGTGTTCTGAAGGCTGATTTGTTTGTATGCGGGATGAAAAACTTGAGTTTCTGGGAGAAAAAAACCCTGCTATATTATATTGGGTATATTAATAGATTATGAAAACATGTGGACAGGAAAGATTTATTGAATGCTAGCAGTGTCGAATGAATAAGCAATCTAAATGGGGTAAAATACAAGTTAGCACAACATTCAAATTAACTGATTAACATAAATAATCATACTTTAATGATCAAGAGGCAGTCATTCTGATTTAAATTACGATGGTGTAATAAAGCTTCTTTTAAATATGAATGTCTCCTTAAGCAGACATTCATATTTAAAACTTCTCTAAATTTGGAAAATTCTTAGGAAAGATGAGGACCTATCAGCAGAATTTTGCAGAAGTTGCATCTGATATGTGCATATTTTCCTATTAACAGGATTTCTAATTTTCTGCCAACCACAAAAGGCAACCTTATGTTTCTATCTATAGCCCACGTGTATCATATTCCTTGTTGCTATAATTTAGCACATATTGGAAAGACTGGTTATTCAGCACATATATATAATGAACACTAATACTGTACTGTGAATCCTCAAGTCTAGTCTTACACAACATGGTGAGGCTGAACACAGAATCTTTTTTGAAGATACTTGTCTAATTCATAGATGCAGTTGTAAATGTGCTTCTGTTCAAAGAGAGGTCAGAGGCTATCTCTATTTAAATGAGAATGATTGCCTTTTGATCCTAAAAGTATGGG
Organism: Typopeltis vanoorti; assembly: GCF_054136105.1. NCBI lineage: Eukaryota > Metazoa > Arthropoda > Arachnida > Uropygi > Thelyphonidae > Typopeltis > Typopeltis vanoorti. The sequence continues at coordinate 92,013,079 of NC_143551.1, read as the reverse complement.
AGATTTTCATATCAGCTTTAATTTTTTTATGTGGCTGGTGAGCAAGAGCGAGTGCCATTTGGGCAGAAAGAATGAATCAAGTGTTACTAGATTAGTGTTGACAGTAGACTAATCTTCTAACACTTGCTTTGCAGGTTAGACTATATTAATGGCAGACTGGAAAATGTTAACGTCTGAATTAATGTTGAACATGTTGTGGTGGAAGTTCAAGAGAACAAAGTGGACCTCATTAAAGAAATAGCACACTTGCATGATATCCTTCAAATTAAAAAATCCTTCACAGAACAAAAGCATGAAATTGAAAAATTGCAGAAACATCGAGAGATTAGCAGGGATGAGAAGAGAAAGAAGTAGGAGGTCCGAGGAAAGAATTGAGATCATGTGAATAAATGAGAGAAACAAGGTAAGGGGAAAAAAATTTACAGAGATTCTATGATAAGAGGAGTAATTAACAAAAGTGGAACAAAATTTTGTTTCCTTGGCACAGAAATTAATAATATTAGTGATGCTATCTGGATGCAGAAAGGTAAGGTGAAAGAACTAATTGTGTTGGTTGGCACTAATGATCCCAGAGGTGAGATGTATTCTATAAGGGAGGATGGATAGGAGTTGTTGGATGAAGTGAGAAAAAATAGCTAGAAGGTGAAGATTGTAAGTCTGCATGCCGTGATAAAGGTGATCTTAGGAAGAGGAGGAGGGCATCGATAGCAAATGAATCAGTATCCAGTACAGAAGGAATTATATAGCGTTTGTCCACCTGTGGTCTGAGTTTGATGGAAAGAAGGATTTTTATAATGATGAAGGACTGCACTTAAATGGTTTTGGTGTTAGATGGATGTGTAATATCATTAATTACACATTGATTGGGTAGAAGAGAAATCTCATGATAAGAAAGAACAGGAATTTATTGAATTGTTGCGAGACAACTTTCTCAAGCAGCATGTGAAAGAAGGAACTCGAGGTCAAAGGGTGTTGGATTTGCTCATAGCATCAGAAGGAATCTCTGTCAAGAATATGGCTATTTTACCATCAATTAGTGACAGTGATCATGCTGTTCTTTCTTGAGAAGTATCTACTTGTATTGAAGCTCTGATTAAAACAGGCTCTACATGCTGAACTACAAAGCTAGAAATTGTGATCAACTTAGGAGAATACTATCTTTGGCCCCATGGTATCAGTTACTGAATGGAAAAAATGTCAGCAATGCATGGGAATCTTTGAAAAAGTGCTTGAATGAGGTGGTTTCTCAATGTATCCCTAGTGCTCAAAGAATAAATAGGTTGGGAGGGAAATGGATGTGCAGCCTTATTAAGAGCTCCACAAGAAGATGATGATGTGGAAAGAATATCATGAGAGGAGTTATGAAATATATAAAGCTCAGGCCAGAAAAGTAACGAGTATTGGGAGAAAAGCTAAAACGGAGTATGAAAAGAAATTGCCCATGCAAGCTAAAGGCAATCCAAAAGAATTTTATTGTTATGCTGCAAGCAAAAGAAAGAATGAACGTGGAAGAATAACTTTATTGAATGCAGATGGTACACGAGTGTCGGAAGCTAAGGAGATTGTTCAGTTGATGAGTGCTCACTTTGCTAAGATATATCAACCAGGTGTATGTAGCATGGTGCACAGTACTACTGCTATGTTGGATGAAGAGTTAGAGGTTCATGAAAATGGGGTTGAAGAGCTGTTACATAACTTGGATAAGAATTTGTCAATAGGGACAGGTAGAATATCAGCCCATTTGCTAAAGGAATGTTCAGCTGAATTGGCTACGCCTTTCACATATTTGTATAACTTGTCTCAGCTCAGGAATGGAAGGAATGTATGATAGTTCCATCCATTGCACAAGGGTGGTGCAAAAACTGATGTGCCTAACTACCGACCTATTAATATCTCTGGTGTGGTAGTGAAGATTTTAGAGAAGTTGGTAAGAACTCGCATACAGAAATGGGTAGACAAGCATTCTATACTCTGCAGGGAACAGCATGGGTTTACTAAAGGAAGGTCATGTTTTAGCAATTTGCTCATATTTTATAACAATGTTATGGCCGAGTTGGATAAAGGGAATGGATACACTATGATAATGTTGGATTTTTCTAAGGCATTTGATAGGATACCACATGATAGGCTGTTGCATAAACTGTAGAATATGGAATTGGAATATAATCTATTGACTTGGATCAGGGAATGGTTGAAAGACATATCAAAAAGTGGTATACAGTGGGTGTGAATCTACCAGATTTAAGGTAACCAGTGGTGTACTTCAGGTTCAGTCCTTGGGCCATTATTGTTCAATCTGTATATTAATGACATCAAGCAGGGTCTATCATCAGATTTGCAATTGTTTGCTGATGATGATGCGAAGATAGGCAGGACAATCAGGGATGCTACTGATGTTCAGTAATTACAAAATGATTTGAATAGACTGGAAATCTAGGCAAATGAAAATGGCTGTCAGTTTAATGTTAGTAAGTGTAAAGTTATGCACTTTGGCATGATTAGAGTTCCAGTGGCATATTATATTAGTGGGGTTATGCTATAAGAAACTGAAGAGGTAAGAGATCTTGGTGTATTGGTGGATAAGAATTTAAAGTTCAAATGTCACATAGCAAAAGTTACCAATACAACTCAGAGGATAATTGCAATAAGGCTTTGATAAGACCACACCTGGATTACTGTGCGCAGATTTGGTCTCCCGGGTTACCAAGGGAATAAAGAAGCCGTGGAAAGGGTGCAAAGAAGAGTTACAGGATTATATTTATTAAAGATTATTATTATTACTGACACCTCCAGGGAGTCCAAAGACTCATCGAGGGAGGGTGCCTGCTCCACAGTTCTCTGTCTACACCAATGCCATCTACTGTCCACTACCACTACTAGTATTTTTCATAGACAATTACAAACATCCATGCCAACGGCAGGATTCGAACCTGCAGCCTTTTGGTTGGAGAGCGGATATGCTAACCACTCGGCCAACCAGGCCAGTGTGGTTAGCATTATATCCGGATTATGGGAATTAGATTGAGGACAGATCATGAGTATGAGGAGACTGTGGTTAACAGGAGAAAGAGGGGGGGTGATATGATGGAGGTCTATAAACTTTTGAATGAGTGTTATAGCATTTCAACTGATGAAATTTTTTGTTATATGGAAGGCGGGAGAGAAGACGGGGGCATCCATGGAAGTTAAGGTTGTTCTCTGTCAAGAAAGGGGTAAGAGCTAGGTTTTTCTCCCAGAGAGCAGTGAGTGAGTGGAATAATTTGCCCTTAGGGGTAGTGAGTGCATCTAGTGTAAATGAATTTAAGGGAAGGTATGATAGCTGGGTTGGGTAATTTACAGCCTCCCTCAATAAGTCCTTGACTCCCTGGAGGTCTCAGATAATAATATATAAAGAGAAAGGTGTCCAGCATGATAAGAAGGCAAAATCATATGAGAAGAAACTCATTGAGCAGACCAAAGAAAAATACCAAAGAGTTTTTTTCATTATGTGGCAAGTAAGAGGAAGAACAGTATGGCAGGATAACCTTAATGAGTGCTGATAGTGGTGAAGTGGCAGAAGCAGATAAGAGTTGAATTACTGAGTGATCTTTTTGCAAGGATATATCATCCTTGTGAGGTTACTGCTGTGGCATGGAGTGATGTGGGAACAGAGTCAGATTAATTGGGGATCCTTAGGATATTGCAGAATCTCAATATGAATATGGGTGTGGGATTGTTCCAAGAGAATTAAAGGAGGGCAAAATAATTCATTTGCATAAAGGAAGATCTAATTGTGACAGCAATTTATAGGCTACTCAGTATCTCAGGGGAGTGGTAGTAAAAGTTGGTCAACAAGGGAATTCAGAAATGATGGATAAGAATACTCTATGAGGGACAACATGGCTTTGTGAAGGGTCAGTCATTCTTTAGTAATTTACTAACTTTTTATAATAGAGTGACAGCTGAGTTGGATAAAGGAAATGGCTACATAGTGATTCTGTTAGATTATGCAAAGGCATTTGACAGAATACCACATGGAACTCTATTATGCAAATTAGAACAAATGGGGATGTACGAGGGCCGTCTGAAAAGTTCTCAGCCTAACATTGAAAAAAGAATTTATAATTTCAAAATTATTTCTATTTTTCAACATAATCTCCCTACATTTATTTCAGCGCCATTATCCCATCCCTGTAGTGATTCTCAGTAAGATCTGCAAAATACCCCTCTACAGCTGCAATCACATTCTTTTGAAATGCCTATAGTCTCAGCAATTTCATGCACTTTGGCTTGTCGGTCATCCAATACCATATTGTGCATTTGATCAATGATTTCTGGTGTTGTTACACTTTTTTAGACATCCTTCATGTGGATCATCTTCAAGGCTAGGTATCTACGGTTAAACTCGGTGACCCATTTCTTAATTGTCGAAAACGAAGGAGAAGAGTGCCCATAAACTTTTATGAACTTCGAATGAATTTCTTTTGGCGCTAAACCTTCTTTTACAAAGAATTTTATAACCGCACGATATTCAATTTTATCCATTTCAAGGGATACAGACAATACTTTTGCTTCAGACAGCTGCATGAAACAAACTACTGGATAGAATGACTTGCAATTTAACATGGATGCTTATGACAGATATACCAATTTAGAAAAAAAAAATATCTTGCTGATAGTGTTGCCATCTATGGTCGAGGCTGAGAACCTTTCATACCACCCTCATATATGTCACTGGTTATATGTATACGAGGATGACTGATGGACAGATACCAAAAAGTGGTATACAGAGGAGCAGGATTCATTCAAAAGCAGGTGACTAGTGATGTGCTAAGGCCTTTACAGTTTGATTTGTGCATAAATGTATAGGAAGTAATCTGGATGGAAATATTTACTTGTTTACTGATGATGATGAAATATTGGGTAGAGTAATAGTTAATCAGGGTGATGTGGAAAGCTTGCAGAATAATTTAAATAGGCTGTAATTATGGGCAAAAGATAATTAGTGTCTGTTTAATGTGGAGAATTGGGATAAACAGATTACAAGCTGTGTACCACATTGATGAAACTGTGCTTCATAAAATCGATGAAGCTAGGGATTTGGAGGTGGTAGTAGATAGAGTTGAAGTTTAGAGGATGTATTGATAAGGTTGCAAGGTAGTTCATAAGATTACTTGGCTACTGACAACACTATCAAGTAGAGATAAGGGAATTGTTATTCCTCTTTATAAGGCTCGATACTGGATTACTTTTCTCAGGTCTGGGTCACCCGGATTTCTTGGGAAATGAGGAAGTAGTGGAGATAATCCAGAGGTGAGTAATCGAAATGATGAGTGACCTGTGGGATGCTCCCTATGAAGATAGATTGAGGGTTTGCAGGTTGCAGAAGTTGATTGACATGAAAAAGAGGTGATATGATAGAAACATTTAAAAAAGTTGCTTAAATCAGAAAATCAGAGGTAGGGATGTGAGGAGATTTTTTGCTTGGAGAGTGGTGAATGAATGATTGAATGGAACGGATTGCCAGAGTCATTTGTGAGCATATTGTCTCTTAATAGGTTAAACGAGAGGTATGATAAATAGTGTGGATAGTTTGGGTCTCCTGTGATGAGTCTTCAGACTTATAAGAGAGTTAATCTTATCTGTAGTCTGATATGTCAGTCTGTCTTGCAGGATATAAAAATATAAGTTTCCAGGAAAGGAAAATCCTGCCCTATATGTGAGATAAACTAATTCAGCGTAAGTTGAAAAGCCGTTATATAGATTCTTTGTATTCTAGACTAGAATATTTCAGTGTAGGTCTTTCAAATCGAAGGGCATCATTGTTACTTACTGAGCTATAGAAGCTCTCTGTAGTACAAATATTACAGAAATTCATAGCTTGACTGCCCTCTTCCAATACTTGTATTTAGTAGAGTAAGGAAAAAAATTGCATGGGAGTATTGCCTGATATTCTCTGTAATTAATCAAAATTTTAGACAAATTTTATAGTAACAGTTTTAGTTTGGAAGGTTCCCTTTCCATCATTTGTTGTGCCCAGATGTTGGCGACTACATAAATGCCTGCAGTATCAGTAGCGTTGTTGTTGATTATTTGCAAATTCACTTCTCCATTGTGTTTGCATATCAGGGACATTTCATATTTACAGTGCTCTTTCAAAGCTGTTTTATGTTTCTGAAATGTCAATTAATCTGTATCATTTTGTATTTTCTTTTTGTTGATAGGCAGGGCTTGAAAAATACATTTGTCTGTGGTGTGTGAGAATTTTTAGTTGATAAGTGAAAAAAAAAAATCAGAAGTGTTTAAGTCAGTTTTATTTACATGTTGGCAATTCTGTGGCACCTTTTATGTTATGTCATAAATATTTTATATTTTTATCTCACTTATTCTGATTAATTTTATCATATTGGAATATGGTCAATAAGAGAATGGGTCTTCAAACAATGGAAATAACGGTGCAATTCAAAGCACAGTAATGTGTTTTATTTTAGAATAATATTTACCAATGATAGAATATGCCAAATACGAAGAGTAGTTCAAATTTTGCAAGTAAATATAGTTCGCCCACCGTTTGTAGGTCCCTGCTTCGCGTCTTTCCAAGAATAGTCGATTCATGCTGAAGGGGAGAAAGAAATGAAGGACGTCCGAATTGGTCGCCAACACACGAAATTACGTGCTTTATAGGTAAAATTTTCCAACTGCTATACAAGCAACATAGTTAACTACAATAATCATAAAAGAGAAGTTAATTTTCCGACCGGTAATAATAAACAACTCATCCCACAATACGGACTGTTACCCTGTTATCGGAATGGGATTCTTCTTTTTCTGAGATGCGCAGAAGTGTCGAAGGATCTCTAATCGGTGGGCGAACTATAGTGGATATTAAAATGTGGAAAGATGAGAAAGTAGTATTAGAGATTTTATTATATTTTCCTAAAACATAATTTCTTTATATTGATTCTAAAAATGTAACCTAAATTTGTTTTTCAAATGCTTTCTCAGTTGCTGTTGTGTTGTGACACCACTCGTCCTCTCTGTTTCAGAACCAGTCAAAATATAAAAAAACATGCATAGTTGAAGCACACTGGCAGCTAAGCCTTAAGTGCTGCATCTTAAAAATATCTAGTGTGAGAACAAAAGCATTCTCATAATAGTAAAAACATTTTTCAGTGTGAGAATCTCATAAGATCCTGCATGCAAAATATATCCTACATTTGTTTATAATATCACAGAAGAAATTGTAACTTTTTTCAAAAGTGATTCAAGACATTCTGTAAGTGTTAGAGCTGAAAACATGAAAACAAAATAAATGGTCATGTGTCACTGATAAAATGCATTAGTTTTTTCCTTCACATCTCATAGACTGATACACACTAATATATAAGCAGTTGATGTGTTGAACTTAACATTGGTAGTCAAACAGAATAAGAATTTACCTGTTTGACTGTTCACTACTACCAAACGTGACCAAGTAAATGATTAAACATGCAATTATGATATGTCAGGCAACAGAGTTGACACTTGATCGCAAATTTTCCTTTCAGGCGAACTAGCCCTTTTTTTTCATGCTCATGGGTAACACATACACAATCAGAATGACGTTTTGTATTAAACTGCATGCTAACTGGAATATACAGTTGGCATTATATTAACATATTTACATGAAAGAAATGTATGCACATTTTTTACCCTATATAAAAAATGTCATTCTGTTGCTGAAAAGATATCACATCTTAAAAATATCTAGTGTGAGAACAAAAGCATTCTCATAATAGTAAAAACATTTTTTCAGCGTGAGAATCTCATAAGTTTAATCATGTATATACTTTAATAAGAAAATAAGACCACAAGGAGTACAAGCATCAAGTCTGCTCGTACTCCTGGGGGAGGAACTTTATATAAACATTCAAGTAGGATAAAATTAAATTAAAGATGTCAAGAAACTATATTGTTAAAAATGAATGAATTAATGAAAATATGTATTTCGTTACATTTTTCTAAGTTGAAAAACTTTCAACAAGTGGGATCAAAATTCTAAGTTCCAATAGACTGCTGTTGTTGAAAATTCAGAGACATTTTGTTCTGTTAGCATTTGCATGTTATTCTAACTATGTGCTAGAATAACATGTTAAAAGTATGTATAAAAAAGTGTTAATGTTGTTAAAAGTATATTCTTCATTCCTCATTAGGTCTAAGATGAAGAACCACATCAAGCTTAAATCATAGTTAAACGTTCTTAGCTTCTTTTCACTAGAATAGCTTCAAGGAAAAGGTATACGTATGTATGAGGGATGGTCTGAAAAGTTCTCGCCCTAACAATGAAAAAACGAATGTATAATTTCAAAATTATTTTAATTTTTCAACATAATCTCCCTTAAGACTAATACATTTATTCCAGCAATGCTCCAGTGCCATTATCCCTTCCCTGTAGTGGTTCTCAGTAAGATCTGCAAAATAGCCCTCTACAGCTGCAATCACCTGTTGATTCGAAAAAAAAACGCTGACCAGCGAGGAAGAGTTTTAGTTTTGTAGGAAGTTTTTTTCTACTTGGTTAGACTATAATAAATTTAGTTTAATACTTTATCCAAGTGTAAGCAAACAAAGTTTGTGCCTGAAGTATCTTCAGGACTGAGGTAATGGTAAAGGTGGACCAAGCTCTCAACCCTCCTTGTCTTAGTATCTCCCATAATGCACATCTCCTTGCAGACATCTATAATGCTATGCATTAAGCGAAGGGCCACTACCCAGACCGGTTTCGACCTTTATTGAGGTCTCCTTGCGGACATGTATAGGTAAATATGACTTCTCCATTGCTTCCTCCTTGGTATCACCACCTCTGGGTCTGGCTCCCACTGACAAAACCTCAATAAAGGTCAAAACCGGTCTGGGTAGTGGCCAATCGCTTAATGCATTAACATTATACATGTCTGCAAGGAGATGTGCTTTGCATTATGGAAGATACTAAGACAGTGATGGTTGAGAGCTTGATCCACCTTTACCATGAGTTGCTTCAGTCCTGAAGATACTTCAGGCGCAAACTTTGTTTGCTTACACTTAGATAAAGGATTAAACTAAATTTATTATAGTTTTAGTTTTGGGAAGAGATAGAAGTCAGAGGGAGCCAAATCTGGGGAATAGGGTGGATGTTCCAACAATTCATAGTGCAGATCTCTTAATTTTCCCATTGCCAAAATACCTTTGTGGGCAGGTGCATTATCCTGATGAAAAATGATTTCTTTTCTTTTACAAACCGGGTCTTTTCTCACGAATTTTTCCGTCTAGTCTGGTTAAAAGATTGGAATAATATTCCCCGGTTGTTGTTTTACCCTTTTCAAGATAATAAACAAAATACCTTTAGCATCCCAAAACACTGATACTATGATCTTTTCTGCTGATGGAACCAACTTTGTCTTCTTTGGCGCTGAACAACCAGCTTCTGTCCACTGTTTGGATTCTGGTGTGCAATGGTGAATCCAAGTCTCATCCATAGTAATAAATCGACACACAAAATCAATTTTATTAAAACGCTACAAGCACTGTTCAGAGATTTTCATGCGAGTGTTTTTAATCTGCTGTGAGCAATTGCGGCACCCATCTTGCAAAAGCTTTTTCATTTGCAATTCTTCGTGCAAAATATATCCTACACATTCTTTTGCCTATAGTCTCAGCAATTTCACACACTTGGACTCGCTGGTCATCCAATACCATATCTTGCACTTGATCAATGATTTCTGGTGTTGTTACACTTTTTGGACGTCCTTCAAAACTTGGCAGCCCATTTTTTCTTAATTGTTGAAAACGGAGGAGAAGAGTGCCCATAAACTTTTATGAACTTCAAATGAATTTTGGTGTTAAACTTTCTTTTGCAAAGAATTTTATAGCTGCACAATACTCAATTTTATCCATTTCAAGGGATACAGACAACAGTTTTGCTTCAGACAGCTGTGTAAAACAAACTACTTGATAGAATGATATGCAATTTCACATGGATGCTTATGACAGATATGCCAACCTAGGAAAAAAAAAATCTTGCTGATAGTGTTGCCATCTATGTTCGAGGCCAAGAACTTTTCAGGCCACCCTTGTATTCTGCCATTGTAGGAAAACATGAGCATACTGCTCACCAACCTGTGTGTGTTTAAATGTTGGGAGGACATCATGTTGGAGGTTTAATGGAGTATTGATAGCACCAAGAAAGGATTAAAAACTAATTTTAATGCTTCTAATATAAGGGAGACCAGAAAGTAATCAATATTTTGAACTACATTTTTAATATAAATTTTATTAAAAAACAAATTAATATTATTCAATTCTATAATCACCATCATTAATTATAATCTTATTCCAACGATCTACTAAGTTTAGAATTCCTTTTTTGAAAAACGTTTTTTCTTTGGAGGCAAAAAATGATATCAAACTCCTTTGGACATCATCTTGCGAACAGAAGGTTTTATTTCTTATGCTGTGTTCTAAGGACCTGAATAAGTGATAGTCACTAGGGGCAATATCTGGCGAATATGGAGGATGTGGTAGAAGGTCCCGTCCTAACTGCCTAATTTTTTCTTGAGTCATTCTTGCAGAATGTGGTTTTGCATTATCTTGCTGCAAAATTACCCCTTTTCGATTGACAAGTGCAGAATGTTTGATTAACAATGCTTGATGTAGTTGCTCCAATTGTTCACAGTAGATGGCTGCTGTGATAGTCTTACCTTGTTCCATGAGTTTGTAATGAATAATTCCATGAATATCCCACCAAACGCACAACAGAACCTTTTGTGGATGAAGTCCATCTTTAGGTGTTGGAATTCGAATTTGATTTGGAGAAAGCCACTGTTTTTTGCATTTATTATTCTTATACAGCACCCATTTTTTGTCACCAGTTGTGACTCGTTCCAAAAAGGGATCATTTTGTTGTCTGGTCAACAGTGAATTGCAAATCATCTGTCTCTGTGCTTTATTGTTTTCTGACAGTTCATGTGGTACCCATACACCCTGTTTAAGAACCTTGTCACTCTTATGTAAGTGCTCTTGGACAGTTGGCCATGATAAATTAAGTTTCTTTGTTAATTCTTGTATGGTTTGTTTTGGATCTGATTCAACGAGAGTCTTAAGATCATCGTCATCTAGAGTAAGAGGTCTTCCAGATCGAGGACGATCAGAGAGATCAAAATTTTTTTCTGCAAATCTCCTAAACAATCACTGACATTTGTTGACTTTCAGTACATCTCCATAAGTTGTGCAAATGATTTCGGTTGCCTCGGTAGCATTCTTTCCTTGGTGAAACAAAAACAGCATACGATAACGTAAATGGTGCTCTTCAACTTTAAAGTCTGCCATATTAAAAAAATAATCTAAAATTAAAAAAAGCAGATTTTTTAAATAGAAAATGTAATGCTAATATTTAAATAAAAATCAAATTTAATAATTTATGTGTTATTTAAGAAAAAACAATCGGCTGAAAATGACCTATTAAAAATAATTGATTACTTTCTGGTTCCCCTTATATTTCATCTATCACTGAGACGTCTTCAGTAACTACAAATGACAATTGCAACACAAATGAACACAACACTCAATGAAACATGGGTGACTCTAAAGCCCTATCTAATTGGTGTGCCCTCTATGGGCATGAGTAAGCAGCCTTCGATATAAAGTGGAACCTCTGATGATTGTTTCCCAAATTTTGAGAAATTCCAACCATCATTTTCTGAGTTCAGATCCAGTCATGAGCATGAATGTTATGTTTGTAGATAACATGACATAACATTCACATTATGTTTATAGATATGTTTAGGCAATAGAGATGAATTTTATTGCTTGGTGTGAGACCAGAACCCTGCTTATTGAAAACCTCTAGTGGCTTGACAGTAGTCCATGTTTGGCCTCTGTATCAGTTTCTGGATTTTTTATATATACACGGTGATTATAAAATAACGTCAAGTGTTGAGAGCCCTCTAGTGAGTAATGTATTGGACGAAACACACCAATATTCAGTAGACGTACACAGTGGAACATGGGGATTCGATTTAACAAAAGTACCAAAAGTCGCCAGCAGGGGAAATTTTGGCACTGTTTACCGAGTAAAATGCATTCATTTGCATTATCGCTTTTCTCGTGAGCGATCATGCAATAAAATGAAACCTGTGAGATTTCCTATCATTTGTAGACGAACTGCTTTTTGATGCCTCTCACCTTAAGTGAGTGTGCTTTGTTAGTCAAACTCTATTATCAGCGGAACAATAATGCCAGTGCTTGTCTTCGTGATTTTCGGCGTATGAAAAATTTACGAAAAGGACCGATTAGCGTAACAAACTTACGAAAACTGATTCAGTGATTTGAAACTACTGGAACTCTAGCAGTGCAGGTAGGCAGGGGATGCAAACCAATCGATCACCAACAAGCTGAACAAGTTGCAACTGCTGTTGTGGAACAGGAGATGATGAACGTGTAGGGTACCAGCAGTGCATGAGCAATATCCCGGCAAACGGATATCGCATACTCAACGGTGTGGAAAATCCTACATCAGATTTTGAAGTTTTACCCCTATAAAATCAGTCATGTTCAAGAATTGCGCCCTGGTAATGCGACCACACGAATAGACTTATCTTTGAGATTCTTAGCGCGCATGGAAGTGGATGATGCATGGCCGTGGCAGATTTTATGGAGTGACAAAGCGCACTTTTATTTGAATGGTGATATTAACACATGCAACTGTCGCATTTGGGCTGCAACTAATCCACACGTGTGTCTGCAGATGCCTATCCACTCGCCCAAAGTCACAGTTTGGTGCAGATTTACGGCATCTTTTATCATTGGTCCATACTTTTACGAGGAAAATCGCCAAAATGAACCAGTGACCTGTTCCGTCAATGCTAACAGGTATGCCAATATGCTACAGAACTTTGTGGTTCCACAACTGCAGCAAAGAGGATGTCTCGATTCGACCATCTTCATGCAGGATGGTGCATGAAGATGGTCGAATCTTCATGCGCTACCCCACGTCGGACTTCAGGTACAGCGTGTTTTGCGACAACATTTCTCTGACAGAAGAATCATTAGTCGTGCATTTCCCATGCCATGGCCACAGAGATCGCCTGATCTCAATCCTTGTGACTTTTGGCTGTGGGAATTTCTTAAAAGCATTGTGTATCAAGGACATGCACCCGATATTCCAACTTTGAAAGATCGAATAACGTTGCACGTGAGACAAATCAATTCCGATATGTTGCGAGCCACTGTGGAAAATGTCGTGCACCGTATGCAGTTCCTGGAACATCAGAATGGTGGTCATATTGAACCTCATTTGTAATTAACAATAAACGTCATGAAATTGATGTGTGCTGTCTCTCATTTGCCATTTAGTCATTCATTAGTTACATGTACTAAAATTAATTTGGCAGCGCCAAAATTTCCCCTGATGGTGACTTTTGGTACTTTTTTTTTTTTTTTGTTAAATCGAATCCCCATGTTCCACTGTGTACGTATACCGAATATTGGTATGTTTCGTCCAATACATTACTCGCTAGAGGGCTCTGAACACTTGACGTTATTTTATAATCACCCTGTATATATATATATATATATATATATTTTCAAGATACCAAGTAATTTTATATAAACTTGGTTTTTAATCCTATTTCCCAAGTAAGCAAACAGACAAATAAGTCAAGTTTGTGCCTGCACGTAGTGCATGTCTGAGGCAACTCGTGGTAAAGGTGGATTAAGATCCGATCACCTTCCTTAGTATTTTTCCCCTGATGTAAAGCACATCCGCTTGCAGAGACGTATGATTCTATGCATTAAAGGCAATGGTAATTGCCTTTAATGCATAGAATCATATATCTATTATCCCATACCGGTTTCTACTATCCTTAACCCATACCGGTTTCGACCTTTATTGAGGTCTTGTCAGTGGGAGCCAGACCTGTTTGGCAGTCATTGGTATAAGAAATTGTGAAAGGATGTTATGAGTGTTTGAGAGAGATACCATACCACATGCTCATGAACAGAAGAATAAATCAGGTGGTAGTTAAATGCAGAGCTTATTAATTTTACCTAAACAAGTTGCCACAAGGTGTTTTGACCTTATTAAATAAAATCTCAGGATGAGAGATAGATGTAAAAAGTTTTTTAACTTGGATATATTATGCAATCAAGATACCAAGTAATTTTATATAAAATTGGTTTTTAATCCTATTTCCCAAGTAAGCAAACAGACAGGTCAGTCAAGTTTGCGCCTGTCCGTAGTACAAGTCTGAGGCAACTCGTGGTAACGTAGTGCCCAGTCTGACTGGCAACTATGTTACCACGAGTTGCCTCAGACTTGCACTACGTGCAGGCGCAAACTTGACTTACTTGTCTGTTTGCTTACTTGGTAAATAGGATTAAAAACCAAGTTTATATAAAATTACTTGGTATCTTGAATACATAATATACCCAAGTTAAAAAACTTTCTACATCTATCTCTCATCCTGAGATTTTATTTAATAAGGTCAAAGCACCTTGTGGCAATTTGTTTAGATAAAATTCATAAGCTCTGCATTACTTCAACCATAGCATTTTCAGGCCTGGCTCCCACTGATGAGACCCAATAAAGGTCGAAACCGGAATGGGTAGTGACCATTGCCTTTAATGCATAGCAACATACATCTCCACAAGGGGATATGCTTTACACTAGGGAAAAAATACTAAGGAAAGTGATCGGAACTTAATCCACCTTTACCATGAGTTGCCTCAGACTTGCACTACGTGCAGGAGCAAACTTGACTGACTTGTCTGTTTGCTTACTTTGGAAATAGGATTAAAAACCAAGTTTATATAAAATTACTTGGTATCTTGAATGCATAATATACCCAAGTTAAAAAACTTTCTACACACACACACACACACACACACACACACACACACACACACACAGTAAAACCCCTTTTTTACACTTTTCAGGGGACTGATGGAAAAAAGTGCAAATAGCAGGAAATGTAAAAAAACATTAAAAAAAAAAGCTAAAAGATGATTTACTGCTAGTATGTGAGTCTGCATACTAGATTACAAAATTTAATAACTGAAAATAAATGAATTTACAATGCACTTACATTTATATATTTTAAAAAAATCTTTAATTGTTGATTGTTTTTGCTTTCCGTTTTTTTGACTTAGCGCCAGATTGCTTTGCATTGAGTTCAATGCTTGACCTGTTTTTTTTCTATTGTGTTCAAAGTGGACATGGAGAGTTCAAGATCTTATGCTAAATGCACACGTGTTCCGGCATGCCAATTTACATGTTGCAGAATTGCCATCTTTTCTTCTACAGAAATACATTTTCTGTCTTTTTTCTCCATGTTACTAACATGGATAATCCACCACCGCAACTTTCACACGCTATACGTTGCAGAAATTCTGCAATATCAATTCGTACTGTGATTTTTCTCATCACTACAGTATTGCTGCATGCGTGCAAGTCACCGTGATGGCAGAAACGAAACTAAGCCGAAAGCAATGCCACCTGAGAACAGAAATGCGCAGATTTCCGCTGAAATCGATTTGAAAATCGGTATTGCCACCGAGAAAAAAAATGCAAATCACAGGAAATAACGTCCATGTCAAGTTGTTAATGGCGGGAAAACTACAGCCAAAAGCAACGCCACCTGAGAACAGAAATGCGCAGATTTCCGCTGAAATTGATTCGAAAATTGGTATTGCCACCGAGCAATACCAATGGCGGAAAAACAATACATCATGAGAATAGGCCTTAAGACGGGACCAACAGAAAATGACGTAAATGGCAGGAAAACGTAAATTGCTGGAACGTAAAAATGGGGTTTTACTGTGTATATATATATATGTAGAAAGTATTTTTAACTTGGGTATAGTTATGTTACAGATACCAAGTACTTGGTCTTGCACTACCTGTAGGATCAGCTAGTCTTGCATAATTTGCAGGTGCATACTTGACATTTTTGTCTGTTTGCTTACTTGGGAAAAATGGAGTAAAACCAGGTTTAAAATTACTTGGTATCTGTAACATAACTATACCCAAGTTAAAAATACTTTCTACATTTATATCTCCTCCTGAGATTTTTATTTAATAAGGTTATAACACCTTATGGTAACTTGTGTTGGTAAAGTACTTACGAGCTCTGCATTACTAAATCTTGGTATTTCTAGCCTGGCTCCCACTGATGAGACCTCAATAAAGGTCGAAACCGGTCTGGGTAGTGGCCCCTTGCCCTTAATACAAAACATCATACATCCCCTTCTTGGAGATGTGTTTTGGCATTAAGGGTAAATATTAAGATTAGTGATCAGAGCTTGATCCACCTTTACCACGAGTTGCCTTGGTCTTGCACTACCTGTAGGATCAGCTAGTCTTGCATAAATTGCAGGCGCATACTTGACATTTTTGTCTGTTTGCTTTCTTGGGAAAAATGGAGTAAAACCAGGTTTAAAATTACTTGGTATCTGTAACATATATATATATATAACACCTTAGCCTCCTCCATAGCTCAGTCAGTATAGATGAAGCCCTTTGGTCAGAAAGACATGGGTTCGATTTCCATCAGTGATGTGAGGGACCTTTATCTGGTCTCTTTCAACTAAATCTCTAGTTGAAAAATTAGGTAGTTATAATTAATCAGGAGGACAATGTGGAGAGTATGCAGAACAATTTAAATAGGCTGTCAGTATGGGAAAGAGATAATGGTATCTGTTTCCTGTAGTACATTGCCATCCATGTGATATACACAGCTTGTAATCTGTTTTTCCCAAAATGGATAACATTTATCTGCATTAAACAGATACCCATTATCTCTTTCCCATACTGACAGCCTATTTAAATTGTTCTGCATACTCTCCACATTGTCCTCCTGATTAATTATAACTACCTAATTTTCCATCATCAACAAAGAACTGAATATTTCCTTTCAGGTTATTTCCTATATCATTTATGTACAAATTAAACAGTAGCAAACCTTGCAGCACACCACTAGTCACCTGGTTTTGCCTTGATTCTGCTCCCTCCATATACCACTTTTTGATATCTGTCCAGCAGCCACCCTCTTATCCACATAATCATTGTTATATCCATCTCCATTTTTCTATTTGCATAATAGAGTTCCATGTGGTATTCTGTCAAATGCCTTTGCATAATCTAGCACAATCATTGTGAAGCCATTTCCTTTATCCAACTCAGCTGTCACTCTATTATAAAAAGTTAGTAAATTACTAAAGGGCTAACTGATCCTTCACAAAGCCATATTGTCTCTCAGAGTATCATATTTTTATCCACCATTTCTGAATTCTCTTTTTGACCAACTTTTACCACCACCCTCCTGAGATACTGAGTAGCCTATAGTTTGCTGCCATAGACTTAGATCTTCCTTTATGCAAATGAATTATTTTGTTCTCCTTCCACACTTTTGGAACTCTGCCAAAGCTGAAACTTAAAGAGCCTACTTAGAGGCATTGCCAATTCCCTTGCACATTCTTACAAAACCTGTGCCAATATCTTATCTAATCCCACAGCTATATTTACATTGAGATTCTGTAGTATCCTGAGAACCACCAATTCATCCACCTCTGTTCTCACATCAGTATCTGTCACATATGTTAAAGCAGTAATAACCTCACTTGGATGATATATCTTTGCAAAGTGGTCACTCACTCAACTGTTTTATCTGCTTCTGTCATGTTGTGACCATCATCACTTATTAAGGTTAATCTTCCATAGTCATTGTTCCTCTTACTTTCCACATAATGAAAGAACTCTTTGGAATTTTCTTTGGACCGCTTGACTAGATTCTTCTTGTAATCTAATTTTGCCTTCCTTGCCATGCTGGTCACCTTTCTTGCCTGAGGTTTGTACTGTTAATGAGTTTGCTGGTCACCTTTCTCCTTATATACCCTTCACAGCATTTCTTCTTCTGTAGCTCATGCTTAATGATATTACTCATCTGGCTAATTCCTACCTGATGAACCCAAGTATACAATTTAATATTGCTTCCTCTAGATGACCCTTAACTATCTCCCATGTATTACTGACATCCTGTCTTTGCAGTATTTTATGCCATGGCACAAATTCCTCCTCCTTAGCTTGTCATAATCGCCTGCCTTGTAGTTCCACATATACCCCTTCTTGACAGATATTCCTCATGTTTTACAATTTCAAAAGTCAACACCAGATGGTCACTTTGGCCTATTGGAGGCAATGTTGTCACCTTTGTTATGAATAGGTCTTCTGATCCTAATGACTAATGCCCTTCTCCTTAATTCGCCTCTATCATAGTGTGGCAGGAGACTTGCAATCTTCACCTTCTTGCTGTTCAGTTTTGTTTCTTCTAACAACTCCTTTACATCCTCCCTGATAGAATATTTATCACCTATCAAATCATTTGTGCCACCTAAGACAATCAGCTCTTTTGCCTTACTTTTTTGTATCTAGATGACATGACTAATAGTGTGAATTTTTGCACCAGGGAAACATGATTTTGTTACTTTTCACTTTCATTAAGTATTCCCCTGATCATTAAGTCTCTATAGATAATTTTCTTCTTGTTTTTCTTGTTTGTTTGCTTGGTCTTTATTATTACTTTGGACCACTTGCTTCTTCCTCTTCTCAGCTCTGCTAATCTCTTTAATGCTTTTTCAATTTTGTAGTTTGTCATGTGAAGGATAAGATTCAAGTGTGCTATTTCTTTATTTATGTCCCTTTTGTTCTCTTTTATTTCCACAGCTGCACGTTTGACATTAATTCTGACATTTTCATCCTATTGTCAATACTCTCTACTCTGTTAACATTTGCTTTGTACTTATCACCTAATAGGTACATTTTGAAGTGTGTAATTCTCTCTCTCTCTCCAGTTTCAATTTTCATTCACATTTCCTTTAATTTTCCCACCATATACATCTCTCACACACTACACGAAATTCCACAAATTCAAATCACATGACAACATGGTCTTTGCTGCCATTGTTCTACTACACGTTGGGGCCATATCGACAATATCATATTTAAGCAAAAAAAAAAAAATGCAAGTTTACTTACCAACTTATAAATAAGTTAGTCTATCACACACCCATTTAAAACATAAACTACAATAAGTTAATCTAATATTATCAATTAAAATATAAAAAAATTACTTATCCTTCAGGAGCACTGATTATCACACCACAATATGCCACCTAATGTAATGAAGTGATGAAAAATTCAGGAGGTAGCTTGGCCAATCATTGGTATAAGAAATTGTGAAAGGATATGGTCATGGGTGTTTGACGATGGTCATAGTGTTTGAGAGAGATACCATACCATATGCTCATGAACAGAAGAATAAATCATGTGGTGGTTAAATGGATGAGTA
The DNA here is from genome assembly GCF_054136105.1 of Typopeltis vanoorti. NCBI lineage: Eukaryota > Metazoa > Arthropoda > Arachnida > Uropygi > Thelyphonidae > Typopeltis > Typopeltis vanoorti. Next base: position 91,993,745 of record NC_143551.1, on the reverse strand, counting down.
TCATTATTAAGCAGAATCTGTTAAAAAAAAATGTGAAGAGAATAAAAAGCAAAATGTGATCAGCAAGTTCATAAGCAATAGAAAACACAGGCAAGAATGATGACCAATATGGCAAGGAAGGCACAGATTGAGATGAATTAGCTGAACACATCAAAAGAAATTTTAAAGAGTTCTTTTCCTATTCTTCCTTTTATGTGCTACATAGGAACATAACTTTAATGAATGAATGTAGATGACAGGAAAGTGACAGAAGCAGAAGAAATAATTGAATTATTGAGTGATCACGTTGCAGGGAGATTTCATTCGTCTGAAGATAATGGAGTAGCTAATGTGACATGAGCCATGTGGGTGTAAAATGAACTGCAGGTGCATAAAATATTACAAAATCTCATTGTGAATATAGCCTTGAATGAGATTATCAGCCTGTATGTTATTAGAAAGTGCAAGGAAATTGGCAGTGCTCCAACCAGTCTTTGAAGTCTATACACTGGTATGGTCCCAAAAGAGTGGAAAGAAGGCAAGATAGTTCCAAGACAGAGATAGCAAATTATTGACCATTCAGTATCTCCTGTTTTCCAACTTTTCCACTTAAGGTATTGGATTAAGGACAGAATACAGGAATGGATGGACAAGAATATGATACTCTAATGGAGACGGCATGGCTTTGTGAAGGATACTGTCTGACCACCGATGCGAGACCCCCTTGATACTTCTGCACATGGCAGATAATAGGGTAATCAATGATGAGTGTTTATTATTATGCATAGGAAAATTAGTTTTTTTTAAATGAAAATTCTTGTTTTTAAAGTAACTATTTTGCTTATAACAGTTGAAAAATTTTACGTATAAAGTACGTGATTTCGCGGGTTGGTGACGAATTAGTACATCACCTTATTCATTTCTCCCCTTCAACATGAATTTACTCTTCTTGGCACCGTGCCAGCCAGGGGTTCTAGCATGTGTGGTTGGATAGTAGGTTTCCTTAATAATTACTCACTTTTTACAATAAAGTAACAATTGAGTCGAATAATAGAAATTTCACTACACTGTGATATTGTAGACTCTGCAAAGGCATGTGACAGAATATCACACAGAAGTATGTTGTGCAAATTGAATGTATGGAGATGAATATAAAGCTTGTAAGATAGATAAGAGAATGCAGGTGACCAGTGTTGTTCTCTACTTGAGCCACTTCTGTTTACTTTTTGCTTTAATATAGAAAATTCGAAGGGAAATATTCAACTGTTTGTTGATGCTGAATTGAGGAGGACAGTTAATAAAGGTGATTTAGAAATCCTGCTGGTGATTTGAATAGACTGACAGTGTGGCATAGTATAAGGTTATGTACTTTGGGATGAAAGAAAATTGCAGGTTTTTCAAGAAACTAACTGAGGTAAAAAATTTGGAGATGAGGATGGAGAGGCATTTGAAATTCAGAGAACATTGGTAAAATTGCTCAAAGGATCACTGTTGGATGCTGAAAAATTGAGATAAAGATGTTATCTCTTTTTATAAGGCTTTGATATGATTATATCTGGACTCATGCATACAGATTTGGTTGTCTAGGTTTCTTGTGGGTTGAAGTGGTGGATTCAGAGATAACTAACATGGTGACTAGTTTATTGATTGCTGTCTGTGAGATAGATTGAAGATTTGTTAATTATGAATGGTTGATACATGGGAATATGATAAAAACACTACATCTATCCTGTCCTAAAGGAGTTTTATAGGATAGATGTAGAAGAAATTTTTCACCTTATGACAACACCGATGAAAGTTGTGTAAGAATGGGGTTAGCAAGAGTATGAAGACTGAAGTTTCTGTTTGGAGAGTGGGGGAATTAGTGGAATGGGTTACAGATGTAGTCTTGAGTGCTTAAGCAGTGAATGAGTTTAGGAAGAGGTGTGATAGGCCATGTGACTCATTCGTGTGCACCTCCTGCAGTGAATTTTTGGAATCTGTGGTGATAGTTGTGTAGTAGTAGTGGTAATTATAATAATACAGAGGGTGTGTACATATCACCTACCATGACATCTTCATTACTGTTAGTTTTCTTTTGTAACATATTGAAAAAAAAAAATGAAATCTGCTTGACTGTGACTTCCCAAGGCACGCACACTTTTCTGTTTTTGTTTTTTAAATTCAATTGAGTGAAATTTGATATCACCTATTAGCAACAAGATGCACTTCAGGAGTAAAGTACTGAGCCGAGTCATTGTCAGACCATAAAATAGATATTAAATAGAATATGTACTCAAATGTAATACACTGAGTGTAATGATATAGCGCCCTCAATCATTGCACTCAGAGAATGACCTCTCTTCAGATTTTCGTACTTGTGTTTTTTTTGGGGGGGGGGAGGGAAGGGATCTGTTATTTCACTCACCCTCTTCCTCATATACATAAATGATGTTCTTTCACCTTAACTTTTGATAGGGTCAGCCATACAGCCAAGACTAGATCTATCCTCTTGGATTGTCACTTACAGTTTCATTCTTGCTTGTCCTTTTACCCCACTGTAACTTGAATGTTAATCCATATTTCAAGCAAAAAATTACCAGTAATTTACAAGACTTGAGATACATAATGAACAATCCTTCACAAATGACTAATGAGAAGTGAAAGTAGAGGGCAAAATGGACAGCATTGGTAGGCTGGTAGAGATAGAGCAGTTATGAAGACGTGCATATGATTGGTGCAGTAGTAACAAAAGATCTCGCTGCTCAACGACAAAGGCAAGCTGACAATTGTTGAGTTGAAATGCTGATTCTCCTCAACTGAATTCCAAAATATCTGAAAATGCTATATCAACATTTACTATATTTTTCTTAGTTTTAACACGTTCACATCAGGTGATGTTTCACCCATTTATCGTCCTGATGAGACTTCTCATTACCGTTTGTGTACCACTTCTGTGTCACGTGAGTGGATTACATTCGGTGAGTGTGGTAGGCTATCCACTGTGGGTAGCACTTGCAGTTGACTCCCTGCGCTTCCATCTCAGTATGGTTATCACTGATTATTGACCTGGAATGGTCCAATATGTCAGCAACATTTTGTCACAACACCTCTTTCAAACTCCATCAGTTCTCTTCTTGCAGCCATTTCACCTGGACACAGTTGCACTGACTCAGGAGCATCGTATTCCTAAAGTTCATACCAACTACAAACACATAACTCATTACATTGCACAATGCACCTTACTCTGTACTCCATGATGTTTTTATTAATGGTTGGCGGTGTTGGATGAATGCAATCATGATGTTATGAGATTAATGGTTTCTGTTTCATTTAGATGTCATATCACTTACATTGTGTTGAGAGACCTTTTCTATATAAGTCATGGAAATGCTCCTCTATATCTTTTATTGCTGTCTTTATGCCAGAGGTGGAACAGAATTGAAAAAATTCTCTTTGCTGCTTTGCTTTATATAGGAAAGTGAGGCAGTGCAACATTCAAATGTAGGGATGAGCATGCATGATGGTTTCAGCTCTTTGCTTTAATATTTAGTATCTGAATATCTTTTTTTACTACTGATTTTCATGCTAAATTTGTTATAACTGTTATTCAATTTAGGAAGAATTTACACTAGATGTGTTTAGGAGTACATCATCTGCAAAAGCAAAACCTCAGTTTGATATCTCTGATTCTAATATCAGGTTTAATGTTACTGTCTTTCATAATTCAATAAATGTACCTCCTTGTCTTATACTGGATTTTACATCAGACCATCTTCCTGTATTTCCTTTAATTCTAACTGCTGACTTAGAACTGAAATATAGATTATTTATTGCTCTGTATATCTTTCCCATTTCTGCCATAAAATTGTTGCATTTATTGATAACTGTAGTATTAATTAGTGTAACACTTTTCACTTTATCTTTATTTTTAACAACTGTAACACTAAGTTAGATATACCATTGTCGCTAAATTTTAATAATTTTAATCTTAGTATCTAATATAATATATTTACTCATTCGCTTCTGTTCACTAAAAGCAACAGCACCCTTACTTTGAAGTTTATCTGCTATTATTAACCCTTCAGAGGACGCGTGATAATTTTTGGCATCAAGGGTCGCACGCGGACTGTCATTCTGCACTCATTTTTAACAAAATTGAAGGTGTTTTGAATAATAATAAATAAGCATATTCTAGAAAAATGATTATTTATTCAAATTATATATTTGTAAGAGAAAACAAAATTAAAAAAAATTAAATGTTTTAGAAATAGAACTGCATATGCTACATGTGCAATAAATGTGTAGAACTGGATTAACATTCTTTTACTTGAGTTCTACATATTCATTACACATGATTGTAGCATATTCAAGACACATAAATTTGTAACATCTCTTACAATAATATTTAGATGCACGTTTTTTTTTTTTCTATCACAATAATAGCATCTTCCTTTTTCTGGATGTGCAACTGCAGTTTCGTTCTCAATTCTGTTCTCGAGTGATCCACAAATTTCTGTGAGTCTTAGTTTTATATTTGTTGGCAAACTTTGAATTGATACCCTTTCTTGCAAATGTGTTTGTGGTAGAGAGAATCCAAGATCTTGCAGAAATTTACGTCACAATATTTTTTTGTCATTGTTATTCGCATAGTAAATAACTTGAGAATTAATTCCAGCAATGTTGATGCAAGAGTAAAAAAAACTACCATAGGCCATCTTCTTGTTGATCTAGCACAACTGTATGTTGAACACAATTGATCCACAACATCTACTCCTCCTTTTGTATGGTTATAGGTAGTCAGAATTTCAGATTTGTATAAAGCTCCACTCTCTGAATCAATGCCATCATCATCATGCAAACTTGATGCTAACAAAACAAATTTCTTTTTTTGGGGGGACAGTATGATACAAGTGTGCATTTATCTTTGAAAGCAAACATACTCGATTTTATAGGACGATTTGCTTGCAGTAATTCAAGAGGTAGTGCTCTTTTATTTTTTCAAACTGTTCCTATTACATTGTCTATATTTCTTTAGCAAGTTTTCAAAATAAAAGAAGTGAACCAATTATCTAAAGTAATATTTCTCCCAGATTTTTGATTGGTTCTACTAGTCTCTCAACAACGTCACCTGGAGAATTGCTCATGAAGTACAGCCCTTCTGGTTGTCGTTCAACATATACCTCAAGATTAGCCATATGGTACATTCTAGCATCACATAATGCAAAAATTTTAATATCGTATTTATTCGGTTTACTTGTTATGTATTGGCTAAATGAACATTTTCCTTGAAAATCTTCCAACTTTTCATCAATTGTAGCGAATGCACCTAGATTGTATCCATTTTTGCACTTTGTAACAAATAGATCAAAAACTTCATGAATAGCTGTCAATTTATCTAGCTTTTTTTCTTTCTTCACGTTACTCTTATCATCAAATTTCAAACACCTCAAAAGGAATTTGAATCGCCTCACCGACATTGTTAATCGAAATATTTCAATGCCTTTACCATTACTTCCAAAAAGATTAAATTCAAACGGTTTGCTTTATATGTACCAGCAATATATAGAAGTCCAACTAAAGCCCATATTTCATTCAGAGTTGTAAACTTGGCATCTCATTCTCAAGTGTAATTACTAGCTAAACTTTCAATATATTTGGTCGTGTTTTCCAAAATAATCGATAAAATAGAATCGCCTATAAAATAATTCCAAATATCAAGTGGTGACTGCAAATTTTGAGTGTCGTTTTTAGGGCCAGATGATTCTTTGATTATATTGTATATATCAGTCCTAATATGTTTGTTAGTTCGTGAATCTATCCTCCAAACTCTCCGGGTTATCTTCAGCTACTTCTAATGACACCTCACCGGCTTCTTGCTCGGTTTCGCTACCATGCATTTCTTCCACATTGTCTTCCTTCTCTGAACTAACATCATTGTCTGAAACATCTTCATCCTCGTCATTAGCGAAGCATTCATTCATCAGCTTCTGTAATCGTTCTTGCTCCTTCTCATAGTCACCCATTTTATTTTACCTAAAGAGAATATAATTTACCATATTACAATTATATATAACCATATATAAAATAGATAGATATGTATATAAAAAATATATTTCCTGTGTAAATATATAAGCCTGTATGTAAAAATATAAATAATTTACAAGTACTTACCAATTTTAAAAATTTTGACTGCTTATTCTTATAACACTAAGGGTCACGTGGGATCTGTGACTCACAATGTCTCAGTGGGAACAGTTGTTATCGCATCAACGTAGTATTCTACACTAACATATGTCCTGCCTATATACGAAGCTACATAAACGCACAACTGGATTTAACCAGCCGCTTTAGAAATATACGCAAAAAAGCAAATGTGCGGACTCCCAGTCCGCACGACCTCTGGAGGGTTAATAACAATAAAATAAAATAATAGTTATGAATAGTTTATAATGCACAGGAAAACACCAAAACAGAGAGAGAATATAGCAAGCAACAATGTTGTAACTGTTGTCATAAAAACTGCTCATTGGTTGATTCACGGGAGTGTTATGTTGCTAAAACTGTTGTATCAGGTCATCCCAAAAGTAATGTCATTTTTTATACTGCACTCGACATGTCTCAGCTTGTCTAAACATGAATTTTTAAAGTTTTATAAGTACCGCTAAGCTGAGGCGGCCTCATTCTAAGGAATTCCACCTTGCAAGAACATCATACATAAGTTTTTGATGTTAAGTTTTTCCTCTTGGTTTGATCCTTTATTCAAGCGTAAGCAAAGTTTGCACATGAAGTAACTTCACAACTAGGCAACTTGAATATAGAGACTGATGACTTCACATCACTTGCATTAGTATCCCATAATGCCAAGCACATATCCTTAGAGACATGTATAATACTATACAATTTGGGATACTAAGAGAAATGATGTGAAGTCACAAGCCTCTATATATGAGTTGCCCAGTCACGAAGTTACTTCACGTGCAAACTTTGTTTTCTTATACTTGGATAAAGGATTAAACCAAGAATATAATTTCTTGGCATCTTTAATTTATCATACATAAGTTATTGTTTAAATAACCCTTTATCGCTATAAAGATCACTGAAGAGCACATCATGCATTATGGGTTCAAAAAAAAAAAAAAAGCAACAATGCTACTAACACTGTAAAAAATGTCCGAAAAGTGCAGCAATGGTTCCAAAAATTTCAACAAGGGGGACTTTAGCTTGAAAGACTCCCTATGCTCTGGGTGCTATGTGTCTCTCGATAATGATATGATGGAAACCGCTGTTGCAGAAATGCCAATGCAACTGTTGAAGATTTAGCAAAAGATTTTAATTCATCATTGTTGACCATCGCCATTTGCAAGAACTTGGAATGGTATCTAAGCTTGGCAAGTGGGTTTCTCACGAACTTACAAACAACAGTTGAAGAGAGCATGCCAACATCTGCACTGCTCTTCATTCTCAAGAGGTTTCAATCTCCGTTTTTAAGTTGTACAGTCACCCATGATGAAAACTGGAAACTTTACAAAAATGCTAGGTGCCAAAGCTAGTGGATTCATTCAGGGGAACTGGCTAAACCTCAGCAGAAACGAGACCTTCACCCTTGGAAGGTTTTGTTAAGCTTTTGGAGGAATATGGCTGATATTATACACTTTGAATTCTTGCCACAAAACCAGACAATCACAGCTGAAGTATACTGTGAACAGCTCAATTGATTGAATGAAAAATTGAAAGAAAAGAGGTGTTTGCTGGTCTGTCAAAAGGGTTTTTGTTTTTCACCATAACACATGCTCTCATAGTGCAAGAATCACCTGTATCAAGATTGAGGAATTCCGCTGGGAAAAGATTTTAAGGAATGCCGATGGTAGGGAGGTAGCTGAATCAGTCGAAATAGTAGAATTACTAAGCAAACACTTTGCAAGAGTTTATCATCCAGGAGATGATATTGCAGGAATGAGGGAACCAATGTTTTATATAGTGAATGAAATGGAGGTGAACAGTATATTACAAAGCCTTAATGTGAATACATCTGTGAGATTGGATGGTATACCAGCTTGAGTCCTTATATGAAGCAGCAAAGGAATTGTCAGTGCACTTGACCATGTTGTTTAATTTAAGTCTCAGCTTTGCGTTAGTCCTGAGGGAGTGGAAAGAGGGGGAAAATAGTTCCATTGCATAAAGGAGGCTCCAAGACTGCTGTTGCAATTTACCGACCAATCAGCATATCAAGAGTCGTTGTCAAGGTATTGGAGAAATTAGTCAAGAGCAAAATGCAGGAATGGATAGATGGAAATGGAATACTGTAGGGGGGGGACTGCATGGTTTTGTGAAGGGTAGATCATACCTTAGTAACTTGCTCACATTTTATAATACAGTGATGGCTGAATTGGATAAGGATAATGGCTTTACTGCTGGACTTTGCTAAGCCCTTTGATAGGATACCACATGGAATTCTAATCAGTAAACTGCAGCACATGGGGATGGATATAGGGTTGGTGAGATGGATAGGAGGATGGTTGATGGAGAGATATCAGGGAGTAGTTTATTCAGGAGTAGAGTCCAACAGAAGGCCTCTGACTAGTGGTGTGCCGCTGGGTTCTGTTCTTAGACCACTGCTATTTAATTCATTCATTAATGATATAGGAAAGGATCCTGAGGGGAACTGTTCATTTATTTGCCAATGATACAAAGTTGGGTAGAGCAATAACGAATACACACGATGTCAAAATTTTGAGGATGATTTGGATAGATTGGCAGACTGGGCTAAGGAGAATGGATGTCAATTTAATCTGGCAAAGTGTAAGGTTATGCATTTTGGGGTAAAAAGATTAGCAGCAGTATACCATATTGGTGGAACTGTACTCTAGAAAATTGACGAAGCCAGAGATTTGGGAGTGTTGGTTATAGGCAGTTGAAGTTTAGGGGGCACATAGCAATAGTGGCTAAATCAGTTCATCAGATCACTTAGTTACTGAAGAATACTTTGATGAGCAGAGATGAGCAGGTTATTGTTCCTCTTTATCAAGCCTTGATTAGACCCCATCTTGACTATGTTGCCCAGATTTGGGCACCAGCGTTTCTTCTTGATGGGGAGGAGGTAGAGAGGATCCAGAGGTGAGTGACCAAGATGGTAGCTGGTCTATGGAATGAACCTTACAAGAACAGGTTGAAGATTGTTGATAGGCGGAAAAGGGGTGATATGATTGAGACATTCAAATTACTGAGAGGTTTTTTACAAGATTAATTCAGAGGAAATTTTTCAGAACAGGTCTGGTGGTGGGAGAACTAGGAACCATCCATGGAAACTGAGCAAGAGTGTAGTCAGTAAGGGTGTTAAACGAGGTTTTTTACTTGGAGAGTGGTGAATGAGTGGAATAAGCTGCTAGAGTCTCTTGTGGATGCCATGACTGTGAATGAGTTCAAAGCAAAGTATGATAAATGTGTGAATGCTGAATAGTTCTTGACATGATGTATGTTTAGGGCTTCCCTCAATAAGTCTAAGGACTCCTTGGAGTTGCCTGTAATAATAATAATACCTCTGATCCCTGGTCTCGTTTGTGATAACAGATTCTACCATGAGAAGGTGAGGGTGGTATTTGAGTGGGAGATGTTATATGTCAAGGAATTCATAATAGTATGCAGTCACCCCCCCCCCCCCATAATCCCTCATGTGTAGGAACAGTTAAAACAAAAAAAATTACTTCATGTTGGAGGTATCCTCAAAAAACTTGGGCATGGTTTTCTTTTTCTTCACATGTATATTTTTTGTATCATGTATCTGCTTTGCAGATGTATGCAATAGTCTGTTTTATTTTATAATATAATATAAATTTCTCAGAACTCCAGTTAAATTAAACTTGCTATGACATTATATTCTTATTTAAATCTTCTTTATCCAAGTATAGGCAAACAAAATTTGCTTGTGAAGTATCTTCATGATTAGGCTACTTGTATATAGAGGCAAATGACCTTGCATGAATTGCTTCAGTATCCCATAATACAAAGCACGCACGCACGCACCTATACCCCTTTTGGATGTGTATAATGCTATAAATTAGGGGAAGTGCCACTACCCAACTGTGTTTCATCTTTATTGAGGTACTATTAAGGTCCTGAGGTACCTCTCAAAAAAAGTGAGTGATCCACAAGATCACTCTAAATCTCACTGAGTTATCCAAAAGGATCGCTTCTAAATTCATCAGACTCTCATTCAGTGACTGGTTTTACCTGCCACCATGCAAAACCACTTGACTTTTCAGAATCAAGTCCAAAGACAAACATTATTGAAATATTATCAGTGGGAACCTGATTTAGAAGAGATACCAAGGTTGAATTAATGTAGAATTCATAATTTCCCATATGCAAGTAGTGAAAAAGTGTATGATCACCTTTTTATTAAAATACTCTGTATCAGAAATAGAAGTATAAATTTTTTTCATTTGTTTATAAATTAAATTAAATTTGCCAAGAAATTATATTCTTGTTTAATCCTTTAACCAAGTGTAAGCAAAATTTGCACATGAGTTAGCTTCATGACTGGGCTAGTTTTTATATAGAGGCTAATGACTTGAGGCTAGTTGTAAAGATACTCTGCATCAAACTTTGTTTCCTTAGACTTGAAATTCAGTCTAAGGAAATGAAAAGTATCTGTTCTGGCTTCCACTTTCAACCATTACTGGTGAGACCTCAGTAATGGTTGAAACTGGGCTAAGTAGTGGCACTTCCCATAATATATAGCATCATGCATATCTGAAAGGATGTGTGTGCTTTGCATTATGGAATATTAAAGAAATTTTATGTGAATTCATTAATATTAACCTCTATATACAAGTAGCCTAGTTGTGAAGATACTTCATGTGCAAACTTTATTTACTTGCACTTGGATAAAGGATTAAACAAGAATATAATTTCTTGGCAAATTTAATTTATAACCAAGATATTATACTTTGTCAGATATTACACTTGTCTCTTCTGAGACACTTTGAAATGCATCATTCCACTAGATGTTGGTGTTCCTCTAGTTCTGTTTTAAGCCATAACAGAACTAGAGGAACTGAGATTAGCTCCATTCATACATCTCTGAATGTTAACAATGTCAAGTTCCTCCCTAATACCTTCAGTTTTAACAAGATTCTGCTGATGACATCCATTTGCCCATCTAATTTTTCTCAGAACTGTAGTGATTAATTTAAAGAAAGTTGACTTCACAGTTGTATATGGTGGAAGGTAGCTCAAAACATTCAGCATGCCTTAATGCCAGACATGATCAAATGCTCTGAAAATGAAATGTCAATAGCAAAGGCAGGTTGTTCCACCTTCCTATGATACATATCCAGTGGTTGGTGATGTAGGCCAAGAGATCTCCTGTGGATCTAGTGGCAGAATCCATACTAGTGGTCATGAAGAAGTTAACTGTTAATGACCTTATTTTGAGGACTTGATGAGAATGATGAATTGGTAATTTAATGACCATTTTACTTCCATCATTTTTTGAATGAGCTGAATATAGACTAGTTTTCGTACATTGGTGTAGATGTTAGCTGAGGTTTAATGTAGAGTTGATATAGAATAGATGTTAGTTCTGATGTACAACTTGAATACAGAACTAGATGACTTTTTAATATCTAGGTTGATGATTTTTTGTTGAAAGACTACAGGAGGAATATGGTGCACCATTTCTGGCATGGTCGAAGTGAAGAAGTTTGAGCAGAAGAATGATATCAAGAGATCAACTTTTAGATGATATTGCAGTTGTATCATCTGGATGAGAGAGAGAGATGGAAACACAGATGAGCAGAAGTTTGGCCTGAATGGCTTTGGCAAGAGACATCAGACTGCATGGCTGCATATGGACATGAGGCAAGTTTTCTGCTTTTAGCTCTTTCAAAGTCAGATTTGATTTTGTTGATGGTTATTTTGCATTTGTTATATGCATCAGTATATGGTGAGTATGAAGCTGGAGTTCTTGTCAAAGCCACCTGTGATATGCTGAATTTTTCAGTTGAATTTCTTTGTGCACTTGTTCTTAAACCACATTTGGAAACTGATGGGAGTGTTGGAAATGTTTCATCTCTATTCATTTGTCCTCTTGCCACATGCCATAATGCTTTTTTAAAAAAATTATCTCATTACATATTTAGTACACTTGCATTCCAAACCCTCTTAGCTTCTGTTCATAAGGAGTTTTTTGATGAGTTTTTCAATTGTTGAAAAGGCACTTGAAGATTAAGAAACTCAGTTCACTTAGTGAGCTAAGTTTATTAATTAAAAAAAAAATCCATCTTCTTCTTCTACTGCTCGGTGTTCTCATCATTGTAACTATAATACTCTGGGACTATTTAATGACTTTTACATGTGAGTTATATTTGATCCATTTACTTTTCATTAATATAAATTGTCAGCCCTGAAGTTATGATCCAAATAGAAAATCATAAATTTCTGCTTTTCAGGGATATACAGCTTTAAAACAGTAATTTTGCATCTAGCTGTTTAACAGTATATTAGGCTGAACTTATAGTAATCCTCCTGAGGGTAATGTGGAATGATTCCATACTAGCTAGCTAAAACATCACTACCACTAAGTGGAGAGAGTCTGCCAATTTCAGTTTCACTTTAAATATATATATATATCAATCCCCACATACACATAGAACACCAGGGTCATGTGTGGATATTTATCCTGAAACTTTGAAATTAGAATCTATTTAATTCATTCCAAAAAAGAGAATGACATCCTGTCAGTCATGTTATTAATAATATTCGTATAGGGTTTCCCACCTTTTCTCCCCTGTCCCTTGGGGGGGGGGAAGCTCATAATGAGGAATAAATATATACAGTAAAACCCAATTTTTACGCTCTGCAATTTACGTTTTCCTGCCATTTATGTCATTTTCCGTTTGTTCCGTCTTAAGGCCTATTCTTACGATATATTGTTTTCCCACCATTAACAACTTGATGTGGACGTTATTTCCCGTGATTTGCAGTTTTTTCTAGGGTGGCAACACTGATTTTCGAATCGATTTCTGCAGATTCTGAGATGGTGTTGCTTTGGGCTGTAGTTTCATTTCTGCCATCACGGTGACTTGCACGCTTGCAGCAGTGATGAGCGACACCATGATGTTTCAATCATGGTGTCGTTTTTCAATCATAAAATTATATTTTATTTTATGATTTTTAGATATCAGTGAATAAACCACAGTTTGTGAAATATCGCTTCACTAGCTTTCCGTGTTGGTGTTCGTAGTCGCAATTCAGAAGCACGTGGTATATTGCAGAATTATGCAACGTAATTTAGTGTGTGATAGTTGCTTTCAAGTTGCTATGATGGATGACAGCCAATTGGCTGCTAGAGTGATTCATAGTCATTTGTTTTTGTTGAGAGCTCCTGATAAGATAAGTGTTATTTTAAGTTATCATTGATAAATTTACTTGAATATTACGTAGTTTTGTTTGCCTTGCTTATCTTAGTGTGTCTGTTTGTATGTTTTTGGTGTTTCATTTTATAATTTGATTAAATATGTTACAAGTGAGTATGGCTCCTAAGAAAGAAAATGGCGGCCAGTAATGATGGTTTGCCATCTTTATTCAATAACAGTAATATAAAGGAGATGATTCAGTGTACTATCTGCGAAATGTATGCTTTGCGTGGTGTGGTCGGAGTATGGATAGATGATAATAAAGGAGTGAATGTGTGTAGAAAATGTAAGGAGAATGAGGAATTAAAGTGTATTTCAGGTCGTGAGTGTGATATTTTTGTCAAACTTCAGAATGAAGAAAATAGTGATATAACAAGTAATGGCGAGGTTGTACCAGAGAACTGTGAGGGCATGAATGTAGAAAGTGTGAATGATGGTATTAATTCAGAGCAAATTAATGGTTTTACAGAGAATAAAAAAGATGAGATAGATGCAATGAGTGAGATTGCGTTGTTGAGCGGAACGATACAAAGAGCAAAGTGGCAGCTAGAGCATATGAACAAAAGTCGACTGAGTGTACCAGCCAATAATAAAAAGTATGATAGGAAAAATAAGCATATGAGTGTGAACGTAAACAAAATGAAGGAGAGAGTGCTGTATGGAGACTCGTTAGTACTAGGTGTGTTAGTAGAGGATTTGACAAAATCGTACCAACCTGGTGTGACCATAAAGGATGTAACTGAGTCTATTAGAGAACAAAAGGAAAGGGTGAAAGAATTGATTGTTGTGGCAGGTACAAATGATTTGAAAGGAGATAAAATGGAAATGATAGAGGACCTGAATGAATTGTTTGAGGTAGCAAAAGAAAAGAGTGAGAGAGTTAGGATGATTAGTCTTTTGCCGTGGTATGACAGTGAAGTGTTTAAAAGGAGGGCCATAATTGCAAATGACTTTATGCGTGGGTTATGTATGACGAGTGGTGTGGAATTTGTAGACGTGTGGAGTGAGTTCGATGGGCGAAAGGATCTATATAAGATGGATGGCTTGCATTTGAATGGATTCGGTGTAAGGAGACTTGAAAAAGTGTTGCTGAATGTAGTGGATGTGCAAAATCAGGGAAACTAGATTTATTAAGGGGTGGGGGGAGTAGATATACAGACCTTAGGGAGGCATTTGAAAATATGAATGAGCATAATATGCCCGAGTGAATAAGGACAACAAATCAGAATGGGATAGTTAATATAAGGCATCAAGGTAGGGATGGGGCTAATGGGGGGTATTAAATTCATGTACACTAATGCTAGGAGTATTAGGAACAAGAAGGAAGAGTTTTTGGCCATGGTTGGCACTTCCAGACCACAGGTTATTGGCATTAGTGAATCGTGGCTGACTGTAGATGATATAGCTAGTGGGATTGAATGTGATGGGTATAGTGTGTTCAGGAATGACAGGGAGAATAAAATGGGGGGGGGGAGTATTGTTGATGATAGCTGATGAGCTGCAGCCAAGGAGAATAGAAGTTGAATTGCAGGATAGAGAAAAGAGCACATTTGAGGCCATTTGGTGTGAAATTGTGGCTAGCAGAACAAAATATACAATTGGGTGCTATAGACCAGGTGATGGAAAAGATGGTGGAGACAGTATGCACAAGCAAACAGAAGAAATGAATGGAAGGAGGGTAATTATTATGGGAGATTTCAACTATGGTCGCATTGATTGGAGTGAGGAGAGTACACACGGGAGGAAGGAATTGGATTTTATGCGGTTATTAAGGGACAACTATATGTGACAGCATGTAATGGAAAATACTAGGGGTCAGAGAGTGCTTGACCTAGTAATCACATGTGAGAATTTGGCTGTAACAAATATGACCACATTGTCACCAATTGGTGAGATTGATCATAGGGTCTTGACTTGGGAGGTGGCCAAAGGTGTGGAATTTACAATTAAGATAGGGTACATGTGGAATTATTGGGCTGGAAAGTATGACAAGCTTAGGAGTTTGATTGATTCAGTGCCATGGCATGTCTGCAAGGACTAGAAGTTGATAGTGCATGGGAGGCAGTTAAGAAGTGTTTGCATGAAGCAATGGCTGACTGTATACCTAGAGTTCGAATAATAAGTCAAGTAAGGGTTAAATGGATGAATAACACCATTAAGCTTGAGCTACAAAAAAAGGAACAACTATGGAGGGAATTTAAGGAGAAAGGTGACTGGCAGGCACATGAATGGTATAAAGTGCAGGCCAGAAGGGTAACGAGTATGGTAAGAAAAGCAAAAAAGAATTATGAAAGAACATTGGCCATGCAGGCTAAAGAGAATCTTAAACAGTTTTTTCGATATGTTGCAAGTAAAAGGAAAAATGTATGTGGCAGAATGATTTTAAAGAATGTCTATGGTAGGGAGGTAACTGAATCAGTTGATATAGTTGAGTTACTGAGTGAGCACTTTGCAAGAATATATCATCCAGGTAGTGACATTTTAGAAATGAATAAACCAGTAGATTATACGGGAATTGTGGTGAATGAAGTGGAGGTGAGTAGTCTGTTGCATAACCTCAATGTCAATACATCTGTGGGATTGGATGGTATACCAGCTTGTGTCCTACATGAAGCGGCTAAAGAATTGTCAGTACCCTTGACCATTTTGTTTAATTTGAGTTTCAGGTCTGGGTTAGTCCCGAGGGGGTGGAAAGAGGGGAAATTAGTTCTACTGCATAAAGGAGGTTCCAAGACTGCTGTTGTAAATTACCGACCGATTAGCATATCAGGAATCGTTGTCGAGGTCTTAGAGAAATTAGTCAAGAAAAGAATACAGGATTGGATAGATGAAAATGGAATATTGTATGGGGGACAACATAGTTTTGTGAAGGGTAGATCATGCCTCAGTAACTTGCTCATGTTTTATAACACAGTGATGGCTGAACTGGATAAGGGTAATGGGTTTACAGTGATTCTACTGGACCTTGCTAAGGCCTTTGACAGGATATCACATGAAATTCTAATCAGTAAACTGGAGCAGATGGGGATGGATATAGGATTGGTGAGATGGATAGGAGGGTGGTTAATGGAGAGATACCAGAGAGTTTATTATTCAGGAGTTGAGTCCAAAAGACGGCTTGTGACTAGTGGTGTGCCGCAGGGCTCTGTTCTTGGACCACTACTTTTCAATTTGTTTATCAATGATGTAGGAAAGGATCTGAGAGGAAGTGTTCACTTGTTTGCTGATGATGCAAAGTTGGGTAGAGCAATTGTGAGTGCACAGGATGATTTGGATAGTTTGGAGGACTAGGCTAGGAAAAATGGATGTCAGTTTAATGTGGCAAAGTGTAAGGTTATGCAATTTGACGTGAAAAGAATAGCAGCAGTATATCACATTGGTGGAACTGTATACTCCAGGAGATTGATGAGGCCAGGTATTTGGGAATGTTGGTAGATAGGGAATTGAAGTTTAGGGGGTGCATTGCAAAAGTGGCTAAATCAGTTCATCAAATCACTTGGTTGCTAAAAAATGCTTTAACAAGCAGAGACAAACAAGTTATTGTTCCTCTGTATTGAGCCTTGATAAGACCCCATCTGGACTACTGTACCCAGTTATAGGCACCAGGGTTTCTTCATGATGGAGAGGATCCAGAGACGAGTAACCAAGATGATAGCAGGTCTGTGGAATGAACCTTATGAGAATAGGTTGAAGATTTGTGAGTTGTAAAAATTCGTCAATAGGCAGAAAAGGGGTGATATGATTGAGACATTCAAATTACTGAAGGGTTTCTATAAGATTAATCCAGAAGATATTTTTGAAAATAGGACTGCTGGTGGGAGGACTAGGGGCCATGCATGGAAGCTGGACAAGAATGTGGTTAACAAGGGTGTTAGAGCTAGGTTTTTTACTTGGAGAGTTATGAATGAGTGGAATAAGCTGCCAGAGTCTGTTGTATGTGCTATGACCGTGAATGAGTTCAAGGCAAGGTATGATAGATACTGTGTGAATGTCGAATAGTTGTTCTTGACATGATGTTAGGGCCTCCCTCGATGAGTCTGTCGACTCCTTGGAGTTGCCCGGAATAATAATAATAATGATCCATGTTAGTTGCATGGAGAAAAAAGATGGAAAATATATTTCGATAGAAGAAAGATGGCAATTCTGCAATGTGTATATTAGTATGCCGCAACATGTGTGCAATTAGCAAAAGATCTTGGACTCTCCATGTCCACTTAGAACACGATAGTAAAAAAACAGGTCAAGCATTGAACTCAATGCAAAGCAATCTGGTGCTATGTCAAAAAAAACGAAAATATATCTGGACATCGACATATAATGAATTGGATAAACTTGTGACAGAGTGGTTTATTTCTATGAGAGCTCGGGTATTCCAGTTGATGGTACTGTACTCCGATTGAAAGCCCTTGAATTTGCTGCAAGGTTGGGGATTAATGGTTTTACTGCATCAAATGGATAGATTGATTGTTTCAAGACTCGTCGCAATATTGTGTATAATCAAGTGTGTGGAGAAAGTAATAATGTTGCAAGGGAAACTGTAACCAGTGGAAAGATGAAATAAAGACTATTATTCAGGACTACGAACCAAAAGATATTTTCAATGTTGATGAAACTGGGCTCTTTTATAGCATTCTGCCAAGTAAAACATTGTGTTTTAAAGGAGAGAAGTGTCACAGTAGGAAACTCAGCAAGCAGAGGGTAACTGTTTTGCTCATGATCAATGCTGATGGATCAGAAAAATTACCTCCATTGGTAATTGGTAAATTAAAAAAGCCAAGGTGTTTTAAGAACATGAAAAATCTGCTTACTAAGTATGATGCCAACAGCACAGCATGGATGACCAGCAGTATCTACCATGCATGCTCTGGATGCTAAAATGAGGGCAAATCACAAAATACTACTACTACTGCTAAACAAATGTCCCGCACACCCTGAAGATCTGCAGCTCGGAAACATTAGATTAGTGTTCTTTCCCCCTAATTGTACAAGTGAGCTTCAGCCATTAGATCTGGGCATTATCCATGCATTTAAATGGAAATATAGAAAAATGCTTGTTGAAAAAGCTGTGTTTATGCATGATAATGGTATGGACCCAAAACAAATGACCATATCAATCCTTGATGCCATGCATTATGTGGTCAAAGCATTGTTGCATGTTACTCCTGAAACCATATCCAACTGTTTCCGGAAGGCAGGAGTTACGTTTCTGGAAGAGGAGGAACAACTGCAGGAGGAAGAAGAAGAAGATATGTCAGAGCCCAACAACTGGTATGTGATGGATGAGTCTTTCTCATTTCAAGACTGTTGATGCTGGTGTGATCAACGGTACCAAGTGTAGAAGACATCCTTTCCAACCACCTTGGTGAAGAGGAAGTGGTTGAAGAAGACTGATCAAGAGCCTACCGTCCCTACTAGTAAAGAAGCAATGGGAACTATCTGTTTTGAGGCGTATATTGCAAGTGCATCAGGAGATGATGGGGCATTTAATTCCTTATACACTGTGGAGAGGCAGGTGCAGAAAAAGCAAAAACAATCAAGAATTAATTATTTTTTTAAATAGATAAATGTAAGTAATTGTAAATTCATTTATTTTCAGTTATTAAATTTTGTAATCTAGCATGTAGAGTCACATACTAGCAGTAAGTCATCTTTTAGCCTTTTTTTAAATATTTTTTACATTTCCTGCTATTTACACTTTTTTCCATCAGTCCCCTGGAAAATGTAAAAAATGTATATTTTTATGACTGTAAATCCATGTGTATTCACTGGGCCAGTTTGCCTGTTTTGACGGACTAACGAGAAACCCGAGTCTTCGGGTGAGAAAACTATCGACCTTCATATGAGACCGGTTAACTCACCTTTAGTTGAAAGAGACCAGATAAAGGTTCCTCATGTCATGCACAGGAATCGAACCCAGGTCTATTTGACCAAAAGGCTTTGTCTATACCGACTGAGCTACAGAGGATCCTCTAGTCATATTATTGCATTCCTATGACTCATGTCAGTCGTTTTTAAGGTGATGGGAAATGAATCAACAGTCAGCTTCTCACTGTTTGGAAATCTCTTGGATAATAAATTGTTTTCAGTATTAGTGAATTCCTTTACCTTTAGATAACAGAGAATCTTCTTATGTCTTTTTTTGACAAATATGACAGAAAAGTTAGAGGAAACTGTGAATTGGTTTGGTTTTAATATTTCAAAGACCAACCAGGTTTGGCATAAAGCTGTATTTAGTAATATCCCATTAATTTCTCAATTATAAATGAGATACAGTATTACTAAATAAAGTCTGCACGGTTAGCTTAGTGGCTGTGCGCTTTGCAACCATATGCCTGGGGTAGGAGTGTCCTAGGTTCGATTCCTGTTGGTGACGTGAGGAGCTGAAGGATCTTCCTCAGCCATAGCCAAGTTAGCCGGTCTTGAGCGTGGACAGTAGGGTTTTTCCCCCAGTTTATCCTGGGGATTTTCATCCTGCAAAGCAGGCAAACCAGCCTTGGGAACTCAATACTATGGACATAGGAAAACCAGGGCGTAGGGCTGACCACATTATCCTGTGAATGGTTTGAGGTCCATTGATTGATAAACCCTTGACACCGCGAGGGAAAAAGGAAGATGAGATATTACTAAATAAAACTTTGCTCTATTTAGTAATTGAGTTGTTAGCTTGATGATTGATCACTGTGTAGCAGTGAACAGTTTTTTTAATCCTCACACTTTGAAATAATGCTTGGATACCACAGTACTTTTTTTTTTTCCATACTCCTTTCCTTCTGTATACCATTGACCTCCAGCACAGTTTTATCAATGCAAAGCATTATATTTCTCTTTCTTGTGTTTGATATAGTGCATCACAGAAATGACTATAATATCTCTGGACCATTCTTAAATTGTATTCTGAAAATACAAAACTGTTTGCTTTTGATGCTCATACTGGACAATATATGATTTCTGGTCTTAGGATAACTTGCATCTGTAGTCTTTTTTGGCAAACCTCCAGATAGATAGGTTTACTGAGTTTTCTCGAGATAGGTTACTGAGTTTTTTTCATGAATGAGAAACTGCATGATATTTCATCAGAATTGATATCTGTAATTCTCCTTCTGTAAGTCTGTTAGGCTACATGCAATAGCTAGTCACCGTCCCCCTAATTTACTTTTACTCTAAACCTGCAGGATAAATGTTTTTCCTTTTCATTGATATCCTTTACTACTGCCTCTGGAACAGCTTTTCTTTTGCATTTCATAAAAAAGTGCAATCTGCAAGTTTTCAGATCTATTATTAAAAGTTCCAAGTTCCTGCTCCTCGATTTTTTTAAATTGCCATTTAAAAATAAATCTGGCAAGGCCAGAAATAATTGGTTATATAGAGTGAGGAAATTTTGATAAAGAAATACCATAAGTTATGTACAAATCTGAAATTGTATCATTTGATAACATTAATCTTATATGCATGCAATGTGAAAGAAATTATGAATTCAAAGGATTCCAAAATTATTGTTTTTTAGTGCTTAATTCTATTTGATGGTTATTCCTGATCATTCCCCCCCCCCCCCACTTGCACGCGTGCACACACACACACACACACTCACAGCTCCCTCCTGTAGTAAGCTTTATACAGTGCATACTGTAAACTCATATCTGTCAACTTAAGTCATGAAATATTTTCTAAAATGATTTTATAGTAAATGCTATTTGAAAATTTGACATTAGCATGATATTCTCTCTTAACTTCAGGTCTACTGTTAGATACTTCTGTTATATTCTATAATTGGCATTGCTGACCTACTAAACCATATTCCATTATCTTTTTCCCAGAAACAGTATTTTTTTCTTATTGTTATTTTTCTATAAAGGTCAGCATAATTTTGTGATGTACTGTTCTTTTTAACAATGAAAACCTTTCAGATTAAAATACATTTCCAAAAAAGGTGCTATAACCAACAAGTCTTTTTGTCATGTACCTTGCTCAGCCTAATTGATTTCTGCCGAAAGATATGACTCATCAGGTAAGTAGCAGGTAGCATACAAATTAAACCCAAGTGCATTTTAACTCATTAGGAAGAGTGTATGCTAGCTAATTACTGGAAGTGATATATAATAGCTGGGCAGTTACAAAGAAGATATCTCATGTTAATGTCGAGTTCACTGTAAATGAAATTCAGTTAATATGTTGAGCGCATGATGATATGATAAACTGTAATGCTTAACAACAGATAAATGTTATTTAAAGATCTGAGCAATAATTTTTGAACAGATAAAAGTTTAATTTTTATGTTTTCACTAAAAATTTTATAGCCAAATCCTTATTTAATAATTTTGATTTTTTTATCCTGTTTATATTATGGGGCATTATTATAATTAATGCAATGAAAGAAGTTGACAAATTATCCCAGATGTTTTACTAGAAGAATTCCAAACCAAGTAGAAACATCTTGTATGCTATTTAATTACAGTAACTGCATTATATTATCCAACATAATACACTGCCTCATAGCCTTAGTTGATTTGTAATTCTTGTAGATAAGCTCATATGTTGGTTGTACATAGTTTTAATTTTTCAGGAAATGACAATGTATACTAGAATATTAATTAAAAAAACTTGACTCAATACCTTCTTATATTTCAGCAATGTTCATTGCCATCATCAGGGATCACAAATAACAATGATATGTGCCTGCAGGCACTAACTCTGAGCAGATGAAGCTGAATAAAGGCAACAGAAGTCAGGCCTTGAGTCCTAAGCTGTGTCCCCTAGTAGGCTAAATTGGGTTGTCTTGGCCATTGGGCTGCCTTAAAACGTAAGCTTCCCAAATTTGGAGCAGTCTCGTGCACAAATTAAATTTGTTGAGATTTGGAGAGTTTTTTTTAATAGCTGAGGCAGATTCAATGAATAGGCTTTCATACTTCTGTTTGCTGTGCTGTAATAGAATAATAGAATAGCCTACTGGTATATCCTGTGGTGAGTGTCCAAGGCATGGTCAGTAAGTCCTGAGTGGCTGTATTGGTGGAACTGGATGTAGTCCTTGTGTTTGGATATCCTGATATTAGCTGTCCTGCCTGTTTGGTTGTAGTAGGGTAGTTTGCAAATGCAAGGACCTGGTAGGTCTGGGGGATGTGGCTGGTCTTTGGAGCAGATAAGAGATGCCAATTTCTTATGTGTTCTGAAACTAGTTGTAAGGTCGTATTTCCTTAGGATTTTTGTTAATTTTTTGGATGTGAAATGGTGATAGATGCTAGGCTCAGTGTTAGTGCCTGCATGCACATATCATTATTATTTGTGATCCCTAATGATTGCAATGTAATATTGCTGAAATATATGAAGGTATTGATTAAAGTTTTTTAATTAATGTTCTAGTATACATTGTTATTTCCTGAAAAATTAAAAGCTTAGTTGATTTGCCCATAAATCCAAAACAACTAATCATTCCATTATTAAAGATAAATGTACTTTCTATTCAGTATTATTGTTAATTATTTGTAATAATAATAAATGTAATGTTTCTTTATGTGATATGTTGAAATTATTGTCTTTGGTAATTAAAAAAGTTTGAGAGTAGTATGTTTGGTCATTGTCTCTCACCCCCTGGTGTCTTGTAACTTTATCCAAAGAAGATACATACTTTGTTTTTACTAAAATAGAATTGAATTTAGTGGCATACTGAAAGATACATCCTTCCATCATACTGAATGATGCTCATCCGAATGTAACAGAATTAACTTTTTTTTCATTTGTCTTCTTTGTTATTCCATTAGTAAGTATAATGGAAATATATATATATATATATTTTTTTTTTATGTGAATAATCTAACCCATATAAACTGTTAGCCTGCAACATATTAGTATTAGTACTAAGAGCAAATTAAGGCTTAAGTAATCCAGAAATTGTCTTTTGAGACCAAACATTGAAAATTTTCAAGTCACTTCAAGCATCTATTGAGCAGGATAATAGTCTCACAGTGAGTAATAAAATTTATCTACCACCTGAAGACATTCACAAAACATCCATAACCAAGGCAGGATTTCAACCCATAGCCTGTTGGTGAGAGAGAGAGAATGTGCTAACTAGATTACTGGCTTGGCTGAAAAAAAATATTAAATAAAATAAAAGGAAAGCTTTTTGATTTAAACATTCAAAAGTATTTTCCTAATTACAAATGTTTAATTTCAGGTCTTATTTTAAGCAAATAACATATCTGAATCTGAATAACATATGTGAACATCCCATATTTCAGGCTGAATTTTAAATCTCATCACATGAAATGTATAATCTTAAAATTTCTTCACAAGGATTTTTTTTTTTTTGTATTAATTCTATGCAAAGCTGCTAGGCTTGTCTAATTTCTTGTCTAGGCTATCAAACTATTAGCATAATTGATTGAAAGTCAGGATTATCTTATGATCACTTATCATATTTTTCATGAATATTTGGGTAGTTTTTCTATACTGTTCTCATAGAAATGAGAACTCATGCCGTGACTAGATCAAGAAGTCCCTAAGATAAAAATAGAGATTTATAATATAAAGCATTAAAATGATTTTGATATTTAGCTTAGATGATTGAGATATCATGCTGCAGTATGATATGAATACAAAGTTTCAGGAGTAGCACTCCATGGATTTAGAACTTGTTGGGGAGAAGAAGCCATCTGCAGAAACAGATAGACATAGTGAACTGACAGTCCACATTTCTTTATAGAATAAAGAAAATAGTAAGGATTAGATTTTGCGACAGGGACATTGGAAAACTTGGTCTTGTCTTTGAGTATATTTATAATATTACTCCACTAAGTAACATTATTTTATCTGTAGAATATATTGTTTTCATGAATTTCATTGAAACAGCAATTGATTGAATAGGAATTCGTGATTCAGAGTTTTGAATTCCAATAGTTACTGTAAATGATCAAGCATGTCATTTGCTATTTTTGTCTTACAACTGGAACTTCCTGAATAGTTTCCTGTAGAAAGTTAAGGCAAAGCAGTAGAATATGAGACAAAGAAAAGTAGGTCAGGTAGGAGTAAAACTGCTAAAAATCAATATTTCTCACCTTACTTACATTATTTTTTTCTCTTACATAGTGTTCAGTTTCACGCACTTATCTGCTCTTGTTCTTAGAAGTTGACTTTTGTGCTGTCTCTTGTATTGCTAAACTCTAGTTATTGAAAATAAAAAGTTCTTGTGTAGTGTCTCCCCCCCCCCCTTTTTTTTTTTTTTTTTTAAATGCTTTGAATGTGACATCTGAAAATGTCTCTAAACTAGGTCACCGTGCAGCTGGCATGTGTGTGTTGTATGTGGGTGCAAACATAGGCATGCGTGTGTCCTTCTATTAAATTACCTTATAGTAATAAAATACCTAATCAGAACTATCTCCTTGTACTTTAAATAATAAGTGTATTGATACTGTTCCTTTCAGCTTAAAAATGCTATCTTGATTATGGATGATTGAATACCATAGCCTATTGACATTCTTATGCCACTGATAATTTATAGCATTTTTATTTAGATATGATGTGTAATGTAAGATTACTTGATCTGAGAATGATGGATAGGTGAAATTTCACCTATACAAATAGGATCATTTGTATAGGTGAAATGCAAATGTACTATATTTTATTAACATCTGAAATAGATACAAAAAATTATGCATAACTAATCACTATAGTTTTTCTCAGTACTAAAAAAGAGGGATATGGGACAGCAAAATGTCATGATTACAGTTGTAATTTATGAGACTAGATTACAAATTCAGTACAAAATTTAGCTCTGTTCGTAGTTAACATGACAGTTCATTTTTAAGATTGTTTTCTTGTACAAGAGAGGAGGGTTTTTACTGTCATCAGTGTTACTGATGTTAGAGAAATTACTACTACTGATGAAAGCATCCAAAGCATAAAAATGCAAATTTTTCTCTTCCTTTTTTTTACTTAAAATAAAATTACTCCAAAAATTGGACATTCACATGACAAGCATTATAAGAAAATAGTCATCTTTAGTCCAAGAGAAAGATGTATTTAGAACTAGTCAATCCATTTGTAACTATTTCAGATACTTATCACCTATCTTATGAAATATGATTTATATTTCTATAGTAATGTGATATACCAATAATTTGCATATCAGAACTCACAAACAATTGGAATTTTTGGTCATATGTATTACAGGAATAGCATTTTCTCCCCCTCCCATCTCACAACCTATAATTACTTATGATTATCAAAAAACAAGCAAACAATCTTATAAAAAATTAACTATTATTTATTATAAATTTTTTTATTATTAAAATACTCTGGATTAGAGATAGGTTTGAAAGTTTTTGCTTGATTATAGAGTATATTACATACACTTTGCAAGGAAGGAAGGAAGCAAGACTATAATTTCTTGTCATAACTTTGTATCAAAAAAAAACTTTCTAAAAATATCACTAATGTAGAATATTTTAACAATATTATGATAAAAGACTTAAAGTTGATGTGATGGGAATTAATGAAACAAGATGGCCTAACATGGGGAAAACTGGAAAAAGATGACTTTACATTTATATATTCTGGTGGAGAGAAGCATGAATATGCTTCTCTCCACCAGAGAGAAGCATGAATATGGAGTGGGTTTCATGTTTAACATCCCAACCAGCCATGACGTCTATAGATGTTCAGCAAAATCTGGATATCATTTTGTAACACCTATTAAATAACATGAATGAGAAGTGCAATTTGGTCTCACTATTTCATCCACCATGGCCGGTAGAGAGGTTAAGAAACACATCTTTAAATCTGTAATGGGGCTGTGACCCATAAATGAAAGAATCATGCTTATTAAATTATCCTTTTAATATCATAATTATCCAGGTTTTATAGTGACTCACAATGATGAAGAAATAGAAGATTTTTATAATAACTTACAAAAATCTATAGCATATGTAAAATCACATGAGATACTCATAGTGATGGGTGACTTGAATGCAAAGGTTGGAGAAGGGGAAGAAAATCCAGTTGCTGGAAAATTTGGATTGGACAAAAAAAATGAAAGAGGCGAGAGATTGACACAATTCTGCATTCAAAACCTACGTATAATGAATACTTTCTTTCAACATCCAAAGTGCAGATTATATACTTGTACAAACCCAGATAACTATAAGAAACCAAATAGATTTCATAATGATAAATAATAGATACAAAAATAATATAACCAACATTAAAACATACCCAGGTGTTGATATAGGTTTGGACCATAACCCTCTTGTGTCTACTTTAAAAATTAAACTAAAAAACACTTTAAAAACAACCATACTGAAAGACTTGACAACTCTGAATATACCTGACAACATAATGGTGTATAACTTGGAAATTAGATCATGTAGGATATAAAACAGAAGACAATATACTTTGCAACACAGTGGAAATTGAAAATAGATGGTCAAATTTTAGAAGTGCAGTATATGAGACAGCTAGCAAGATCATCATCATCATGTGTATCAAGGAGATTTAGGCCTAGCATGGCCTGTTTCAGCCTTAGAAGTCATCGTTTAAGAGGACGTCCTGGTTTTCTTTTTCCTAATTTCCTAATTTGGTAATAAAGATTACCAAAAGCTTGTTTTGGTAATCTTTCTGTTTTTCATTCTTTGAACGTGTTCCATTCATTTATGTTTATATTTTTTCTATTACTAGTTCTTGGTTTAATTCTTTCATAATTTCTTTTGTATTATTAATGTTTGTTTGTCATTTTGCTTTATTGTCCAGATTTCACTTCCATACATTAAGACTGGTAGGGCTAAATCATTTTCATATGTGATCATACATCCTAGGTAGTTAAATGAATTCACCTGTTCTAAGATCTTGTTATCTATTACTATTTTAGTTCTTGCTGGATCTTGTCCTTTAAAGGCCATAGTTTTTGATTTTTCTGTTGATATTATCATACCATAATCTTTGGCTATCTCATGTAGATCTAAAATAGCTTTCTGTAAGTTATCTTCAGACTTTGTAATTATTATTTGGTCGTCAGCAAAAAGGAGAGCGTTTAAGTTCACTGTAGAAGAAAGTTTAATTCCTTGATGTAAATTTTTATTCCATTTTTTTATTATTTCATTTAAGTAAATATTAAAAAGAGTTGCTGAGAAGGGACATCCCTGTCGGACCCCTTGATTTATCTCTCTCGTATATGATAGCTCGTGATTTAATCTTATTTGTATTTGATTATTTTCATATATACTTGCAATATTATTTAGTATTTGTCTTTCTTTTAATATGTTAAATAATATGTTTCTTTTAACTTTGTCCAATGCTTTTTCAAAGTCAATAAATACAATATGTGTTTCTAAATTGCATTCTCTTCTTTTCTCTATTATAAATTTTAGGCAAAAGGCCAGGTCTATATATGATCGTCCTTCTCTAAATCCATTCTGTACTTCGAAAATAAAGTTTTCGGAATATTTCATTAGTTTGCTATTTAAGATTCTGCTATATATTTTGTAACAGGAATTTAGTATACTGGTATCTCTATAGTTTTTAGGGTCATCTCTATTATCTTTTTTAAAGATAGGAATCACAATTGCTTTTTTCCATTCTATTGGGGGGATACCAGTTGAATAAATTTTATTTAAAAATAATAAAAGTGTTTCTTTGAGTCTTGTTCCTGCGTATTTATATAGTTCTGAACCTAGCTTATCTTCTTCAGGTGATTTTCTGTTTCTTGTTTCTTTCAAGCTGATTTCTAATTCTTCTTTAGTTATTTCCTTTTCATTTTTGTTAATTGTTTGCCAATTGTCTTTTTAAAAATATTTGTCAGTCAACAATTCTGTGTAGTAATTTAGAAATTCTTCTAATTTCAATTCAGTGTTTAATTTTGTTTTCTTTGGTATCTGCATTTAAGTGTTTCAAAATCTTATATACATTGGGTCTTATTTTATATAAATCATGTTCTAAATTAGAAACAAATTTGTTCCATGATTCTCTGTCTTTTTCTGACTTCTTTTAGCTGTGGCTCTTATTCTTTTATATTCTATTTCATCTTCTAATCTTTTACTGCTTAACCATTTGTGATGGGCTTCTTTTTTTTTCTTTTTGATTATTTATTTGATTGTATCATTCCAGATCTTCAGTTTTTTCCTTTCATTGAATTTTTTTTGGTCTTTCCTAAGCTTTCATTTGCTGCTGCATTTAGTATCATTTTTATATTTAGCCATTCTATTTCTATTTCTTCATTTGTTTTATTTTATCTAGATATTGGTTAATTCTTTGTTCATATAGCCATTGTACATTTGTGTCATTCAGTAGTCTAGTTTTATAAACAAATGTTTCAAATTTTCTTTCTGTTCTTGTTACTTGTAGCCATTTAGGTGGTAATCTTAATTTTATTTTAACAAGGAAGTGGTCACTGCTTATTTCATATCCTCTGTGAACTCTAACATCTAGTGAAACTTTTGATGTCTTTTCATTTAATATAAAATAATCTAATATTGATTTCCATCCTCTTGCTGCCCAAGTATATTTATGTATGTCTTTATGTTTATAGAAGGAATTCATTATTTTTAGGTTATTATAAACTACAAAGTCAATCAATTTTTTACCATTTCTGTTTAGAGTGTGTTCTCCATGTATTCCTATATTATTATTAATTTTTGTGTTTCCAATTCTTGCATTTAAGTCTCCTGCTAAAATTACGTAATCATTTTTATTTATTTTATTATATATGTTTTGTAGCTGATTATAAAAATCAATATTATCTTGTTCTCTTCCTTCTTCTGGGGCATATAAACCAATTATTGTTAAATATCCTCTATCTATTTTTATTCTAGCTTCTATTATTCTTTCATTCCATAATTAATAATGTTTTAACTGTTTTGAAAGGGAGTTATGAATCCAAATCATGACTCCTGCTTGTGCTCTTTGGTCTCTGTTAACTCCACTGTATATCACATTAAAATTTTCGGTTCTCATAGTTCCTTTTAATTTCTTTTTTGTTTCAGTGATTACTGCTATTTTAAATTTCTTTCATTTAATAGTTGATCTAATTCTATTTCTTTATATGCTATTCCTCTTACATTCCAGTTTGCTATGTGTATTATATTTTGTCGTTTTCATTTTTGTTTTACCTTTTCCATTCCAGGGTCGTTTTTCATAGATTCAATCCGATTATCTTTTTCTGTCAGCTTACAAGTAGAATTATGTTCTCCATGTCAGGGAACTAGCCTGACGATGGAACAGTTCAGTGGTAGGGCTGCTACCTTAAGGCTTCTGAACTAGCCTTCTTCCAAATTTAAACCCATAGGAGGAATAGGGTATATTGAAGGGGGAAAGAATAGATTATAGAAGAATTATGGTAAAGTTTATAGAGAGGGCATAGTTGTAAGGCCAGAAATGAAAAGACTCCGTGGCCCTCGAGTACTTTAATAGCATGAGGGTCATGAAATAAGAAAAGTTGGCTGATAAGGCCTTATAGGAAGGATTGAAGTAAGTGGATCTTCCTCAAAGTAGAAGAAGAAGAGGATAGATCCAGCTAGGGGTCCATGGGAGTGCCACTTCCCTTACGATCATGATGATGGCCCTGTTGGTCCACGAGTCCTTATTCAGTATATTCGGACCACCCCACCATATACATGCACGCGCGTGCGCGCACACACACACATGGTGGGCTCCCCTATCTGCCGCCCAGGGGACATGCTCTCTAGGGATTATGGGGTCCCCCTGAGAGATTTATTCCAAAAATTAAAAACAATAAGAAAAAACCCTGGATGACAGAATCAGTATTAGAACTTATGAATGAAAGACAAAAAAAGAAAAGTACACGACAATATAGAATGCTCAGTAAAATTATAAAAAATGAATGCAGGAAGGCTAAAGACAAGTGGCTAAATGAAAAATGTAAAGAAATAGAGGAATTGGACATCAAACACGATAGTAAAGAAATGCATAAGTCAATCTAAGTTCTGACAAATAAAAAGAAAAATTTCAACTATAGTCTTTGTATAAAAGATCAAAATGGAAGAATGCTACTGGAGACACAAGATATCTTAAAAAGATGGAAAGAATATGGAAAAAAACTGTCTCTGATCGCACAGATGCACCAGATATACAAAATATGGATGGTGAACCAATTACATATGAAGAAATAGAATATGCTCTAAGTCAAATAAAAACAGGTAAAACACCAGGCCCTGATCAGATCTCTGTCGAATTGTTAAAGAAATTAAATGAAAACACAATTAATGACCTAAAGATTATTTTTAATAACATCTATGATACAGGATACATCTCTGATGATCTAAGGAAATCCATCTTTGTCACTATTCCCAAAATTCCAAGAACTTGTGAATGTTCAGAATATAGACTCATAAGTTTAACAAGCCATGTTACAAAATTACTACTGATAATAATCCTAGAAAGAATAAAAGACACTTTGTCAATAGAAATAGAAGACACTCAATCAGGTTTTCAAAAAAAAAAGACAAAGGTACAAGAGAAGGAATTTTCAATTTGAAAACATTATGTGAAAGAAGCCTAGATAA
The DNA here is from genome assembly GCF_054136105.1 of Typopeltis vanoorti. Taxonomy (NCBI): domain Eukaryota; kingdom Metazoa; phylum Arthropoda; class Arachnida; order Uropygi; family Thelyphonidae; genus Typopeltis; species Typopeltis vanoorti. The sequence continues at coordinate 91,962,865 of NC_143551.1, read as the reverse complement.
CCGGAAAAGCATATATCTTTGTTTTATTGATATTACACCAAAGCATTTGATTCAATAGATCACAATAAATTAATACATATCCTACAGAATAATGGGTTAAAAGGAAAAGATCTGTGTATAATTACAAATATATACTGGAATCAAAGGGCCTCTATAAGATTTAAAAATGTATATTCTGACAGCTTTGAAATAAAAAAAAACGGGTAAAAGGGCCAAGATATATGAAGTTGTCTATTTGTTCTGCATCTGGATGCATCTTATCACCCTTACTGTATTATATATATAGTGAGCAAGTTTTTAAAGATATTTAAGAATTGAAGGGTCTAAGTCAGGGGTAGGAACTTCGACAACTTCAGGTATGCAGATGACACAGTCCTTATAGCTGAATCTGAAGATGATCTTCTAAACTTAGTCACAGAAATTTACAACAGAAGCTTAGACATGGGATTAATTCTTCTTCTTCTCTTCCGTCTAAGACTGGTTGAGTCTTCTCTTGAGCAAGATCTTCCAGTCTTCTCTATTCCTTGCTGTTTGAAAAAGTTCCTTATATGTTCTACATCCTGATATGTTCTTTATTAATTTCAGCCAGGTAATTCTTGGTCTTCCGGGTCTTCTTTTTTTCAGTTGGAAAAGTATTCATTAAGACGTTAGGAAGTCTGTCTGCATCCATGAGTACAGTGTGGCCAAATCATCTCACTTGTTGTTTTCTAAGTTTTTCTATTATTGTCTTTTTATACAATAATTCTTGTCTGACTGTGCTCTTTGTTTTCTTTTCTATCCATCTTGCTCTATTTATTTTTCTTAAGCATTTTTTTCCCTCCTCTCTTTTCTTAACTGTCCACACTTCTGCTTCGTAGATGACTGTTGGTATAATTATCGATTCATGTAATTTGATTTTGGCTTGCTTAGATATCTCGTTTGTTTTCCAGATTTTCTGTAATTTTCCCATGGCGATCCATCCTATTGCTATTCTGTGTTTGATTGTTTTGAGTTCATCTATTGTTTCTGTTAGTTTTGATCCACGATATATAGAAGTTGTCTATTTGTTCTCAGAAATTAGTTCTGAGAACAGGTAGTTCTGTTCCTCCCTGTTTTCATCACTTTTGTCTTTTGTATATTTATTTTCATGTCATAAGTTTTTACAGGTTTTGTTTAGCTTGTTTATCAACCTTTGTAGTTCATTTGAAGTTCTTGCAATAAGGATGAGACCATCCGCATATTTGATATTATTTATGTTTAAACCATTGACATTGATTCCAGGCTCATTGTCTATTGCCTTCTTTACAATTTCGTATAGATATATGTTGAATAGACATAGGGATAATGGGCATCCTTGCATTATTCCTTTTTGGATCTCTATGGGGTTCTGTTGTGTGTCCTTTTTAATTATTGCATTTGTCTTAGAGTAATATTTTATCAGAAACTGTATTATATATTTGTCTATTGCTTTTTCTAGTAGAACTTTAAGAAGGATTTCTCTGTTGACGCTATCGAAAGCTTGTTTAAAGTCCACAAAACAACAATATGGTTCTTTATGATCTTCCCAGCTGAGCTCTGCTGGTTGGTGCAATGTGAAAATCTTGTCTATTGTTGAATAGTTTCCTCGGAAACCAGTTTGTTCTATGCCTATCAGTTCTTCATAGATGTTTTTTTAATCTATTTTGTATAATTCTTATGAATATTTTATAGGTGTGGGAGAGTAAATTGACTGGTCTTAATTTCTGTAGTCTCTTTTGTCTCCTTTCTTGTATATTGGGATGATCTTTCCAGTTCTCCAATCATCTGAGATGTTTGTAGTATTTTATTGAATAGGGTTGTTAAATATTCTGTTGATGTGCTGCCTCCATATGACCACAGTTCAGTAGGGATAGTATCAATGCCTGGTTCTTTATTGTTTTTCATCTGTTTTATTGCGTATCTAACTACTTTTTCTTGTAAAATTTTTGGGTGGTCGTTATTTCCTTCTATTGTTGGCATTGTATTTTTGTTTCCTTGGTGAAAGATAGCCTTGAAATGGTTTGACAGATTTTTCTTATATCTTCAATATTCCTGGTTTCAATCATCTTGTTGTTTTTCATTGTTACTGCTTTTGCTGAGAATTCCTTTGTAATTTCTCTTATAGTGTCATGGAAGACTTTTGGGTTGTTTTGTTGGTATGCTTCTTGGCATCTCTTAGCTTTTTCTTCTAACCCTTTTTCTTTGACTTTTTTGTATAGGTTATCAACTTTATTTTTTAGTATTCTGTATTTTTCTCTATTCTCTTCATTGTTTTGTTGATTTACAAGCATCTTGGCCTCTCTTTTCTCTTCTATTAATTATTAATCTAAAGAAAACAAAGTGCATGATTATATCACCAATAAATAAGAAATTAAACATAACTGTAAACAAAAAGAAAATTGAACAGGTTCAGTCTTTTATATATTTGGGACAAATGTTTACAGATGGAGGAAATTCCCTTAAAGAAATAAAAAGAAGACTAGAGATAGCAAGAAAAGCCTTTACTGATATGAAAACTGTTGTAACATCCAGAGACATTAACATAGACACAAGAAAAAATTAATGAAATGCCATATCTGGTCAAGTCTTCTCTACAACAGTGAAACATGGATTCTAAATAAAGAAGCAGAGAAAAAATTAGAAGCTTTTGAAATATGGACTATCAGAAGGATGTTGAAAATATGGACAGAGAAATTGAAAAATGAAGATGCTTTAAAGAAAGCAAAAATGAAAATAATTAAAGAACGAAAACTTAAATATTTTGGACATCTAACTAGACAAGAAGGCATTCAGAAATTAATATTAGAAGGGAAACTGGATGGAAAAAGAGGGAGAGGTAGACCCAGGAGAATGTGGTTTGAAGATATTAAGGATTGGACTGGCTTGAATTACCATAAATGTTTGAGCAGCAAAAGAAAGAAAAAAGTTCCGTGACATGATTGCCAATCTCCTTCTGGGGGGGGGGGGGGCGACACTTGAAGAAGAATATGATAAACCATTTTACTATTTGTATATAGTTTTGCATTATGGGATACTTAAGTAACTGATATGAAGTCAACATCCTCTATATATAATAGTAGTAGACTAGTTGTGAAGATAGTTCACTTGCATACTTATGCTTGGGTAAAGGATTATAACAAGAATATAATTTCTTGTGAAGTATGATATACTTTGTAACCAAGTGAAAAAACTTAGAACTGTCTGTTGCTGTTTGGCTCTGTCTTTATTACAAGTGAACAGAAATGGACATGCATGGATGTATCATACAGTTGTTTCATTGACATGCTTCTGAAGCAAGGAAATCTAGTTCTATTGCTTTGCTCTCTAAACAACATGATAGAGAATGGAATGGCACCAAGTCAGTTCTTCAGATGAAGAACTGACTTGGTGCAAGTCAAGTTCTTCATTTGAAGATGAAGGCAGAACAGTGCCTTTGGTCAGTTAGATTGTATGACAGGGTTAAAGGAGAGGTATGATAGGCTGTGTAGATAATTTGGATCTCCTGCAATGAATCTTCAGATTCCATGAGGGTTGCCTGTGAAATAATAATGATGGTTGAATTTCTTCCTTAAGGGAATGATCAGTGCAGCTCATAATGTGCAGACACTCCAAAAACTGCAGTGTTCGTTTCATATTGAAGTGTCTGAAGAGAAGTGTCATCCTCCAACATCTAATGAGAGATGGATTATTGCTTTGCTCTATTGTAGATTATACTCTTACTTAAAATTTAATGGAATAAATGCAGAACAAAGCGAAATCATTAAACAGCAGAAATAATTAAATACTGCAACAATTAAACATCATAATGAAGGAGATATCAAAATTTTGATGTTTAATATAACATAGATTGAAAGCTGTTTGGCTTTCAATCTATGTTATATTAAACATCATTTAATTGTTGCAGTATTTTGTGTCTGTCACAGAAGCATCTTCAAAAAGATACAATATTACAATTGTAATAACACACACAAAACAACAAATGGAAGAAATTAGACTATTTAGAGCCTAAAGTTCTATGAGTGCTGTTGCTACCCTTAAGCTATAAATTAAAGATACCAAGAAATTATATTCTTGGCATCTTTAATTTATAGTATAACAAGTGAAAAAACTTTCAACGGTCTTAAGCTGTTGGGCAGGAAGACTAAGAATTATATTACCAAATCTTGGGAAGTTGAATACAACCATATTAGGCTGGTTTTTTTAAATCTACTGCTGATTCTGAAAAGAATCTTACAAATTTGTGTTTGTTTGGATGAAGCATAATAGTTTTATTCCATCAGGGAACAAGGAACCTTGTAAACTGTGGGAACAGACAGTGGGGAGGAAGTAGATCCTTAGGTAAATAGAGAAGGGAAGCCAGCTTCAAATGAGGTTTGAAAACTGTGCAAGATTATATTTCTTTAACGTTCTGGCTATTTTTTCTGAAGTGCCCCATATATAGGGAATAATAATGGCATTATTGTAGTCTGTATGTTGAAGAGGATATGGTAGGAGACAGATTGTTTGTGGGTCTTTTTAGCTTTATAACCATTAGAATTGAAGCTTTAGCAAATAAAGGTGAGTTCAGCTCTAAGGAAGCCCTGAATAGTACAGAGGTTGGTGGCTCTGTTGACACGGATTTTGATGACACCATATTGTTGAGAAGGGAGATGATGGAACAGTTTACATATGTTTCTATCTCTGGATGGGTATTTACATAAACAATCACATCACCACCTTTTCCAACAGTATGACATGGGAGTATGGGAGTGCTAGAAGAGGAGAAAATGGAAACAGTAGGAGAGAGGGAATGAGAGAGAGAGGAATGGGAATAAAAGAAGAGGAGAAAATGGAAACAATAGGAGAGAGAATGGTAAGAGGTATAATGTATGGGGGACTCAATGATCCGTGGTGTTCAAGATAGGATGCGTGAGGAGTGTTTGGCAGGAGGAACGATAATAAGGATGGCTTTGGCAGTTAAGAGAGGTGAAAGGGTGGATGAGATGATTGTGATGGTGGGAACAAATGACTTGAGTGGTGGTGTAAATAGAGCAGCGAGAGATATGAGATTCTTGGTTGAGGTGGTACGAAAGAAGACACAGAGAGGAAAGATAGTATGCGTGTTGCCTAGGTATGATAATGACGAACTGAGCAGAAGAGCAGTAATATTGAATGACATAATAGCTAGCATGTGTGACAAGAGAGGACTGGAATATGTGGATGCTTGGAGTGCGTTTGAGGATGGAGAGGAATTGTATGCAAGAGACTGCTTACATTTGAATAGGAAGGACGTAATCATCTGGGGAGATTGCTATTCTGAAAAAGTCAGTGTGTCCCAGGGAGGATGGTAGCAAGGGTTGCCTCTTGTGGGAATGGGTACTTGGGAGAAGAGGGACGACATCAGGTAACACTGAGCCCAGTGGAGTCTAGAGGGGATAATGCTGGGTATTGAAACAACGGCATTTATATGCTATATACTAATGCCAGGGAGTATTTGGAATAAGGGACAGGAATTAGTGGCACAGATAGCATCATCCTGGCCAAAAATTATTGGGATCACTGAGATGTGGTTGACAGAAGAGGATATAATAACAGGAATAGAAGTCGCTGGGTACAGCATTTTTCGGCAGGATAGGAAGGGAAAGCATGGTGGTGGAGTACTGCTTATGATAAGTGATGACCTATGTCCTCTAAGAGTAGAGACTTTGGAAGGCAGTGACACTGATTTTGAAAGCATATGGTGTGAGGTAGAGGTGGGCAAGATAGGATATTTAGTGGGGTGTTGCTACAGACCCAGGAGTACAGAGAGTGGGGACCAAGAAATGTTTATACAGTTGAGTTTGGCAAGTGCAAGAAGAATGATTGTTATGGGAGATTTTAACTACAGTAGTATAAACTGGGGAGAGGAAGATGCATGTAGCAATAAGGGAATGGAATTTCTAGAATTTTTGAGGGACAAATGTCTTAGGCAACATGTAATAGAGGGAACAAGAGTTTTGGATTTGGTCACAGCATCAGAGGAGTTGATAATAACTGAGATGACATCTCTCCCACCAGTTGGAGAGAGTGACCATATATATGGTTTTGACTTGGAAAATGAATAGACATGCAGGAGTATCAAAGAGACTGGAACGTATGTGGAGTATGTGGAACGTATGTGCAGCTGATTATAATAGTCTAAGACGTCAACTTCGGGAAGTTTCATGGAAGGAGGAATTGGAAGGCTGGGATATCATTAGTGCATGGGAAATTATGAAAGAATATTTGTTAGCAGCAATGTTAAATTGTATACCACGAGTGAACAAGAGGACACAATTTGGAGTAAAGTGGATGACAATATTAAACAGGAATTGCATGCGGATGTGGAGGTATGTGGAACGTATGTGCAGCTGATTATAATAGTCTAAGACGTCAACTTCGGGAAGTTTCATGGAAGGAGGAATTGGAAGGCTGGGATATCATTAGTGCATGGGAAATTATGAAAGAATATTTGTTAGCAGCAATGTTAAATTGTATACCACGAGTGAACAAGAGGACACAATTTGGAGTAAAGTGGATGACAATATTAAACAGGAATTGCATGCGAAAAAGAGGCTGTGGAAGAGATATAAGGAGATACAGATGAAGAGTGTAAGACACAGGCCAGAAGAGTGACTAGTATGGTAAGGAAGATGAAACTTGAATATGAGAGGAGATTAGCCCTAAGATCCAAAGAAAATCCTAGAGGATTTTTTAGATATGTGGCCAGTAGGAGGAGAAATGATTGTGGGATAAAAATGGGAATAGAGTGACTGATGCAGAGGACATAGTAGAATTGTTCAATGAACACTTTATTGGAGTATTTCATCCTGAAGGAGTCAGTTTTAATGCTAGAGGGATAGGGCAGGCTCGAGGTTTAGAGGTGCAGGAGGAGAGTGTGTTTCAAATATTGAGTTCTCTGGATGTCAGTAAAGCTTTGGGACTGGATGGTATTTCACCATGAGTTTTGAGAGAATGTGCTAGGGAACTGACAGTGCCTTTGACCTGGCTTTTCAATGAAAGTCTGGCTGCGGGAAAGGTGCTCATGGAATGGAAGGAAGGTAAGATAGTGCCATTGCATAAGGGCGGTAGCAGACTGGAAGTGTCTAATTATAGGCCAGTTTGTGTGTCATCAGTAGTTAGTAAGATCTTGGAGAAAGTAGTGAAGGACTGTATACAGCATTGGACAGATGAGGGTAATGTTATCTGTGAGAGTCAACATGGATTTGTGAAGGGGTGCTCTTGTTTTAGCAATATGCTAGCCTTTTATGATAAAGTTACAAGAGCATTAGATGAGGGGAAATGCACATACTGCCATTTTCTTAGACTTAGCGAAGGCATTTGACAGGGTGCCACATGATAAGCTGATATTTAAGTTGCAGTACATGGGTCTGGATGTCAGATTGGTCAACTGGATTCAGGATTGGCTGTCCGATAGGTATCAGAGAGTTGTGTATGGTGGAGCAGTTTCAAGGAAGCAGAGGGTTACAAGTGGTGTCCCCCAGAGCTCAGTAGCGGGACCTATATTGTTTAACCTTATATCAATGACATTGTCAGTGGATTGCAAGGGGATATTCAATTGTTTGCAGATGATGCAAAGCTGGGAAGGATTATTAGTAATAGTGCTGGTGAGGCAGCCCTGCAAGAAGATTTGAATAAGCTAGATAGATGGGCAAATGAATGGGGGTGTCGGTTTAATGCAGCAAAATGTAAGGTCTTGAGGTTTGGAAAACATCGATGGGACACTGCATACTCTATGGGAGGAGTTATACTGGAGGAAGTAGGGGAGACGAGATCTGGGGTTGATGATTAATAGAAACCTGAAATTTAGAGGGCATATTGCAAAGGTGGTGAAGGTAACACAGAGGATTGCTTCAATAATGAGAAGGACACTGACCTGCAGAGATAAAACAGTTATCATTCCGTTGTATAAGACCCTGATCAGACCACACTTGGACTATTGTTTTCAGATTTGGTCCCCAGGATTTGAAGGGGATAAATTAACTGTGGAAAGGGTACAAAGGCAGATAACAAAGATGGTTTCAGGACTGTACAATGATAGTTATAAGGATCGGCTGAGGGAATGTGAACTGCAGAGTTTGGATAGAAGGAGAGGTGATATGATTGAGACTTTTAAACTGTTGAGCGGTGGTTACAGGGTTGACACTGGGGAGTTCTTTTGCTTGGTTGAACAGCAGGAAGGAGTGATGACAAGAAGCCATCCCTGGAAGTTATGAAAGGAAACTGTGAGCAAGAGGGTAAGGAGTGGTTTCTTTGCATGAGGGTGGTTGAACCATGGAATGCATTGCCTGATGGAGTGGTGAGAGCGAGAACGGTTAATAAGTTCAAGGAGTGGTATGATGGACTTTGTATTTCTTAGGGGGGGGGACCTCTCCTCGATGAGTCTTGATAGACTTTGTGTTTCTTAGGAAGGACCTCCCACAATGAGTCTTTTGACTCCATGGAGGCCTGAATAATAATAAATAATGACATCCTCAAAATTCTTACTCATGTGTCAAAATTCATCCCATATGTTAAGGGTACACAGGAAAAAAAATAGCTAAAGATCTCAGCAAATATGATCTCTATACTACTTTCAAACCTTTCGTTTAGCCTGCTACTTTCATACACTCTCCTCAAGGGTTGACTACATCCTCTTATAAAGTTCCTTGTGCCTGCAATTTAGCCTACTTTGGACAGAAGGGGGCCATCCCTGGAAGTTACGAAAGGAAACTGTGAGAAAGAGGGTGAGGAGTGGTTTCTTTGCATGGAGGGTGGTTGAACTATGGAATGCATTGCCTGATGGAGTGGTGAGAGCAAGAACAAACAGGAGGGACCTCCCTCAATGAGTCTTAATAGACTTGTGTTTCTTAGAAAGGACCTCCCACGATGAGTCTTTTGACTCCATGGAGGCCTGAATAATAATAATAATCAGTAAACATCTTCTTGAAGAACATAAAAATTGCATTCGAGATCATCTGTATGACAAGTCTGGATTGACAGACCATTCTCTGGGTACAACTTCACATTGGATCAAATGGTGAAAAATATCTATATTACATGAAAGTCACTACAGGCCTGAGAGGCTATTCTTAGAATAAGCATCAGCTGTGAAGTACTCTCCCAACCTTAACAAGTATGGTTGCATTAATTTACCAAAGATCTGGGGTAGAGTATCATTTACAACCTAATACCAGACTTCTCTAAACTAACTTTGTAGTTATCCAACCCATAGAGGGTGTAAGGACATTAAATATCAGTTGCAATTTAAATTGTTTCTACAATTAGTTTAATTCTGTGTGCCTATTACAGTTATCATTGTGCTCTGATGATACTGGATAGAAAACCAGCAAAATATTAGTGATTTTAATAAATATATTTTTTTCCTCTTGGTGTTGGTTATACCATTAAGCATTATAATGAATAATGAACAGCACCTAAGCCTTACTTTATGCTCCATACAGAAATCAGCCAGAGGAGGGAAGAGCTCATGGAATGTACCTTCTGTCTGTTATCTGTTTAAATAAGGTGTCCTTCCAAGGGAAGTAACCAGTGTGAATGACAAAGTTAGATATCAGTAATATTGGTGGGGGGGGGTGAATTTTTCAGTAAATTTAAATTGTCAGATAGGGAGATATTTGTAAATAAGGAGGCGACATCAAAGCTCACCATGATATCATTGTTTAAAACTAAATTTTGGATGAAAAAAGATTTGAAATGCATGGATTTTTTTTTATACAAGATGAACTGTGGCCAGTAAGTGGAATTAAAGATTTCATTAACTGTTTGACTAATATAAAGCAGGGGAAGTCAGTAGCACTATGGGACAGAGGGGGGGGGGGTATGAATTTTAGGCAATCCATATATATATATCTGGGGGGGGGGGGGACTAAAATATTTGAATTTGAATGCAGTACATTAATTTATCAATTATAATCACTGAAATTGAGGACAACGGTAACATTACCTTTGTTACCTCTATTAACACTACTGTCCTTTCCATCTCCTCACATCCCTTTAACATACAGACTACAGTAATGTCATTACTATTCCCTAATGGGCACTTCAGAAAAAATAGCCAGAATTTCAAAGAAATAACATCTCTGTACTGCTTTCAAACCTCATTTGAAGCTGGCTTCCCTTCTCTGTTCACCTAAAGACCTACTTCAAGGTTCCTTGTTCTTGCAGCTTATATTATGGTTAGACTGGGAGATCTGCTAACCTTCACCTAAATTAACACAAAAAAATACATCTTCCATCACAACTACTATCAATCAGGTCTAGTTGACCATGCCTTTTGGATACCTTAGAAAGGATTAAATGGAATAAAACTATTATGCTTCATCCCAGTAAATACAAATTTGAATCTTTTCAGAATCAGTAGCAGATTTAAAAAAATCAAATTAATTTTAATAAATATGGTTGTGTTCAACTTTATAAGGTTTGAAAGACTTTTTTGAATCGGTAGCAGATTAAAAAAAAATAATAATAATAAATCAGCCTAATCTTAATATGGTTATGTTAAACTTCCTCATGGAGCAGAGCTACTACAAGTGGGTCTCCAGGTGGCAGATGGGGGAATGGCCATCAGAAATGGTGGTTAGCTGTGAATACCCAGTAAGCAGTCCTGGACCAAAGCGGGCATGTCTGGAAGCCCTAAGATGGCAGCTCCATTAGACTAGGCTGCAGATGGTTGGTAACCAGCCCATCTGACAAATTCTTATACTTGCAAATTTCAAGGGAATAAAAACCGGACAGAACTTCAGGATTACAGTTTAAATACAGTGGAGTACCCAATGAAAAACGAACAGCTTCAGGTATAGTCATCATGATCAGCAATAAATGGAAAGACAAAATTGAATCATATAACTGGATATCTGAAAGAATAATAATGGCTAGACTTAAATAAGAAATTTATTACAATCATAGGAATATATGAAGGGTAGTCAATGTGTTGCCTAGGTATGACTGTGGTGAAATTAGGTGGAGAGCAAGGATTATGAATGATATGCTAGCTGAAATGTGTGAGGAGATGGGAGTGAGATAGAGGTAAATGGAATCAAATACTTGGTGGGATGCTGTTATAGACCAGGTAATGTGGATGGTGGTGATAGTGAAATATATAGTCAAATTAGCCAAACAAATAAGAAAAGGGTGATTTTAATTATGGCAATATAGACTGCAATGATGAGATAGCAACTGGAAGTAAAGAAAATGAGTTTTTGAGGGATAACTACCTCAGACAGTATGTAACAGATGGCACACGAGGATTAAGGGTCTTGAATTTGGTCATCTCATCAGAGGATGTAATTATAAATGAGGTGATTACCTGGGTGGTTGCCAGCAGTGAGAGGACCCCTATGAGAAAAGGGTATATGTGGAACTACAAAGTTCCACAAAAAAGGAAAGTCACTAGTGGAGTGCCTCAGGGGTCTGTTTTAGGGCCATTACTGTTTAACTTGTATATTAATGATATTGGCGAAGATTTGGATGGAGATATTCAGTTGTTTGCAGATGATGCAAAGTTGGGACGAACCATAAAGAGTAGTGAAGATGTTTTGGCCTTACAAGAAGATTTGTATATATTGAATGATTGGGCACGGAAATGGGGATGTGAGTTCAATGTTGCAAAATGTAAGGTTTTAAAATTTGGAAAACAAAGATGGGATGCAGAATTTATGCTTGGTGAAAATATATTGTTGGTGGTGGAGGAAATAAGAGATCTGCAGGTGATAGTGGATAAAGATCTAAAATTTAGGCGACACATCGCCAAAATTGTGAAGACAACACAAAGGCTTCTGAGAATGATGCTGAAGACACTGACGTGTAGAAGTAGGGAGATTCTTGTTCCATTGTATAAGGCCTTGATTAGGCCACACATGGACTATTGTGCCCAGATTTGGTCACCGGGTTTTCAGAAGGATGAAGAGATGTTGGAAAGGGTCCAAAGGCAATTGACTAAGGTAGTTTCTGACCTTTGGAATGTTGAGTATGAGGAAAGATTGAGAAGATGTAATTTGCAGAGTCTGGTGGACAGGAGGAAGAGGGGAGATATGATAGAGACCTACAAGTTGGTAAGGGGTTGTTATAGGATTAGTGGTGGAGAAGTTCTACAGAGAATAGTGGGAGAACCAGAGGTCATCCCTGGAAACTGTATAAAGAGGGTGTGAGTAGAGGGGTGAGAGGCAGGTTTTTTTCATGCAGAGTTGTGAATGATTGGAATGCCTTGCCTGAGAGTGTGGTGTCTGCAAGGAGTTTGAGTGTGTTTAAGACATGGTATGATGAGATGTGTGTGTGTGATAAAAGGACTTCCCAGATGAGTCTTTGACTCCATGAAGTCTTGGGGTAATAATAAAAATGCACTCGAAGAAGGAAAAAAATCTGAAACAGAAGAATTTTATAAAAACGTAATTCAGAACACAAATAAACAAGATTACTTAATCATGGCAGGCAATTTCAATTGCCTGCAATGATTAAGTAATCTTGTTTATTGCTAGAAGTGGATTAAATACATTTAAAGATTTAATAGGTAATCAAGGAGAAAACACCATAAATAACAATGGAAGAGAACTCAGAGAATTTGTGACCTTTAAGCTACTTTAATAAAGATATACATAAATATACATGGGAAGCCAGAGGATATAAAAGCATCATTGACTATATAAGGGGCAAATGCTGGTCTTGAAATTCACACTTGCTCTTGTTATCATTCAGGGAGTGAGAAGTGTGATTGAAGTCTGATTAGCGGAATAATGAATTACTGACTATTTAAAACTATTATATATTTAGAAATTTATGTACATTTAATCATACAAATACAACATTTATTTTACAAATGATATTCAATCTTTTTCAATTTAGCTACTTGAATACAAATTATACCCTACAGTTCTTCTTTATGAACTGGTCAATAACATCGTCATAAAAAGTTGGTTGTAACTTAATTTTCCCTAGCAACGCGCACACTTATAAAGGCTGGCTGAAGCTCACTGGCTAGAGCTACTTTGACTGTATATATGGCATGTGTTTAAGACGATGTGAAGGGAGCGGAAATGGCTATGCATGCGCATGAAATCATAGTGCTGTAGTGAGGACCTGGAAGCTTCAACAACCAAGCAAACCAAGGTAGCTTTGACTAGATGAGCAAGCATCGACCTTCGATACAAAATGCAAAGCTCAGTTATTGCTGCACAAGCTTAAGACATCTTCTGTCTACAAAAATAAAAGCCTAAATGGAATGCTTATAAATGTATGCATTTATTAACAAATAAATATTACTTCTTTCTGAAGTAATGCACTTGCGCAGCAAGCATGGAGAATTCGTCCCTGGACTATATATAGTGAGTGAAAAACTAAAGAAAATGGTAAGAAATTGCAGAGGATGCAATATTGACTCAGACCATTATTTATTAATCAGTACTATTGAGATCCCAAATCAGAGAAATAGAAACAAAACAAAAGCAGGAGCAATTTAAGATAGAACTGTTGCAGCAAGATAATATCAGAGAACTATATTAAAGAAGACTTACAAATCATACAAAGAAAATAAGTGAAAATACAGGAGGGGCCTACAGTTAGAAGGCCCCTCCACAAAAGAATGGGCCAGTTACTACACCTATCTTCTAAACAATAATAATCAAATTGAAATAAAACAAGTAATAGGTCAAGAAACAAATGAAGAACCAATACAATTAAAGGATCTAAAGAAAATGTTGGAGGAAGTAAAAAATAGAAAAGCTGCAAGAGAAGATTGAATAAATTTAGAACTATATAAATACAGCTCTAAACCATTTCAATTATGATTAATTAAATTCCTAAGCAGAATATGGGAAAAAGGAAACATCCTACAAGAATGGAAGACATCAATAGTTATAAACATATTCAAAAAAGAAACAGAACGGATTGTGGAAATTACAGAGGAATATACTTATAAATACCTGCTATTAAATATATCTAGATATAATTAAAAGTAAATTAACATCATGGGCTGAAGAAATTATTGGAGAAGAACAGTGCAGCTTTAGGAAAAGAAGATACTGCACAGATCTCACATTTGCACTCAAACAAATTATAGAAAAAAAAAGAATAGAATTTAACCTGCCAACATATTTGGCCTTCCTGGATTATGAGAAAGCATACAATCAAGTCAACAGAACAAAATTTAATATACTGTATGAATTGAAAACTCCACCTCAAATCACAAAAGCAGTAGCAAATATAATGGAAGAAAGCTATATTAAAATTAATAATGAAACAACCAAAAAATTTAAAACCAATAGAGGTCTCATTCAAGGAAGTGGATTATCACCAATACTCTTCAATATATATTTTTTCCATATATATATATATGTATGGGAAAAAATTCATTGAAGCGAGTGGAGGAAAACAAAATCATAGGAAATAAAGAATTAACCAGCCTCTTGTGTGCTGACAAGTTATTTTTGCTGAAAATGAAGGCTCTGACCTAATGTCCATTCTTCACTTTCACATGGTTCACTCCATTAGTAGGTATTCACGGGATACTGAATGATCAAGAATGGACTAGCAATTTGCTTAGCCAACCAAATTGTATACTGTATTGGCGGAAACCTGAAACAAACACGATGAAATGAAAATTTTATTCCATTTGAGGCATCCCAGTTAAACAAGGCTCCAGCTGTTTTAGGCAACTAGGGCTAACCGAAAATTTAGTTACAGGAACAAACTCAGTGTGAGCAGAATTGATGATTGCCACCATCATTATAGTATCAGTGATAAAGAAGTTGAACTGGCAGTAGAAGTAGAGGGACAGTAGAATCACATGGACACAACTGTTACTAAGATGAAGAATAAAACAGGTAAAATCCTGCTAAAGCATTGCCGATTTATCTGTTACTTGGGTTTTTCATCTTGCATATGGACAAATCAGCCTTCAGAACACATGCAATTTACAAACAAAAAAAAAAAAATTCATTTGTTGGTGATAGTAATGTCATAGTAGGAGAATTAAGTAGCAGTAGTGGAGGGAGTGAGTGTATTTAGTGAAGTAGAGTAGATAACTATAGAATATTTTATTCTGGCAATAGTGATGAGAGAAAGAAGAAGCAGTAACATTTAACATCAATCACCAAGATAAATTTCTTGATTAGTAGGCAATTTCAAGTAGTTATGTTGGCAAATTTCAAAATGGAGAATTGAACAATGAAATGTATTTTTGCTATTCCACAGAAGGTTTTCTCAGGGAAAAAGTGGAGGAATTTTTTGAGTTATTAAAGAAAGCAGCTGACATAAGACCCAAGTTCCAAAGGAGTGGAAAAAGGACAAAATTATTCTGCTTCATAAAGTAAAGGGGGGGGATAAGATTAAGGCTTCAAATTATAGGCCAGTTGGCTTGCTGAAGTTGTGGTCAAGATGTTTGAGAAGCTGGCAAGGACCAGGATTCAGAACTGGGTTAAAAGCAGCAGAATTCTCTTTGATGGACATCATGAGTTTACTAAAGGGAGATCATGTTTTAGCAATCTGCTTACTTATTATAACAAGGTGATGAATGCATTGCACAAGGGGTGAAGGGGTGCATTTGCAGTAGTACAGTCATATCCCGACTTAAACGAATCCGGAGTTACGCGGTTTCTTATATGTACGTATTCCCTTCCCGCGTTTAACGCCTCACCACTAGTCGTATCTTTCAGTTGCCGGCCGCATTCGCCAGTGTCGCACATGCTGTGAACAAGCACTGACGTGTTTCGCACGGTCTCCATTCATGCATGATTTTTATAGTCTACAAAACCTTGCGATTGTTTAATGTTATGTTCTTGATAAAAATTTTATCACATAAAAAATAATAATGTCATCCAAAAGAAGTAAGTCCGATTCTTCTACAGCTAGCAAGAAAAGAAACATTGACTTTGGAAACAAAACTCAACATTATTAAGGATTTTGAAGGCGGAATGAAAATTTGTGAGCTAGCAAAGAAGTTCAATCTACAGGAATCCACAGTAAGAACAATCATAAAAGAAAGGTTTACAGATTTTGGAGGACATAGATTCTAACAAGGAACGAATTGTAGCCACAAGGCAAGGAATAAAAAAATCATTAGCTTGCTATGAAGAAATTTTGCGTGACAAGAAAAAGACATTATGCCATCAGACGAATCTATTAGATTTTATGAAACTATCGACATCGAAATAACTTTCTTTTTTCTATGTACAAAAAACTACAATTATGATTATATTTCTTAAAAAAAATATAGGTGTTTTTGTAAACCTTTGGTCCCAATTGTATGTTTGTATATATAAATTACATGCAAAATTATACCCCGAGTTACGCGAATTTGACTTATGCGCTTTTTTTGTTGGTCCCACCTACCGCGTAACTTCGGGGTTTTACTGTATATTTAGATTTTGCAAAAGCCTTTGATAGATTACCACATGATAAGCTGATAATTAAATTGGAACAGATGGCATTGGATGGTAGAGTATTGGATTGGAGATTGGCTTTTTTAGATGTAAGCAGATTGTGTATGGGGGGAGTAATATTTCAGAACAGGAAAGTTACTAGTGGTGTGTCCCGTGGATCTGTTTTTGGGTCATTGTTGTTTAATTTGTATGTAAATGACATTGGAAGGAGCTTAAATGGTGATATACAGTTGTTTGCAGATGATGTGAAGTTGAGGAGAGTTTGTGAGAGATAGAGTAGATGCTGTAGCCTTCCCAGAGGACTTGAATAGACTTGATGAATGGGTGAGTGTGTGGGGATGTCAGTTTAATGTAACTGTGAGGTTTTAAATTTTGAGAAGCAAAGATGGGATGCAGAGTATAAGATTGGCAGGATATCTTAAAGGAGGAGGAAGTGATGAAAGATCTGTAGGTGATGGTGAATAGGGACTTGAAGTTTTGTGCCTTCATCTCTTTGCCTTACATCAGCTCTCTTTCACCAAAACTGGCAAAAATTCTCAAGAAGTTTAACATCAGAACTTGCTTTACTACGCTCCCAAAACTTCATTCAACACTTAGTAAACCTAAAAAGAAACATCTTCCAACTCAGTTTCCAGGAGTATACAAGATTTTATGTGATTGTGGAAAGCCATACTATGGCCAGACTGCTAAATCCATCCTTCTACGTTTGGAAGAACACCGTCGAGATATCTCCTACAACAGGACTAGAGCCAGCGCTCTCTCTCTCTAGCCACATTCTCTTTTCAGTTAACTCAGAAGAAGGCTGCCAACACATTGTGAACTGGACTCAAACTTCTAACATCCATGTGTGCTATGATGAGCTCGAGAGAAAGATTGTCGAATCTAGAGAAATTTCTCTAGATTCTTCCCATTTCAACAACAGCCTAAGTTTCTGACGCACACATTGCCTCTGTTCAGTATTGGCGCACTCATGACAGCTCATAGTCTACGTTTATTTGGAACTCAAGCTCAAATTTTGTTTTCAAACATACTACTGTCTTTTGTACTTGTTCTGTTAATGCAATTTTAAGTCTCTAATTTTTTATATACTTCTTTAATTGTGATACCTGAAGATGTTGATCAATTCAACGAAACTAGTAGTATCTTTTCAAATATACCATGTTATCTCTTTATCTCTTGGTATCAGTCATTAAAACCTTTTAATATTTCCCACTGAGTAAAAATGAATTATGATAATATATATATATATATATATATATATATATATATAACAAACACTTTGTTATAAATATATAGAAATAACACTTTTCTGTATATAACATTCTGCAGTTGGACAGCATTGCAGAATTTGAAACATGTGGTTTTATGTTGTTTCCCTGTATTAATAACAAAAAGTTATTTTTCTTCAATCCTGTTGTATTTTTAGTGTATGTGCAAATAAAAAATAAGCCTGTCCTAATTGGTGAGCAATTAGCATATCTGCTCTCCAACCAGAAGACTTGATTTGAATCCTACTTTGGATGTGGATTGTTTGTAAATGGGTGATAAATAAAAATAAATTTCATCACCTACTATGAGACCACCACAACCACCCTTATTAGAGTCCTTATTAGAACTATTTGAAAAAAAGTTCTGTTTGCTCTGCAGAGCATGGTTTCTAGATTAAAATGTGCTATGGTACTAATACAAATATAATATAGGCTTACAGCCTTTTGTGGGTAGAATTCATATAAATAAAATCATGATTATAATTATGAAATTATCAGTCATACTCACTTTTAGCATATAATACAGAATATCTTTTACTTCAATAGGTTATGACCCAAGATATTTTGTCATAGAATGATACATATTATTGCCAAGTTTCTCTGCAAGAATTGGACAGCATTGCAATTGAAGTTAAAAAACAGGTGATGAAAATATATTTCAAACAGTAGTCCATGGTACGCACAATACAGGAGAGTACCGATGGTTCTTCTGTTCCTTCAGAAACCAACCAGGAAGAGTGGAGCAAAAAACCAACCAGTAGCTCTCGAAATGATATGGTAACACTTACAAAATCGCAACTGAGAGCTATATTAGAAGCAATTGGTCATGTGGGAGGTAAGATATTTATTATGGTATTGGAAATAGTCAGAATGTTAGAGATTTTATGAGGAAGTCTTATCATTTTTATCTCTTATTTATTAATAAATGTATGTGAGGACTGAATAGTCCTCTCATACATTTATTTCATTTAGTTTATACATTTAGTTCAGTCCTTTCAGACCATAAGGCTGTATTTAGATGTATATGCTACAGGCTACAGTTGAAACATTTTTATTAAGAATGTCTCTCACCTTTTCCTGACCAAAGCTATTGTTAATTTCATGCTGATTGAAACATGAAAATATAAGAATTCTCATATAAATGTTTAACCTTATTTCAAGAATGAAAAATCTTATATGGTAACAGTAATTAGCTTACCTCATATATCAGTGAGATGGATGACTTTGCTTCACATGTAATAATACATAATTTCTGCTGTTAAAAGCTGTATAAAGAGAATATACATTTATACCAAAAACTACTGAACAATATGGTATTTGGATATATGTAGGTTCAAGCTCATTGGCTAAAACTCATATTGAGATTATAAACAGTGTATGATACAAATGGAATGAAATTAAACAATAGGTCATTGACTGCCTTTCTACAAGATCAAGTCTGTGGTATTAGATCAACCTGTCTCAATCTTTTTACCTTGGGGACCCTTGAAATAATTTTCAGGTCTCTTAGGGAACCCCTGTATAAAAATTTTATCTTTATAAATCCTACTCACCACAAAAAATACATTCACCCCAGACCCCCCCCCCCCTCCTTTAATATGCCATACTGACTTCAATAAGACAGTAGGAGTTCCATAAACTGATGCAGTGACGCTGCATCTCTTTCACTGCATACAACAGACATTCCATTATACAAAAATGCTGCTCTAGACTGCATCCTCTCTGTTCCAACAACCAAGCAGAACAACTTGCTATAGTTCAGTCACATATCTCCAGGAATTAGAACTCAAAAGACAGCAACAATTTACAGTGATAGTAGAAGCACTATAGATGGCATAAAAAACCAGAACAACCATATTGCATTAATAGAACAGACGAGAAATCTGGTTCGAAATCTCGCCCTAGAAGGATGGAAAATCAAGTTCTGCTTGGTGAATGCACATACTGGGATAGCAGGAAACGAGAGAGAAGATCAGTTGGCTAAAGAAGCAGCTAGAAACGAATGGCTAAAAATAAGTTACCAAAAGTTCTCAATCTGCTATAAAAAACACTTGCTGAAGAGAAAAGCCTAGACATGTAGAAAGAAGAATGGAAAACATCAAAAAAATGGATCAACAACAAATGAATTCTTGCCAAGCATCAGAAGCAGACTCTGGCTGAAAAAACATACCATTTCTCCAGGTTTAACCACGCTACTAACGGGACATGGAAAACTAAGACACTACTTACACAGATTCCATATCCTGGAATCACCATCATGCATTTGCAGTCCACACCTTCAACAGACTATTGACCACATACTTTACGACTGTCAGCTATTGGACTTCATCCGGATGCCCCTAATACAATATATCACTTCCAGAGACAAGTGGCCAGTGTCAAAATTGTATTTAATTCTGTGAATTACAAAAATGTAATTAATTCTATGAAAAGTATTACATAGAATTAATTAAATTTGCCAATAAGATCAACTTCCAGTCCTTGTAATCTAACATAAATGCTGATATTGTGACTTATATATTGTTAATTTTTTTTTTATGTTGAGCCCATACACAGGAGGTTGGTTGGCCAATCTATAGTACATTAGTACCGTGTATGGGTAGTGGGTTGGGAAAGGAGGAATTTGTTTACATTTGATTTGAATGACTTTAAATTGTATTCCTTGGGAAACACAGCATGTGGGAGATTGTTCCACAGTGCAGCAGTTGCAAGGATGAAGGAAGAGGAAAAGAAACTTGTTCTGTTTGTTTCTAGGTGTACCGTAAAGGGATGTTGTGCAGCAGCTGCACATGTTCCAATGAGCTTTGTACTGAGTGGAGGGATTATTGATGTTATTTCGGATGAGCATTTTCCATTGAAATGTTTGTAGAATATCCATACTGCAGAGACCATACGTCTGTGTGAAAGTGGAGGGAGAGAGTTGGTAAGGGATGGATCATTGATAAGTCTAATTGCTCCCCTCTGTATTGAATCGAGCATTTTGAGAGCTTTTAGGGGCCCCACCCCATATGTGAGAGCAGTATTCAATAGCTGGGTGGATTTGTGATTTGTATAATGTTAGTAGCTGTTCGGGGGTGAAGTAACAACTTGAGCAAAAGAGAAATCCTAGTTTTTTTTTAGGCTGAGGATGCAATGGTTGTGATATGTTTATGCCAGGAGAGGTTTGATGTGAGGGTGATTCCAAGAAGCGAGATCTCAAACTGTCTGGAAATTTGGGTCGTCAAAAAGGATACTGGGAAGAAATGGTTCTTTTTTATGGGAGATAGTACAGAACTGGGTTTTATTGGCGTTGAAATTTATGAGGTTATCCGAACCCCATTGTAGGATGGCTTGGAGATCAGAGTTGAGGCTGGTGGTGGCTGTGGTGGTTGATGTTCTGTAGGTTGAGGTGAGTTGTGAAGGGTAAGGCTTATCAAATGCAAGCGAGGAGTGTAGTATGCTGTTGTCTGCAAAACTGTGTATTTGGTTGGAGGTCAATTGCAGTTAGGTCATTGATATATAGCAGAAAGAGGGTTGGTGAGAGGACAACCTTGTGGGACCCAGCATTAATTGAGTGGTGAGAGGATAGTGAGCTGTCCACCATCACATGCGATGTGCGTCAAGACAGAAAGCTGACAATCCAACTACAGAAATCCTGGGTCAGACCAAATGATGGTGGTTTGCCTAGTAGGCCTTTGTGCCAGACCCAGTCAAAGGCTTTGGAGATATCTAGTGCAACCACTTGGGATTCACCAAACCTCTCCATAGCATTTGTCCTGAGATGGGTGACGTATGTGAGTAGATCTCCTGTTGATTGGCAGTGGCGGAATCCATACTGGCGGTCATTTATTTGGTGAGTGTCTTCAAGATAGTGTAGGAGTTGGGAATTGATGATTTTTTTCCATTACTTTTGACAGGACTGAGGTAAGCGAGATAGGGTGGTAATTGGATGGCAGTGACTTCACCCTTCTTGGGAATGGGATGAATATAGGCCAATTTCCAGTTTTTGAGAGGACTGCCAATCCAACAGTATGGGATAGATTCCAGTGGAGTAAGGGAGTATATATAGGTGACATAGGATAGGGGTTCAGTTCTGGAGCACAAACTTTCAGAACAAATGGGGAAATGCCATCAGGGCCAAGAGACTTTTTTGTGTCTAATTTGGATAGTATTTTTCTGATCTCATCCTGGCAAAAGGATATAGGGGGCATTGTATGTTGGGTGTCTGGAATGGTTGGAGGACATTTACCATTGTCAGTTATGCATGCATTTGAAGCAAAATATGAAGTCAGAAGATTGGCTTTTTCTGTGGGTGATGATGTAGAGCCATCTGAGTATGATAGGGGTAGGAATAGTGTTGGACAGAAGTTACGGCCAATTGCTTTGGCGAGAGACCAAAAGACTGCTGCTCTTTGGACATTTCCTGCTTTTTGCTCTTTCGAACTCTGTTTTGGAAGCATTGACACAGCCTTGGCACATCTTTTGGAAAGATGTGCCAAGGCTGATATATGTATATATAAAAATATAAATGTAAATATGAAAATTGATACAAAAATATGAATAGAAATGTTAATCGGTACTTGTAAGCTACGTGTAATATAAGCATTGTATGCAATGGAGCATGTATGAATAAATTACCTCTTGGTAGGGTTACTATTGGGAGGAAAACGGAAAACACACAGGAAGATATCTACATAAACAATCACATCATCATCCAGTCCAACATAGCATTTTAAAAATACTTGCACACAGAGCCAGAGCCATTAGTTCTAATGATTCAGCTCTGTCCCCAAAACTCAAATATCTGCACCATACTTTCTTGGCCAATGGATACAATTCCTACAAAATAGATAAAATATTACATAACCCCATAACTTCTCCCTCCTGTAATATGCAGGAACATAACATTGCCATTTCCTATGTCAGAGGAACATCAAAAAAGATAACCAAAGTACTAATGAAACATGACCTTTGCACCACATTCAAACCTCATGTTAAATTAGCAACTCTGATCTGCTTGATTAAAGATAAACTTTACCCTCTAGTATACCCTGGAGTGCATGAAATTCCTTATGACCGTGACTTGGCCTATTATGGGCAGACGGGAAGATCTGTTAACCTCTACCTGGAAGAACATAAATACATTTGCTACAATTATTATGGCAAAGCGGGACTGACAGACCAAGCTTTGCATATCCCTTCGCACAGGATTATTATTATGTGACACCTCCAGGGAGTCCAAAGACTCATCAAGGGAGGGCACCTACTCCACAGCTCTCTGTCAATACACCAGCGCCATCTAGTGCTGACCACTATCACTAGTATTTTCACAGACAATCACAATGCATTCTTTTGGCTTGAGAGTGAATACGCTAACCACTTGGCCAACCAAGCCGGCATTAGATGGAAGAAAACCAATGTGCTGTTTAGAAGTCATTACAGATCTAAAATATTATTCTTTGAGTTAGCCATGGCCATGAAGAATTTTCCTGACCAAATATGGTTGCATTAATTTGCCAAAAATTTGGGAGACTGTTATCTTAAGAGCAACTCCCACATAGCTGTTAATTATTATTTATTTATTTTTCAACATTAGACAGTGTCAAAATAGGGCTTTGGATCTTTTATCCATTACAATTGTATTGTTTCACTTACTATTGAGTGTACATGTTGTGTTATGCTCTGATGATGCTGATTTGAAATTCAGCAAAATATAAGCAGTTAATAAAGCATCTTTTGATAAAATAGTTTGTTTGGTGTTGTTAATACTGTTAAAAAATAAGTCATGGATTAGGTCAAATGATGGATACTTACTTAATTGACCCTTGTGCCAAATGCTCTCAAAATCCTTGGATATTTCAAGAGCAGCTAACTTAAATCTGCCAAATTTCTCCATGCTGTTTGTCCTGAAATAATCATTTATTAGTTAAGAGTTTTCAAGGCTGCATAGGAGTTGAATGTTGATGGGTTTCTCTATTACTTTGCAGAAAAATTGGGGTTTTTTTGATGGTAAGGATTTGTCACCCTTCTTGGGAATAGGCTATATGTGGACTAATTTCTGAGCAGAGGCTATAGAATATCTAGATGCCAATGAAATATTAAAGTGTAAAAAAAAAAAAAAAAGGGCACTGTAGAATGGGAGTTATTTCTGGTACATGTGCTTTTAGGACAGTTGGAGAAATGTCATCAGACCAAGAGATTGTTTTGTGTTTAATTTGGATGAAAATTCTTATTTTTTTCTGGTGAAAGGATAAAGAGGGCATTGTGTGGTGAGTGTTTGGAATGGTTGGAGGGCATTTGCCAAAGTCCACCATGCAGGAATTAGAGGAGAGAAAGAATCCAGGAGGTTGGCTTTTTCTCTGTTTTGATGATACAATAGAACTATCTAAATGTAACAGGTTGTGGGAGAGCAGTGATGGAGAGAAGTTATGGCCAGAGGCATAACTGTGATTTGGACAGGATGCAGATTTCCTGCTTTTAGCTTTTTCAGGATCTGTTTTGGATTAATTAATAATTTTCTTGCTGCTTTTTCTTGCTTTAGTGTATGAGTAAAGGAAGGTGAAGTTTTGGATTTAGGAGAACCAAGGCTTAGTTAGGTGCAGGGAATGTTCAGTTGAATGGGAAATGTTTCCGTATGTATGAGGATTATTTTGATGACACATGTGGTACATTGGTTTGGTTCAGAAAGTTGTAAACAGTACCCCAACCTAGGAAATGAGATGTAGAAGTTGTGATTTTCCCACTTGGAATTTTATAATGCCAAATTTTCCTGTATAAGAGTTTTCTGAGCAGAGGCTAAGAAAAAATTATGAAGGGGGAGGGGGGGAGATAAATAAGGAATAAAGCCACGTTCAGGCCAAAAAGATACCTTGAGAATATTCCAGGATCTAAGTTTTGTAGATGTGGATAAGGCATATGATAAGGTGCCTGGAAAAAGGGTGTTCAGAATTCTGTAATGTGGGTATAAATTAGAGACACAGCAGTATATAGCCTATACTAAGTGGAAGTTAGCATTAAAGCATGTACAGGACATTGGTTTGGTGTAAAATCAGATATGACAAGGGTGCATGCTATCTGCACCATCTAAATGGATTACATTATGAAGGAAATTGGCATTAAACCTGTTATCAAAACCTGAGGTATTTAATTCACCTCCCCCCCCCCTACAGGTGATACTGTAGTCCTAAATAAATCTGATACAAATCTTCAGGCCTCTTTAACAAAATTGAATGAAACCATTGTACCAGATTATGTATGAAAATCATCAATAAAATGACTAGTGATAAAAAATAGGCAAGAGCATGGAAAACATCAACTGTATTCTCAATAATGAAAATGGCAAATTAAAGACTAAAATGATAAGGGGCCAAGAGAAAAAATGTTCAAAATTCTGTAATAGGATGATTTTAAACAATGTTGGTGGTAGGAAGGTGATCAAGGCAAATGAAATAGTTGAGTTTGCTGAGTGATCATTTTGCAATGGTGTATCATACAGGTGGAGATTTTGTAGCAGCTGATGTGACAGATATGCATATCAGATTTGAGTTAGATCATATTGAAAAATATCAATGTGAATACAGCAGTTGGACTGGATGGCATGTCAGCCATGTACTATGTGAAATGTGCAAGAGAATTGGCATTCCCTCAGTCTAAGTCACAGCTCTGGCAAGGTTCCAAGGGAGTGGAAAGAGCATAAGATAGTTCCATTGCATTAAGGCAGCTCCAAGACTATAAACCAATTAATATATCAGAAATCGTTATAGTATTGGAAAAGTTGGTGAAAGATAAAATATAACACGGTGGATAGGGATGCGATACTCTGTAGTGGGCAGCATGGCTTTGTAAAGCTAAGGTCCTGTCTTAGTAGTTTATTCACATTTTATAAATAAAGTTACAGCAGAATTGGATAAAGGAAATGGCCCAATCATGATACTGCTGGACTTTGCAAAGGTATTTGGCAGAATACCACATGGAAAACTATTACCAAAGTTGGAGCAAATAGGAATTGATATGAAGCTAGTAGCATATGTATGAAAGTAGGAGAATGAAGGTGCTAGTGGAGTACCTCAGGGTTCTGTACTAGGACCACTACTCTTTAATCTGTATAAAGATATAGGGAAAGATTTAAGGGGGGTGGGGGATATTCAGTGTTTGCTGATGATGCAAAACTGGGGAGAGAGCAATAGTTGATAAAGGTGATGTAGATATCCTGCAGAATGATGTAAATAAATTGGCATTGTGGGCAAATAATAATGATCATCAATTTAATGTTGCAAAATGTATGGTTATGCACTTTTGGTTGAAAAGGTTATATATGGTGTATGATATACTGAATTGCAAGAAATTGATGAGGCTAGAGACTTGGAGACAATGGTGGACAATGGAGTCCATATTGCAAAAGTTGGTAAAATAGCTTGGATGTCAAAAAACATGCTAACAAGATATGGAGTCTATTATTCCTCTTTATAAGGCTATGATTTTGGCTACATCTTGACTACTGTGCACAGATTTGGTCAGCTGGGTTTCTTGGGGGGGGGGGGGGGGAATCAGGAGGTAAAGAGACAAGTGACTAAGTTGGTGACAGGTCTGTGAAATGCTCCCTATGAGGATATGGTGAAGATGTGTAGGTTACATAGTTTGGTTGATAGGCAGGAAAAAAAAGGGGGCATGTTAGAATATCATAAGATATAAAATTGATGCAAAGGGTATTTTTCAATATATGACAAATAACTTGAGAACCAGGGGTCATCTATGGAAGTTATGTAAGATTGTTGTTAGTAAGGGTGTGCAGACTAGATTTTTTGCATGGGGGAGTGGCGATGAGTGGAATAGATTGCCAGAATTAGTTGCGAGTTCTGACAATGAGTTTTAAGAGAGAGATGATAGGTACAATATCTCCCACAATGAGTCTTTGTACTGCATGGAGATATTGTATAATAATAATAGATAAGTGACAGAATCAGAAAGCTATTAGGATGAATAAATTTATTCATCCTAATAGCTTTCTGTAACTAAATTTACAGATTTAGTTGAATCAATTTATATAGATTAAGAGAGAAATTATCCAAAATAGTAAATGAGCAGTATACAAGATTATTCAAACTAATTTTTACTTATAGACATAAGGATTGGGTTTAAAACAGTTGATCAAAGATTAGAAATTGCGGCATCAGTGGCAGAATCATAATAAAAAATGAAGATGTTAGAAAGGAACTCGATGTTGTTAGCATTCAAGAAAGTAAACACAGGTAATCTAACGTGGTATGATTAGTGAAACAGAGTGGGAGAAGAATATGTTTAATGGAAGGAAATAGCCTAGAGGAAGAGAAAATAGGTAACCTGATAGTTAATAATGCTTTAGAAAAGTAATGTAAGACTTGACATCATTAGTGTTTTGACAAATAAGAGATTAATTTGGAAGGAAATTTGTAATAGAAAGCTAGTAATAATGTAAACTTAAACATACTATGTAAACATAGTACCCTCTGTACCCTTTGAGGTACATATCATGAATTTGATGATGTATTTGTTCTACTTGATATATAGTTGTGTCCAGTTGCACTTAATGTATATTGAGTGCTAATCGAGAAAAGTCTTCAGACCTGTTCGTGGGTCAGTCAATAAGGTAAGAACTGCCATTCTGAGTGTCCCATGTAATAATAGAGAAAAACAAAAACATTTTTCCTCATTAGGTCTATTACAGTAGAAAAAAAAAGTGCTATGAAATGCTGTTGTAGTAACACTATTTTTGCATGCTATATATCCTTATTATTGGTTACTTATACTCTACATCACTATTATAATTTTGTTATTTTTGTTTTCTCTCATCGATATACAAATGCTTTTGTTTACCTTTGAATAAAATAAAACTAATCATAGAAATCTATTCTCCCACTAGCTATTTTTTTATTTCATTTGATGTGAAAATATTGTATTGATTTCCTCCCATTCATGAAAATCCTAGCATGCAAAACTAATTAGATTCATAGTTTGAATCTAATTGGTTAAGAGTCCCTTCTTTTGAAATTTGGATCACTGCATTGAACATAATGTTCAGAGCATTGAAGTAATTCCTTAATTCACTCATTTCATATTGTTTCAGTTACTCATCTTCCTTTATTGTTCTTGGCAGTGAGAGGCATCTGGTTATATCACTGCCAAGTAATTTGGCTTTGAAGAAATGTAAAACCTGAGTTTCCAGCTGAAAAAACCTTGCCAGTTTTACATAAGACCAGCTAACTCACCTTCAGTTGAAAAGCCCTTATAACGGTTTTTAGCATTTAGCATCTCTTGGTCATTGTTCCACTGAACTGGCAATCTTCATTCTTCCACGTTCTATTGCATCTGTTAATACAAGAGCAGAAGTTGTCCTGCACTCTTTTACTGTGCAGTTGCAAACACATTGCAAGAGGTATTTCCAAACTACAACTTCTGACTCCTCACCTACACTCCAGACATGGTACTGGTATGGGATTCAATATTTAAAAAAAAATAAATAAAAGTGATTCTTACCAAGATCCTTCAAGCCAAATAACGTAACTGAAATGTCAATGTAGCAATCATGAACTATGCTGCAGACACTCAGATATTGCAATTTCACATTTTAAAATTACTTAAATCTTTTTTTTTTCTCCATCTCATGATGCACAAAGCACTTAAATGCAAAAGGAAAATGAATGAATATGAGATATGAAAAATTATATTTTTATAATTATGTTTTATCATTATAAATAGTTTTAAAATATTTCTAGCTTTCAATGCAGGAGATGCACCTGAACAACATGTTCCTTTACAAGGTTCAGCTGAGGCTGAAAGCAGTAATGATGCTGGAGGTGATCATACAGAGTACTGCAGTGGACAGGAAAATGTTCGGTAAGAAAAACAATTTCAGCTCATTTAACATTCATTTGAGTAATCCTAATCAGGCAACTATTTAGTTTATGCAGAATGTGCTTCAAAGTCAATACATTTTAATATTTATATAATTTTGCATGTACATAATAATATAAAAAAAGTTGGAAAAAAAATCCTTGATATTTTTAAAATTCTTAAGAATTTTAAAGGATTTAATTTTAAGAATTCACACATTTTGTAAATAATTTTAAGTTTTTGTATAAATTAAGTTTTTTTATAATAAATAATTTATTAATTAAAAATATTTATTATAAATATGCCAGTCTGGTTAGCCAGGTGGTTAATATGTCCGTTCTCCAGCCAACAGGATGCAGGATTGGAATCCCACCATAGACTTGGATGTTTGTAATCATCTGTAGGTGGTGGATGACTTTCATTTTCCAATGTGAAAACACTGTTTCTCTTAGTGGAGGTATGGAGTGATTTGAAATAGTTCCATGTTTTGTTTGTAGAGTGGGGGGTTTCCAGATTATGAAATAAATAAAACTTTTTCTAAAAAATTAAAAATTAATAAAAAAAAAAAATCATTCTCAACCTATGGTACCAATGTATTATAGGATTTCAACCTTTTGAGGGTGCAAGTCATATTAAAACATTAATTAATGCTGAATAATTTATTAATAACTACATATTTTAAAGTCTGGGTGTGAATACGTATCAGTTGTGGCATTCCTATTAGTTTCATGTGTTGAATTTGTCTTTTTGAAATTGCTTTCTGACAAAAGTTTGTTTTCATATTTAGTTTAATGATGAAACAACAAATAATAAAATATGTATTACGGTTTATGGTGGAATTTTACGACTACGAGTATAGTGATAAAAGGAACAGAGTTTAATAGTTATTGTGGAAGAAAAGCTTGGTGAAGAACAAGCTGGATTCAGGCCAAATAGAGGCTGTCAGGATCAGATCTTCACTTTACGACAAATAGTCGAGAAAGCATGGGAATATAACAAAGATCTGTATTAAAGTTTTGTTGATCTGGAAAAGGCATATGACAAGGTGCCAAGAGAAAAGCTATTCAATACGCTGCAGTTATATGGTGTCAATGGGGCATTATATCAAGCAATACTTAGTCTTTATTTGAGTTGTAAGTCAGCAGTTAGAATTGAAGGAAGTACAGGAAGATGGTTTAATGTTAAATCTGGTGTGAGACAAGGATGTACATTATCCCCTCTGTTATTCATTATCTATATGGATCACATTGTGAAGGAAAGTGGTATTAAACATGATATCAAAATTGGAGATGTTAATGTCAGCTCTTTGCTTTATGCGGATGATGTTATACTTCTAAATAAATCCGCTACAAGTCTGCAAGATTCTCTGACTAAATTGAATAGATGTTGTAATAGATATGGTATGAGGTCAGCAATAAAAAGACAAAGACAATGAAAATAGGCAGAATCATTGAAAATTTCAACTGTGTTGTGAATGGAGAACCTGTGGAACAAGTGAAACATTTCAGCTATTTAGGCACGATTTTTACTGAAGATGGTAAATTAAATATAGAAATAGACAACAGAATCAGCAAAGCTGGTATGGTGGGAAGTCAATTGAATAAATTCATATGGAATAAGAGAGAAATTAGTTGGAACACTAAACGAGCTGTATACAAGACAGTGTTCAAACCAGTTTTAACTTATTGATCTGAGAGCTGGGTCAGAAGTAAAACACTTGACCAAAGACTAGAGACCGCAGATATGAGAGTCCTGAGAAAGATTATAGGCGTGAACAGATGGCATCAATGGCAGTGTCATATTAAAAACGAGGATATTAGGAAAGAACTTGACATTGTCAGCATCCAGAAATGCGTTAGCAGAGCTAATCTCAGGTGGTATGGTCACTTAAACAGAATGGGAGAGGAAAGATTAGCAAAACAAGTGTTCTCTGCCAGGTTGGCAGCAAAACGACCCAGAGGAAGACCAAGATATAGGTGGATTGATACGTTACAAAGTGCTTTAGACGATAGAAATATAAGATCTGATAATGTTGGAGTGTTGACAAGTAACAGACTGATTTGGAGGAAAATTGTAGATAAGAAATTAATAATGTAATTTTTTTCATGTAGTACTATCATATCCTGTACACCCCTTGAGGGTACATGGCAGGAATTTGATGATGATAATGATAATAACTACATATTTTAAAGTCTGGGTGTGAATACGTATCAGTTGTGGCATTCCTATTAGTTTCATGTGTTGAATTTGTCTTTTTCAAATTGCTTTCTGACAAAAGTTTGTTTTCATATTTGGTTTAATGATGAAACAACAAATAATAAAATATGTATTACGGTTTATGGTGGAATTTTACGACTACAAGTATAGTGATAAAAGAAACAGAGTTTAATAGTTATTTGGATTGAAATATGGGGGGGGGGGGAACACCTTTTGCCACAGCGAATGTGTGGCTTTTTCAGGGTAGGAAATGAAGTAAAGATTATAACTATGAAAATTTAAAGACTCGGATAAACTATTTGAGTTTTAACAATTGAAGAATGAGGAACATTCGTCATCAGTCTTCTAGGATTATTTGGAGGTAATTGTTAGAAAAGTTAAGCTCAGTTGATGTTGAAAGTTTTAATTGATTTCCAGACATCAATTAAGATAAGTCCCTGTTTTTTTGTTAATATTTTATTTTTATAATTATATATTTTACCAGAATATAGAAACTCTGGCGCATATTGCACAGTGTTGTTGTGGCATGCACGGAGTAATGTCAGAAGCACAATGTAGTAGTGAGAATTGCAGAGAATATGTCTAAAAACAAAGGTGGGATAACAGCATTAGGACTCTAATATCAGGATTGAGGAAGCCTGACCTTGCAGGAAATAGAGAAGATGAATTAGTTATCTGTGTACAAGTTCTGGGCAACCATATGAAGGCTGTCTCCTATGTTGAAAACCAAGACTTGGTGTGGCTTCTTCAAGAAGAATGGCACATTATTCCTCTGAAACTATATCCTTCAGAGGTGTATGGTGTCATCAAAGTTATATGAACTTATTAAGCTTTGGACTCGCTAGGCTGAATTCACGGTACTTTCTTTGGATGCTTGTAGCCACTTGCAATATGGAGAACTTACCAAGAATTACTTCTCAATTTTCTCCAAGTCTGGAGTTGGATACTACAGAATATTGTTGGAATTTTGACTTCTTATGGTAGCCAGCCTGGTTGGCCGAGTGGTTAGTATACCTGCTTTCCAACCAATAGGTCATGGGTTCATATCCCGCTGCAGGCATGGATGTTTATGATAGTCTTACCTTGTATTGCTATAACCTTTGATATGGCACAGTATGACCTTTGCTATCCTTGTGCCATTAAAACCATAAATTGTCATCAGCTTCTTCTGGCCCTACATGGGGGGTGGAGTCACAGTATGTAGCATTGATTTAAATGTGAAGGTAGAAAAATAAAAATACATTTACACCTTTCATGGAAAAGCTTCACTTAAAGCTAGCCCACCTTCTTGGTCATCTAAAAGAAATTAATAAAAATGTTAAAAAAAAATAGAACCCCTATTTTTCTATTTTTATGTGTGTTTTCTCAACATAGTTGTTGGCAGAGGGGTAGACTTTACTAGGAATTATTATAGAACATGGTGGTTTCCTGTTGCCTCTTTGCGCTGGCCTGGCTGGCTGAGTGGTTAGCGTATCTGCTCTCCAAAAAGGCTTCAGGTTTGAATCCCACCGTGGGCATGGATGTTTGTAATTCTCTGGAAAAAATAGTGGTCGTGGTCGGCAGTAGATGGCGTTGGTGGTTTGAGTGGTGAAGACAGAGTTGTAGAGTAGGTGCCCTCCCTCCCTCGATGAGTCTTTGGACTCCCTGGAGGTGTCAAATAATAATAAAATAGTACTGTGTCTGTAGATATGTGTGCTCATGAAGGGGGCAGTTTGTACATTGAAAAATCTGAAATTTCTTGGAGAAAAACCCATCACCTCCATATAAGATTTGTTAACTCACCTTTGATTGAAAAGCCTGATAAAGGTTCCTCATATCAAGATGATATTTCTTTTCAACTAAAGCACACCATCAAATCTGAGCTGTGGAGGCTCCAGTGTATTGTAGGTCTGCAAAAATCTTTTATCGCCGGGCTGGTTGGCTGAGTGGTTAGCATATCCACTTTCCAAAAGGCTGCGATTTCGAATCCCTCCGTGGACATGGATGTTTGTGATTGTCTGTTAAAATACTAGTAGTGGTGGTGGTCAGCAGTAGATGGCACTGGTGTAGATGATGAAGGTAGTTACGGTTGATGGATTGGTGGAGACAGAGTTGTAGAGTAGGTACCCACCCTCGATGAGTCTTTGGACTCCCTGGAGGTGTGAAGTGATAATCATAAGTAATAATAATAATAAAAAAATAATAGAGCTAATGTGTGGTGGAGAGAAGACATATTCCTTTTATTTCACTATTATCAGATTCATGACATTTTTGAAATAAAATGAAATAAAAGTTTGGTAACAGGTCTTTCATCATAGCCATTCTTTTGTAATCTCACAGCAAGAAATTTGAGTTCTTTGACTAATTCGTCATCTCCTTAGTGACAATGGCAGGCTTGGACTCCTGATATTGATATGATCCATAGATTTTGATTATCATGATGATGCAATTGGCATAGAAATATCTGTTAATGTGGGTTGGTTTATGTTGTAATATTTAGCTTGTCTCAGGACTGAGAAAAACCTGACATCCAGAAAGGAAAGTAAACCATCAGTTTTTAATTCTGCCATAAAGTTGATATTTGGACGTTGGTTGTTCAGATAAGGATCAAAGCTGTATAACTGAGAGGAGACCTCTACATAGCCTTTAAAGGAATGCGGAGAACTGACCAGGGCTTCTGACTTAATGTCCAATCCTCGCCTTCTCATAGTGCACTCTGTTGGGTATCTACCTTGATCCTGAATGAACAAGGATGGGCTTACAATTTGGTATTTAGCCAACCAAATTGTATTCTTATTGGCTTAAACCAAAAATAAAAAATGATGGTACAACATGACAAAATTTCATGACGGCTGCGGTTAAACAAGGACCCCGTTGTTTTCGCTAGGGAACCAGGGCGAACAGTGAAAAGTCAGCTACTGGAACAAATCTGAAAACACACCCCAACTCAAAATTACCAGAATTAAAGATTGGTACTATCAACATAAGAAGCCTGAATGGCAAACAAATGTAGTAACTAGCTGAGGAATTAGGTAAGTACCAGATAGACATAATAGGGCTGACTGAAACAAAAAAGACAAAAACTGGTGAGATCTTTCTGAGCAATAAATACAAATTGTTATATTCAGGCAATAACAATCGAGGAAAAGAAGGAGTAGCCATAGTATTCAACACAAAATACGAGGCTAGTCTTCTTGCATGGCAGGCAGTCTCAAGTAGAGTGATGTGGGCAAATATCAGAATGGGGAATTGGACAATGAGACTTATTTGTGCCTATGGTCTCACAAAGTTCTACTAAGGTAGAAGTGGAGGAATTTTTTGAGGCTTTAGAGAAAGCAACTGACACGATGAAAAAGGAAAAGTTGGTCCTTGTTGAGGATCTAAATAACAGAGTAGGAAATGATTGTCATACATACAAAAATATTTTTGGAAAATTTAGAGCAAAGCTAATAATAATGGCAAATACCTGTTGGATTTCTGCTAAGGACATGGACTAGTTATTACTAACACAATGTTTCAATATAAAATGTGCACAAATGGTTGAGAGAAGAGGCAAGGAATAAGAAAAGTCTCATTGACTACGTTATTGTTGATAGTGATGTTTTCTCCTTGGTGCAGGACACCAGAGTGTACAGAGAATTTGAAATTGGAAGTGATAACTATTTAGTCTTGAGCAGGATAAAATTGAATTTCATATTCAAAAGAACAACATGTGAGAAATTTTTAAAGCAAATAAAAGTTGAGCAGCTCTCAGATGTAAACTGTAGACTAAAATACACAAAGATTATTGAAGAAAAAATGAAAGAGTTTGAGAACAGAAACCAAACCTTGGAGATTCAGTGGCAAGCCTTGAAGAAACCCTGATTGATTCAGCCAGAGAGGCATGTGGTGAGGTTGCCTGCAAGGATAGAAAAATCAGAACTCCATGGTGGATGCAGGAAATTAAAGAGGCAGTGAAAGGAAAGCATATCAAAAGTTCCAGGCAAATAAGTCAGCTTGTGCTCTTAGAGAATACAGAGACAAATGTAAGATAGCTAAACAAAAGTCATGGGAGGACTTTGGCAAGAACAGAGAAAATAAATATCAAGAAGGTGCCAAAATATTCTGGAAGTTGTTGAAGAAGCTTAGAAATGGAGGAAAGAGTGCTGTAAAAGGAGTTAGAGATAAATAAAAAGGTGACATGGAAATGGAAGAAAAAGATATCCTTGAAGTATGGAGTAATTACTTCAAAAAATTGCTAAATGAAACAAGCAGTGATAGCACAGTGGTAAAAAACACTCAACAGGCATACAGTCAGGAATACATATCCATACTTGAAGTAGAAAAAGCCATCAAAGGCTTGAAATGTGGAAAGGCAGCAGGAGTAGATGATATTTGACCAGAAATGCTGAAGTATGGTGGTTTAAAAGTCTTACAATAGCTGCGCTCCATAGTTCAGAAGGCCTGGACAGAGGGACGAATTCCTGATGATTGGAGTAGAGCTGTCATAGTACCCATATATAAAAAGGGAAATAAAACTGAATGTGAGAATTACAGAGGTATTTCCCTACTGAGTGTTCCTGGTAAGATTTATGCAAGTATACCTTGAGAAACGGTTGAGAAGAATTGTGGAAGAACAAGCTGAAGTCAGGCCAAATAAAGGCTGTCAGGATCAGATCTTCACTTTACGACGAAAGTTGAGAAATCATGGGAATATAATAAAGATCCATATTTAAGTTTTGTCGATCTGGAAAAAGCATATGACAAGGTGCCAAGAGAGAAGCTATTTAATACGCTACAGTTATATGGTGTCAGTGGGGCATTATATCAAGCAATACTTCAATTCTAACTTCTGACTTACAACTTTATTTGAGTTGTAAGTCAGCAGTTAGAATTGAAGGAAGTACAGGAAGATGGTTTAATGTTAAATCTGGTGTGAGACAAGGATGTACATTATCCCCCTCTGTTATTCATTATCTATATGGATCACATTATGAAGGAAAGTGACATGATATCAAAATTGGAGATGTTAATGTCAGCTCTTTGCTTTATGTGGACGATGTTTTACTTCTGAATAAATCTACTACAAATCTGCATGGTTACCTGACTAAATTGAATAGCTGTTGTAATAGATATGGTATGAAGGTCAGTAATAAAAAGACAAAGACAATGAAAATAGACAAAATCATTGAAAATGTCAACTTCGTTGTGAACGGAGAACCTGTGGAACAAGTAAAACATTTCAGCTACTTAGGTACGATTTTAGTGAAGATGGTAAATTAAATATGAAAATAGACAGCAGAATCAACAAAGCTGGTATGGTAAGAAGTCAATTGAATAAATTCATATGAAATAAGACAGAAATTAGTCCGAACACGAAATTAGCTGTATACAAGACAGTGTTCAAACCAGTTTTAACTTATGGATCTGAGAGCTGGGTCAGAAGTAAAACACTTGACCAAAGGCTGGAGACTGCAGATATGCGAGTCCTGAGAAAGATTATATAAAGGTGAACAGATGGCATCAATGGCAATATCATATTAAAAACGAGGATATTAGGAAAGAACTTGACATCGTCAGTATCCAGGAATGGGTTAGCAGAGCTAATCTCAGGTGGTATGGTCACTTAAACAGAATGGGCGAGGAAAGATTAGCAAAAGAATTGTTCTCTGCCAGGTTGGCAGGAAAACGACCCAGAGAAGAACCAAATATAGTTGGATTGATACGCTACAAAGTGCCTTAGACGATAGAAATATAAGATCTGACAATGTTGGAGTCTTGACAAGTAAAATACTGATTTGGAGGAAAATTGTAGATAGGAAGTTAGTAAAGTAAAGAACAACATGGAAAATGTAAATTTTTCATGTTGTTCTATCATATCCTGTACATCCCTTGAGGGTTCATGGCAGGAATTTGATGATGTGTTTTACCATTATAAATAATTGTATGTGAGTAAATGACACTGGTAGATTCTTTGATATGACATGAAAGGAATTATTCTTCAAGATAGGGCAGTGGCATATTTATCTGAATTGATGACATTATTTGTGTTGGAAGAATAATCAACTGAGATATTCCTTTTTATTTCAAAGCTTCTGTAAATTTGGCCTATGTAAGGAAGACCAAGAGAACAAAGAATTCTGTGAACACCCAAATGGATAAAGGGAGTGGTTGCTTTTTTTGGAGATCGAAGCATACATTTTAAGGAGGCTGCCTATGATTTGATGGGCTTCTGGGCAACTGTTAATTATGAGCAATTTTAATGAAGATATTTCCAATATAAGAGATGGAAATGCAGTCTACTCATTAAAGACAAACTAGCTGGGCTGAAACCAAAGGTTTTTTTTTTTTTTTCTATTTTTATCGTTTTTTGATATCTTGATTTCAAAATAAACAAAGAGAATGAAATTTCATTGGACATTTACTGAAACTTACTAACACTGGATGCTTATTTCATTCCTCATCTCTTCACTATTCTTGTAGATGAGCTTATATGTTGGTTAGACATACTTCTAATTTTTTAGGAAATGACAATGTAAACTAAATTATTAAGATTATTCCTTGAATCAACCTCAGCTCTGAAAAACTTCCTAAACCTTAACAAATTTGAGTGCATGAGACCCCCCCCCCCCCAAAAAAAAAAAAAAAAAACTGGGAAGCATACATTTTAAGATTGTCAGTCTAACAGCCAAGACAATCCAATTTAGCCTGCTAGAAGGCTCCTTTTAGGACTCTAAGACTTACTTCAGATGACTTTCTCCAGTCTCATTTTAGTGTGAGTGCCTGCGTGTGCATATCATTGTGACAGAACCAAAGTAGAAAATCTTCAAGAGGAATGCAGAGAGGAGTACATATCAATACTTAGGTAGAAATCTGTCAAAAACTTAGAATATGGGCAGCTACTGGAGTAGATGATATTCAACAAGAAATGCTTAAGTATGGAGGTATAAATGTTTTGCAGTGGCTAAATAAAAGCACTGCATAATTCAGAGGACCTGGTCAGAAGGTCAAATTCCCAGTGATTGGAATAGCGCTGTCACACTACCATGTATAAAAAATCGAATAAAGTGAATAGGAGGTTATAGAGGAATTTCTCTTAGTGTTCCAGGTAAGATTTATGCAAGCATACCTGAACAGAAGTTGAGAAAGATTGTGGAAGAGAAACGTGCAGAAGAACAACCTGGGTTCATGCTAAATAGAAGTTATCAAGATCAGATTTTCACTTTAAGACATTGTCATATTCCAATGGTTTCTCATAGTTGAGAAATCTTGGGAATATGAAAAGGATCTGTACTTGAGTTTTGTAGATCTGGAAAAGGCATATGGCAAGATGCCCAGAGAAAAGCTTTTCAAAACATTACAATTATGTATGTATGGACAAATGGAACATTATATAGAGCAATATATAGTCTGTATTCAAGTTGTCATTCAGCAGTTATAATTAAAGGAAATACAGAAGGTGGTTTGATGTAAAATCAGGGGTAAGACAAGGATGCACATTATCTCCATTCTTATTCATCATTTATATGGATCACATTATAAAAGAAAGTGATATCAAGCCTGATATTAATATTGGAGATGTGAATCTTTGCTTTATGCAGTTGATGTATTCTTAAACACATCTAGTGCAAGTCTCTAGGATTCACTAATTAAATTGAATAACAGCTGTAACAAATTTGGCATGAAAGTCAACAATAAAAGATCAAAACTATGAAAATAGGCAGGAGCATAGAAAACTTCATCTGCATTCTCAGTGGAGATCCTATATAACAAGTAAAATATTTCTGCTATTTAGGCACAGTTTTTAGTGAAGATGGCAAATTTAATTTGGAAATATACAATGCAATAAGCAAAGTTGGTATGGTGTGTAGCCAGCTGAATAAATTTATATGGAATAAGAGAGAAATTAGCCAAAACACCAAACTAGCAGTATATAAGATGGTGTTTAAACCAGTTTTATGGATCTGAGAGTTGGGTTAGAAATTAAGCACTTGATCAAAGACTAGAGACCATAGACTGTTCTGAGAAAAATTAGGGGAGTGAACCGATAGCTCAATTGCAGAATCATCTTAAAAATAAAGATATTAGAAAGGAATTTGATGTTATTAATATTCAAGAATGTGTTAGCTGTTTTGCTAACTTGCTGACACATTCAAGAATATGTCAGCAGGTTAGCAAAACAAGTGTTTGATGCCAAAGATGGCAGGAAAGAGACCCAGAGGAAGACCAAGGTCTAGGTTTACTGATTTGCTCAGAAATGCCTTAGAAACACAAAATGTTGGATATGACAATATTGAAATGACAAGTAACAGATTGATTTGGAGGAAAATTGTTGATAAGAGATTAATAATAATGTAAACTTAATCATGTAATGCTGTCATAGTAACCTGAACACAGGGTACATATCAAGAAGTTGATGATGATGATCTATTTATACACAGACACAACAATTATGACATATTTAACAATGCCAAATTAGATATACTTAAATTTTAATTAACATATCTTACAGCCATAATAGCCAATTCCTTTTATTAAAGTCTTACATAAATTCATTGATTCCACAACCAGTTATTTAAGACTATTTCCATATATTTTGCACCAAACAGTAAAAAAGTAAGAACTTTTTGTATTTTTGTTCTCTCTTCACTATGTTTTTTTATGTTCTCTAGTACAGCATTTCCCAAACTATGTTCTGCGGAAAGTGAATAAGTGTTTAGTGAAAAATTAATATGAACCTGGAATGGTTTTAAATGCTGCGACAAGTTCAAACATGTTTGAAAATCAGGTGCTCCTCACTTTGCATGTGGATTGTGCTATTACGGCACAATGGCCTTGACTTGGCTGCCTGCGGTTGTCAACACCTCTGAGCATGAGTGAAGTACGGAGGTATCTATTCTAGGAAACGTGTGGTCACAAGCAGGGTCAATGCAGTCCAGTACGCCTGTAGTGTGTGCTGTCACATTTTTGCAATGCGATGCAGCATACTGCACCGATAGTGTGTGCTTAGCTTTACATTAAATATGAGACCGATGATACTTGACACTAACCAAGGTGTTCTGTTAAAATTTCAGCATTTGTGAAGTGTTCCATTGTAGGAAAAGTTGAGAAATGCTGTCCTAATAGACCAAGGGTTAGCTAAATGCAGAAAACATTATTATTATTATTATATGGTTATCTCTATGAGGTCTCACTGTGGAGACCTACACTAACCTTTATACACACACATCATAACTTTACTTAAACTTATTCACCATTAGGATGCTCATAACTACATCTGGCAATCCATTTCACTCATTCACCACTGTCCAATAAAAGAACCTAGTAAGCACACTCTTACACAACTTCCAGGGGTAATCCCTTGCAGTCCCACTACACTTCATGTATATTGAAAAATCTCTTTTATGTCACACTTATAGAATTACTTTAGTGACTTTTCTGAAGTTTCTCTCGTCTGCCTATTACCTAAACTATGCAACCAATATGATTTCAATCTGTTCTCATAGGGAGCATTTTGCAGACTTGTCACCATCTTGGTCACTTGTCTCTGAATCCTCTCTACCAACTGCTGATCCTCAAGAAACCGAGGTGACCAAATCTGTGCACAGTAGTCAAGATGTGGTCTAATCATAGCCTTATAAAGAGGGATAATAATGTACCTATTTTTACTTTTCAGTATAATATTTAACATCCAAGTAATCCTTTGACCTATTTTACTAACTTTTGCAATATTCCCTCTTAGTGTTAACTCTGTATTCCCATCACTCCCAGATCCCTAGTCTCATCAATTTCGTGCAATCCAGTAGCATGTAATCTTTTCAGCCTGAAGTGTATAACCTTATGTTTTGCAACATTAAATTGACACCATTATCTTTGCTCACACCAGTTTATTTAAATCCTCCTGCAGCATATCTACAGTACGTCACTTTTATCAACTAAATATCTTCTTCCCTTAAATCTTTCCCTATATCATTACTATACAAATTACAGTAGTGATCCTAGTATGAAACACTGTGGCACTCCTAAATTCTACTAGTCACCCTCATTCTCCTAACTTCCACTCCACCATATACTACTCTCTGGTGTTTGTCTGTCTTGTCAGCCACACCCTATCTGTCCATACCACTGCTTCCATGAGGAGAGAGCTAGTGGTGTGATAGAGAAACTTCCAGAGTTTTTCCATGAGTAAAGTATCCTGACAATTCCAAATTATTATTAGAAATAAATGAAAAACTTCTGGTAGCATTTATTTTCTTCTGGTACTTAGTACAGAAAGTACAGAAATTTTTTAGGGCATTATTAATGTTTTAAAGACAAATACATGAAGAATATATGGGAAGAATAATTTTGGACATACTTTTGTAGGATGTTCCTGGTTGCCTTCTCATTCAGTGGCATCCGGCTTATGGCGATATACATTTGTACTACTTTTGAAGTATGACTGGAAGGAGGAGGTGTGTGGGGGGAAATGTGGAGATGGAGCGACGGGGAGAATTGCGGGTGAGGCAAGAGGTGTCTGAATTTCAAAACCCAGGTTTTAAAGGTGGGCTGAGAATTCTTTGGGAAGAAGGTAAAAAATATAAAAGGAAAGGCAGATAGAATAGGATGGAATGAGATTAGGGGGTGGGAGAGCCGTTTTGACAGTGCATCACCTTTGGTGCTTGTGGGAAAAGTGGAGGCTATGCCATGTCAGCTTGGTGTTGTTTTCTATTGGTTGGAGTCGTGATCTAATTTTTATGTTTTGGAGCTTCCAACGCTCAGAGATTATATAGGGGGTGGTGAACGTTTATTGAGTTTTTGTCACATTTTATGGCTATCCTTTCCGATATTCTAAGCATTGTTTTGTTTTCCTGTATGCCCCACAAATCGACAAAGCCATAATAATCATTTGTCGATTTGTGGGGCATGCTTAAGTTCAAGAGCATGGACTGCTGTATCTGTTTTTCTTTTGGTTATTTCGTTTCTTATTGTTTAAATGTTCTGGAATTGGTATGTTGCAGTCATGGAAGTGTTCTTGTATTCTTGCCCATGAAGATCTGATCGTGGAACCTGTGTAGGTGACATCAGTCTTGTTGGCAGGGAAATTTGTAAACTACATTGTGGTGTTCTAGTCTCTTTGTATGTGAGATTTTGTAGCTTTTGGAAGTGTTGCCAATTTTTGGTTTGAACACCAACTTATATTCGGTGTGTTTAAAAATGTATTTGTAAGCTTTGTTCTGGATGTATGGCAGTTTGACGATTTTTTTTGTGTTGGGAAGCTTGTTTTGGTTGTTGGATTGTTTGGCAGGTTTTTGCTGTTTTGTTGGCATAATTTATTAGCCGTGTTGAGTAATTTCAGTTTTTAAAAATCTGTGTTGATTTCTTTATTTGTATGTTGAGATAGTTTTGTGTAGTTGTAAACGTATGCATTTAGAAATTGTGCTAGGATGACTGATATTTTGATAGAATAAGGATGGTATGAGTTAAAGTGGAGGTTTTGATATGTGTGAGTTTGTGGAATATTTTTAGTTATTTTGTTTTTTTGTTCTAAGTAATGTCATGTTTAGGAAATTTATGGATTTTTCATGTTCTGTTTCTGTAGTGAATTTTACTCTATTGCTGAAGTCATTAAAAGATGCTTGTAAAGCGGTGATGCATGTTGGTTCTCCATTGCATAGAATATCATCCACGTATCAGCCATAAAAGGTGATGCTGGGAGGGGGAGGCTGAGTAGGTGTGATTCTATATGTGATAGAAATAATTCAGCTAGTTGTCTATTGATATTTTGGCCCATAGAGAGTCTGCAAATTTGGATATAGATGTTATTGTTAAATTTAAAGAAGTTTGCTGAGATTATTAGTTTTATAAGGTTTACGATATCGCTGGGTGTTAATTTTATTCATGATCCTAAAGTGTGGTCTTCTGTGAGTAATGTGTGCACGATGTCTAACATTCTGGGGATGTCTACGTTGGTGTATAGTGATGTTGCTTCCAGTGAAGTGAGGACGTCATCCTCGAAATAGCTTACACCCCATTACTCCCATCCCTAATCTCATTCCATCATATTCTATCCTCCTTTCTCCCAAAAATTTTCTATTTTTTTGCTTTCTTCCCAAAGAATTCTCAGCCCAACCTTAAAACCAGGGTTTTAAAATTCGCATACCTCTTTCCTCACCTGCAATTCTCCATCTCCACATTCCCACCCCCTTCCCCTTTTATCTGGCATATGTTGCCATATGCTGGATGCTGTTGAATAAGAAAAGAAGACAGCCAGGAACATCCTACAGAGGTATGTCCAAAATTATTCTTACCATATATTTTTCATGTATCTGTCTTTAAAATATTAGTAATGCCTTAAAAATTGAGGAAAAAGCCAATGACATTATAAAAAAAGGGATGCTCGTAAACAAAAATAGCCATAAAAATTAATATTTATTTAGAAGAGTAACATGGAAATTTTTCCAGAAATAATACCCATAATCTTTGTCTTGCTAAGATTGAGTTGAAGTCCTCTGTTTTCTTACTGATCAGTATTTAGGTATTTCTGATAAATACACGTATGACCTGAGTAAAATTTGGGAAGCTCTCATCCTCCATGCTTCAGCCCAACAGCCAAGGACACCCAATTTAGCCCACTAGGAGACACCATTTAGGACTTTAAGCTTACCTCAGTTACATGCTTCAGCTTCATTACTCAGTGCCTGCGTGCACATATCATATTATATTGTGTTCCCTGGTGATGGTAATTCGACTTTGCTGCTGTATTAGTTAACTTTATTTTAGTTAATATTGGTTAATCTACATTGTATATTTCTTTTAAAAAATACAGTTATGAATAGTCAACATTATAGCCTTACCTAGATTTGTCAGACAAGTAGAAATTTGAGTCAGATAAAAAGAACATCTTAACAATGTGGCTCATAAAAGGAAAGAAAAAAATCAGGCCTAACTGCATGTCCCTTCCAAGTACATACCACATCATGGAATGGGATATAGCCACATTGTCCTATTTAGAAAAGAACTTCTCATCTCCACATATCTAAGAAACCATAATTATTCATTCACATGAGGTCATTTATGCAAACTCCCCTCTGAGTCTCTAACAGAACAGATAAAATCAATGTCTGCTGCTTATGCCTTATTTTTGCCATAATTGTTTGTTCTATTAATGATCTAGTTTCATTTAGATATATTTAGTAGTCTTTGTATTTATATATATTGCTTATGGCAACGGACACCATAGTTTGAGGAACAAATAGCCATGGCATTTATCTTAATAAGATGCTGGACCTCCTTTCACTGCGATGACTGCAGAAATCCTATAAGGCATACTTTCTACAAGCAGAAAGAAACAATAGTCAGTTCTGTAGAAACACCACAAAGTAGGAAGCATTTTATTTTCCAGAATGTTAAGACTCCTCTCGGAGTTCGATGTTCGTGGTGCCACAAAACAGGTCCAAGGCCAAAACCAGGAAACACAGGACCATACCAT
This sequence comes from Typopeltis vanoorti, assembly GCF_054136105.1. Taxonomy (NCBI): domain Eukaryota; kingdom Metazoa; phylum Arthropoda; class Arachnida; order Uropygi; family Thelyphonidae; genus Typopeltis; species Typopeltis vanoorti. The sequence continues at coordinate 91,918,715 of NC_143551.1, read as the reverse complement.
CACACTGCCACCTCCAAATTTCATAGTTGGTGTTATACACTCTGGTAAGAGATTCACTGGGCATCTGCTACTCCCATCTATCTTCTCAGTAGAGGGTGTAGCATGATTCATCACTCCATAGCAGCTATTCAAGCTTCCACATCCCACTGTACACACTCTTTGCACCACTGAAGATTACACTGCATGCTGGTTCAGGTAATGTTGGGCTTACATATTGCAGTCCTGCCATGGAAACCCATGTTATGAGCCTTGGTTCTGAATATTTTTGTACACATTAGTGTTCCAGTCAATGCTTGGAACTCCATGTTCATTGTGTCAGCCTACGAATGGCAGTTTTTACGTATTATCCTTCGTAGCACCCCCACAGTCATGTTCAGCGAGTGTGGTGGGTTGTCCACTGTGGGTAGTACTTGCAGTTGTCTCACTGCACTTCCATCTCACTATGGTACCACTGATTGTTGACTTGAGATGGCCCAATTTGTCAATTTAATTTGTTGAAATAGACTTGCAACATGGCATCCTATCACAATGCCTCTTTCAAACTCCATTGGTGCTGTTCTTGTACCCATTTGGACCTGTTGCACTAACTTGGGAGCATCATATTCCTCCAATTTATACTGGCTACAAACATGACTCATTACATGGCATGATGCACCTTACCTATGGGGTGTCCATTGACTTCTTTTCAAGCAGTGCATATGTACTTTACCTTCAGGAAGTTGACAGCTTGATTAATTAAAGTTGTAAAATGTTTTAATGACAATAAAAATCCTACTTTTAAAAATATTTTTGTTGTTGTAAAGCATTTTGCTGTATGTACAGGATTCTTACAATGTGTTTCAATTTAGAAATAATCTAACAAACAAATTGTAACTATAGTTAATTATATTGCATTTAAAAAATGTTACTTAAATTTAAATAACTGGAAAAATTAAATGAACGTGCTGTTTACATAATGCATGATGTTAAACATCATATTTAACATATACATAATGTGTTTAAACATATGCTATTTCTGATTTGTCATTTTTAAAAAAATGACAAACACTTAAAAAAAACATTAAACTATTTTTCATCTATATATAATTTAGCAGGCATTAACATGAAAATTTTTGAAAAACTGTCTCTTCTGATGTGAGCAAGTTATTAGAAGTAAAATCTATTTTCTTTTTTACTATTTTACAGAGCACTTTCACCAACTTATCCTTCTTCATCTGTTAATCAGTGTGCATTAGATGCAGTTGTTCCCCCTGTAATATCCAAAGCAAATACCCCATTCAGACGATCTTCCTCTCAACCAGAAATGCCTTCTGGCCGACCCTCTACCCTTAGCAAATTGGAACAAAAGCGAATGCAGTGGGAAAAAGAAAGAGGTTTGTGGAAGTTATATATATACATGTACCAGGAATCTAAATTTTTGTAATTTTAATACTAGTTTATATTAGCTAATAACATGAGCAGTATAAGAGAACTAATCGCATAGTTTCTAGCCATTGTCATAGCCATGTTTTCTGACATGTGGTTATGCAATTAGTTCCAGACTAAGAAGAATACTGTATTTTGAAGCAGTTGTATTTTTAGAACAGTATGCAAGAATAGCACTTAAATACTAAATAGTTTATGAACTTTATTTCTTGACCCTTAACCCTAAACCAACCACACGGTAAAGGTATGTTTATGATATTTTCATCATTTGGAATCACAAAAAAGAAGAACTAACGGATTATCTAAACAAAATTAATTGCTTCCATAACACTATCAAGTTCACATTGGAACTAGAAAAAGATAATAAACTTCCATTCCTAGGCATCATTATTAAGAAACAAACTGACAATAACATCACCCTGTCAGTATATAGAAAACTTACCAATACTAGACACTACCTCCATTTCAACTCGTCTCAGCATTATCCATATGCTTAAAAAAAAAGAGCTATACAGTGTACCACAGATCCTGGCAACTTAAAAGAAGAATTAATGAAAATATCCAGAGATCTATCCCTAAATGGCTACCCTACAAGCCTCATCAACAAGATTCTCTTTAATGACATACCACAAAGACAACGAGATGAAACCCAATACATCAGCTCTATAATAATTCCATTTGTTAGTACCATATCCAAAAAATTAGCTTATCTTCTAAAACCATATGATATCAGAGTAACCTTCAAACCTATTGAGACCATTCAAAAGTTTATAAGATCCCCAAAAGATAACCATCCTTTCTACAAATACTCTGGAATTTACAGCATACCCTGTTCATGTGGCATTAATTACATCGGACAGACATCTAGAAGTTTTAAAACAAGAAAGAAAGAACATAGGCTATGTAAGGAATAACAGACAAGATATATCAGGCCTTTCTTCTCACTTCGCCTCTACCAACCATAATATTGAATGGGATATGAGTCATATGCCCTAGAAGCTGCTACTGTCGCTCGTTCAACAGGTAACCTAAATAAGATTCAAGGCCTAATCCTACCAGATATATGGAAAACTCTAATCAGATCATTCAACCAAAAAGAAATGAACTTTCATGAAAATTACAATAAATATCTCAACAAAAAAACTTACTTGCGACACGCATATTCTATCCCGCACAATGATAACTTTATATAATTTTTAGAATTGTCGGTTGGTTTCCTAGTTTTTGTTACTTTCCATTGCTTACCAGTGTATCCCAGAAAATGCTGACAGATATTAGTCAGTGAAACATGTTGGATATTAAACAATTATTTACTTGACTAACATACCGAATTAAGTCTTTAATTTATTACTAAATAGTTTGTTAAAATCAACATTGCCATCTGATATTTATGTTACATTAGATGAATTATACTGGTAAATTTGATTCAAATTACAAAATGATTTTGTGATTTAGTGATATTAAAAAATGTGTACACACACACACACACACACACACACAGAGAGAGAGATGATACTGCATGGAGTTCTAATCAGTAAACTGCATCATATGGGGATGGATATAGGGTTGGTGAGATGGATAGGAAGGTGGAAAGAGGGGAACTATTTTCCCCTCTTTCCACCCACTCAGGACTAACCCAGACCCGAGACTCAAATTAAACAAAATGGTCAAGGGCATTGACAATTCTTTAGCCACTTCACGTACAACACAAACTGGTATACCATCCAATCCCACAGATGTATTGGCATTGAGGTTTTGTAATAGATTATTCACCTCCACTTCATTCACCACAATTCCCGTATAAGCTATTGGTTCATTCATTCCTGCAATGTCACCACCTGGATGATATACTCTTGCAAAGTACTCGCTCAGTAATTCAACTATAGCAACTGATTTGGTTACCTCCCTACCATAGGCATTCTTTAAAATCATTCTGCCATATACATTTTTTCTTTTACTTGCAACATATTGAAAAAACTGTTTGGGATTCTCTTTAGCCTGCATGGCTAATGTTCTTTCATGATCCGCTTTTGCTTTTCTTACCACACTCATTACCCTTCTGGCCTGCGCTTTATACTGGTCGTGTGCCTGCCGGTCACCTTTCTCCTTAAATTCCTTCCACAGTTGTTTCTTTTTTTTACAGCTCAAGCTTAATGGTGTTATTCATCCATTTACCCCCTACTTAATTTATTATTCGGAATCTAGGTATACAGTCAGCTATTGCTTCATGTAAACACTTCTTAACTGCCTCCCATGCACTATGAACTTCTAGCCCTTGCAGTTTTACATGCCATGGCACTTAACCAATCAAACTCCTAAGCTTGTCATATTACCAGCCCGATAATTCCACATGTACCCTGTCTTAATTGTAAATTCCACACCTTTAGCCACCTCCCAAGTCAAGACCCTATGATCACTCTCACCAATTGGTGTCAACGTGGTCATATTTGTTACAGCCAAATTCTCAAATGCAATTACTAGGTCAAGCACTCTCTGACCCCTAATATTTTCCATTACATGCTGTCGCAGATAGTTATCCCTTAATAACCGCATAAAATCCAATTCTCTCCTTCCATGTGTCCTCTCCTTCCAATCAATGTTACCATAGTTGAAATCTCCCATAATAATTACCCTCTTTCCACTCATTTCTTCTATTTGCTTATGCATACTATCTCCACCATCTATTCCATCACCTGGTCTATAGCAGCACCCAACTGTATATTTTGTTCTGCTAAGCCTCAATCTCACACCGAATAGCCTCAAATGTGCTCTTTTCTTTATCCTGCAGTTCCACTTCTATTCTCCTTGGCTGTAGCTCATCAGCTATCATCAGTAACACTCCTCCCCACATTTTATTTTCCCTGTCACTTCTGAACACACCACACCCCTCACATTCAATAGCTATATCATCTTCTGTCAGCCATGTTTCACTAATGCCAATAGCCTGGAAGTGCCAACCAAGGCCAAAAATTCTTCCTTCTTGTTTCTAATACTTCTGGCATTAGTATACATGATTTGCAAAAGCCCATTTGTCCCATCCCTATTTTGATGCCTTATACTGACTATCCCATTCTGATTTTTTGTCCTTTGTACTCGCTCCGGCATATTACACACATTCATACACTCAACTGTCTCCCTAAAGTCTGCATATCTACCCCCCCCCCCCCCCCCAATAACTCTAGTTTTCCTGATTCTGCACATCCACTTCATTCAACAACACCTTTTCAAGTCTCCGTACACCAAATCCATTCAAATGTAAACCATTAATCTTATATAAATCCTTTTGCCTATCAAACTCACTCCACACATCCACTAATTCCACACCACTCCTCCTGCATAATCTGCACATAAAGTCATTAGCAATTTTGGCCCTCCCTACCATCGAATAGAATGTACTGTCATCTGCGAGCTATGGATTTGAAATCTGTGAGAGCAGGTCAAGTATATACAGAAAGAAGAGAATAGGTGAAAGTACAGAACCCTGGGGTACCCCTGCATTGGTGAGGAAATCTGAGGAGGAAACTATCTACCATGACTCATAGTGAGCAACCAGTGTAAAGCTGGTGATTCAGTTGCAGAAGATGGAAAGAGATCAATCATAGAATAACAGTTTTCTAAGTAGGTACCCGAGTCAAACCTTTTCTAATGATTGAGCCCAGAGATCGGTGGTGAAGACTAGAAGATCAGCTATGGATTGAGCATAGCAGAATCACTGTTCACTGATTTGTTAACAAGTTGCTAGGTAGAACAAAAGTTTGCTATTGATTACCTTCTCCATAGTTTTTAAGAGAACAAAAGTGAGCAATTAGATGGTAGTTTGTTGGTGGACTTTTACCTTTCTTTAGAATGAGCAAGATAATAGACTGAAGAGGTGATATAGGATGGTATTAGTTCTTGAACGCATTTTTAACATAATAGGTGGGATACCATATTCATGTTCAGGTTGTTAAGGATTCTTTCGATAACTTTGTCCTGGTCATCTATACAGGAAATGGAAGAGTAGTGTGATGCCAGTAAGTCTGTCTTGTATTTGGGAAGAAACCATCTAGATGTGAGATTGGTGGAAACATGGATGGATGGACAGAAGTTGTGCCCAGAGGCCTTGGCAAGAGAACAAAAAGCTCGAATGTCATGTTGATAAGAGGCAAGTTTTCAGCATTTGGTTTTTCAAAATCCAGTTCAGACTTGTTGATTGTGTTTTTTTACAGCTGTTGCAAGTTGCGATATAGGTGGGATGAGCTGCTGGAGTTTTGCTCTTGAGTCACTTGTGGTATGCTAAGTGGCACTGTTATTCTGTACCAAATTGTACAATTCTTGGTTCTCAAAAGAGCATGCCAAAGTACTGCATCAGCACACTTTTTTTGGGGGGAGGGGGGGGGGGGGAAACGAAGGCTTGAATGGTGGCCAGGGATTTTGGGTGGAATGAGGGCCTTCATTCTTGTGAGGATGATTTCTGTTATTTGGTCTAGGCAGTTTTGATCAGTAGACCAGAAGTAGTAGTTGGGCATGGAAAGGAAGAGATGGAATAGAAGTCATGGAGGTCATCCATTTGGCATCCTTGTAGTGCCAAAGGACACGAGATCAGAGCTGCTGGATGAAGGTTATTCCATGGCAAAGAAAACTTATGAGATTGCAGTCTGAGTTGCCAAGAGAAGAACTGACATCGAAAGTATTTGGAAGGGAAGCTTGTTAGGAAGAGATTTTAGATATATATATATACACACACAGGCTGTTCAATAAGTTAAGACTATATTTATACAGAAAACAGATTACCTTTAATCGTCATCATTTATATGGTCTTTTTCGAAGTAACTACCGTGAGACGCGATGCATTTGTCCCAACGTTGCGTCCACTTCTTAAACACATGTGAAAGTCCTTTTTTTGAGAGTTCTTTCAAAACCGCCTCCACAGCTTTTACACATGCTTTGTTGCTTTCGAAATGGCGGCCTCTTAGTGGTTTCTTGAGCTGAGGAAACAGCCAGAAATCGCACAGTGCGTGATCAGGACTGTATGGAGGGTGTGGTAGGATATCTATGTTGTTCTTCTGCAAAACGTCCACTACACAACCAGCAATATGTGGCCTTGCATTATCGTGGTGCAATAAGAAGCCATTCTTCAGCAATGGACGCTTCCTTTTGACATGCTGTACCATTGTCTGTAAAACATCCGCATAGTGTGAGCTGTTTACAGTATTCCCAGGTTCTACAGCGTGTTGGTAAACAATGCCTTCATAGTCAAAAAACATTATGGTCATAACTTTACCAGCCGATTTTACAGTTTTTGCTTTCTTGGGGGTGGGCAGAGATGGATGCTTCCATTCACTGCTTTGTTGTTTCATTGTAGGGTCATAGTGATACAACCAAGCTTCATCTGTTGTAATGATGCGTTTTAAGAAGTTGTCGCCTTCTTGTTCCAGTCTTTCTTTCCATTCTGTGCACACATCCACTCGATGCTGCATTTGCTCCGGTGTCAAGAGTTTGGGAATCCATCGGGCGCAAAAACATTTCAGTCCCAAATGTTTAGAAAATAACATCTGTGTTGCAAATGTTAGTGACCGATCAGCATATCAGGAATCATTGTCAAGGTCTTGGAGAAAATAGTCAAGAGAAAAATACAGGATTGGATAGATGAAAATGGGATACTGTATGGGGGACAGCATGGTTTTGTGAAGGGTAGATCATGCCTCAGTAACTTGCTCATGTTTTATAACACAGTGATGGCTGAACTGGATAAGGGTAATGGGTTTACAGTGATTCTACTGGACCTTGCTAAGGCCTTTGACAGGATATCACATGGAATTCTAATCAGTAAACTGCATCATATGGGGATGGATATAGGGGGTTGGTGAGATGGATAGGAAGGTGGTTGATGGAGAGATATCAGAGAGTGGTTTATTCAGGAGTAGAGTCCAAAAGACAGCCTGTAGAACAACAGCCATGGAAGACCTTCAATGTCTTCCATGGCTGTTGTCCTGAACTCTGATCTCCTAGCTTGTATTTCAGTGGAATAAGGACAACCTTGTAACCTTTAGTACTACCAAAACTCAGTCCTGTCTTCATTTTGGTCAATTATGGAGACTACAATGATGTTAGGAATATAAATTAAAGATAGCAAGAAATTATATACTTGGTTTAATCCTATATCCAAGTGTAAGCAAACTAGTTTGCGCCTGAACTATTTTCAGAACTGGGGCAACTTGTATAAAGAAGTTTATGACTTTATATCACTTGCCTTAGTATCCCATAATGCAAAGCTCATATCCTTACGAGTATATAATGCTATTCATTATGGAAAGGATCACTACCCAGACCTTTATTCAAGTCTCATCAGTGGGAGCCAGACCTCGAGGTGATACTAAGGTTGAAGTAATGCAGAAGTCATATTTTCACATATGAGTTGTCAAAAGGTGTCACACCTTATTATTAAAATACTCTGGATTAGAGAAAGTTCTTTCTCTAATTTTGTATATATAGATAGATAGATAATAAGAATTTCAATTATCATGTATCGTATAAGAATTGAATTCTCCATTTATTGCTTGCAAACCTATTGATGACATTTTCAATAAATTTCTTCTTTACCACTTCCTCTTCTAGTTCCTTCCTGTGTAGACTAATCATACATAAAACCTGATAAGCACGTTTCTGAGATAATGGACCATGTTTTCACACGTGTAAAGGTGCTGAAACTTCTTTCAGTGGTACATGTCATAACAGGTAATGTCATACCAATAGTTATTGCCAAATTAATAGATGGGAAATAGTCACTATGTTCCAAAACTTCTGGTAAAGTTTCGGAAATATCAGTCGAAGGAAAATTTGTCCATTTTTCATGCCACGTTGTTGCCTCTATTTCTATATATTGTAAATTGTATTTTTCGCTTACACTTTTGACTTTGTTTTGGAACTTTATTTTATCTATTTTTAGCATATTCTTGGGATGAAACTGAAATACTGAAAATGCTATTTCGTTATCCAAGGAAAATCTTGATTTTAAGGACAAAATTAAAGAATCTAAGTATGGGATAAATATTGATTGCCGATAATAGTCTTCAGGTGTGATTCCAGGATAATTGCATCTATATTTCTGTATGGAGCATCGTCTAGGTATTTGTATTTTTATTGTTAATTTTTCAGCCATATCTAGTGAAAGTTTATAAATCTCTTCAAACTTTCTTCAGATTTTTCCCTATGAATTGCAAATATTTTAAGTAAGTCCTCAATATGTTGGTGAGCAGCTAGTAAATCTTCATCTATGGGTTGTAATGTTTGGGTTATTGGTTTGAGAGTAGTAGAATATTTTAATATTATATTTAAACAAATAATAAACATTGAAGTACTACATGATGTTACTAAGTGATGCACTTCTTGATGTGTTGATACTGTCCATTTCATAGACATTTTTTCTAATTTATTGAAAATGATTGAAAATTCTCTGAAAAAACCAATGTACTTTGATATTTCGAAGTCCATTTAGTTTCTGAAAGTAAAGGAATTGTTGGCACAGTGGCTCTTCATTTTGGACTTTCTCTAAAAAAATTGTACTATAGATTTTATAATTCCTATTGTTTGGCGAACTTCTGGTACAATGTGTAAGTCATTCACAACTATGTTTAATCTGTGAGAAGCACAATATACATAAGTGGCTTTTGGATATATACTTTTTATCTGTCCTTGAACACCAGCTTACTTTCTTGCCATACTTGCACAGCCATTGTATCCTTGATTTGTGTATGTTAATTTGTTTATGTCCAAACCATATTCAGTACATTTATTTAAAATAGCAGAACTAATACTAATACTTAACTCCATATCATAGAGTTTTGTAAATCCTAAAAATTCTTCACTTATATTTTTATTTTCATCACCAAACCTAATGCTAAGTGAAAGCTGCTCTATCCCAGCAATATCTGCAGTTTCGTCAGCTAAGATTTGAAATCCAATAGATTTATTTGCAGCAGATACAATGCTTTCTCATATTTCCATTTCACAAAATTCTATTAGTTGATGTTCTTACAGAAGTGTACCTGGCATTTGCAAGTGTTTTCATCAAATGATCTTTTAAAATTAAGTCTCCCGCTTTGATCAGAAATTGAAATCATGTAAATTTCCAGATATCGCTCCTTCCCCCCGTAATGGCAAATCACGTGTTGCACAAAATACAACGGCAGATAAAATAGAACTTAATTTAATTCTGTTAGACTCTGTATAGTTTTTTGTATTGATTTATTTATCAATTTGACAAATTATATCTTTTTCTGGATGTTTGTGGATTGTTCTAAAATTCTGTGCATCAATAGCAGCTTCTTTGTGTCATTGAGATGATATGTGATTTTTGGCGGCTTGGTTAAAATATTTATATTTTATAAATGGAGTTTTTATAAATGCTTCTTGACAGCCCCGATATACTTTTGGTACAAACAAAACACAATATTTGCAAAACACACCTTTTTTGTAGTTTTGAATAACTCCACCATGTTAAATATTCCTCTAAGAACTAAGCAAATCTAAACTGTCTCTTTCCAGAAGAATCTTTTTTGAAATCATAGTCCTTGTTGGGAACATAAGTATAAGAAAGAATTTTAAAGTTGGTGACGGAAACTCCAATGTAAGAACCAACATCATATTCTAATAAATTATTTCATGAAATTGACTCAACAGTCATTTTGAATCGATGTTCCAGGAATCGGATCAACTTGTGTAAATGCATACATTTTTCCTGCTCAATTTCTATTTTATGTCTTCTTTTTTTGGAAGAAAAATAATTCCTTATATCCATTCTGAAAGAGGGGAAACACAAATCAGAATATAATATAATGCAATTATAATACCCACTGTGCTATATGCTTCAGAAACTTGGACACTCAAGAAGAAGACAGAGATGAAAACTGGATGCTTTCAAGATGAAATGTCTTAGAAAAATAAATAAAACAAAATGGACAGAAAAGAAAGCAAATGAAACTGTAAGACAAGATCTAAAATATACAGACTCATTAATAGAAAAGATCAAAAGAAGACAACTTCAATAGTACGGACGCTTCGAGAGAATGCCATCAAAAAGGCTACCCAACCTCATTCTGTATGCATGATTAGAAGAATAAAGACCAAGAACGAAATAGATAACATTTATAAAGGTCAACTCCGGATTACAAACATATAGCCAGTTCACCAGCCATGCAAGAAACCGAGACTCCTGGAGGTTGTTGTGGAAACACAGAAGACTCAACCTATCCTCGACGGAAGAGGATAAGTAAGTAATCCCTTCTTATCTTCAACATTCTCTTCTCCTGTAGTAACTTCAGTGTTTTTTTGTCTAATCCACTTCTTGATCTTCTCTTCTTCTGGTACTGTTTCTTTAACTGCATCTTCTATTGCCTTCATTACTCCTTTCACTCTTAGATTTGAATTTTCTTCTTTGACCAACTTTTAAGTTTCTCTTCTAACGCTGTTCTGTATCTTCTTCCTGTTTCTGCTTCACTTATTTTTGCTGTGTCTCTTTGTTTCTGATGATAGAGTTTATATTTTCTTTTTAATTTCAACTTGATGTTTGCAATCACTAAACTATGATCTGATTCAATATCTGCTCCTTCAAAAGTTCGACACTGCTTATGATACTTTCCCAACCATCATTATGTATTCCGACTTTGGCATTCAATCTCCTTCTTCAATAATTAGTACATCTTGCTTTGGTATTGTTTTTATTGTTTCTGTCAGATCTTTGTAGAATAAGTCAATATCTTCATCTTTCACATTGATATCTCTTTATTTCCTCGCAAAGTAATTCTAGTTTTCCTGACATCCAAAGTGTCCGTTCATTCCATGTTCCTACTGATAACAGTTGTATTAGTTTCAGTTTGTTTCCTTTCAGTATCCCACTTTTTGATCCAACCCTGATCACTCGATTGGTATTGCAGACCTTATTCATCCAGGCGACGTCCAAGCCAGCATGTTTTACCTGTTGATCAGATAACAATCTTGTTATTTCTTTATGGTCAGAGCATCAACGCTCATCTGACTGACCCTCCTCCTTTATCCATGCTTGGGACTGGCATGAGATCCCTAAGGATCCGATGGCAGAGTTCTGATTGTTATTGCCTGAATATAATATTTTATATTTATTGCTTAGAAAGATCTCACCAGTTTTTGTCTTTTTTTGTTTCAGTCACCCCTATTATGACGATCTAGTACTTATCCAATTCCTCAGCCAGCTCGATTTCTTTGTCATTCAGGCTTCTTATGTTGATAGTGCCATTCTTGAGCTGGTGACGTTGAGATGGGATGTGTTTCAGGATTTGTTCCAGTCACTGACTTTTTGCTATTCACCCTGGTTCTCCGGCAAAAACAGCGGAGGCCTTTTTTAACTGGATGCCTCAGCATGGCATGAAATTCTGTCATATTGTACCATCATTTTAAATTGTGGTTTAAGCCAATAAGAATACCATTTGGTCGGCTAAATCTCAAATTTCCAGCCCATCCTCGTTCATTCAGTATCGAGGTAGTACCTAACACGGTTTGTGCCATGAAAAGGTGAAGATCGAACACTAGGTCAGAAACCCTGGTGAGTTCTCTGCATTCCTTTAAAGGCTATGTGTAGGCCTTTAACTTCCCTACCGGCCAATGTGGATGAAATGGTGACACCAAATTGCACTTCTTATCCATGTTATTCAATGGGTTTTAGAGGAGCTTCGTATCCAGATTTAGCTCGATCGACGTCTATAGACGTCGTGACCGGTTGAGGGGGGGGGTAATCAATATAGCGAAGGCATATTGAAGGTTTTGGATTAATCGTTAAAATTTTCTCTTCTAGTTGTTCTGATGAATAGAGGTTAGCAAGAATGGGAGATATTGAGAACAACCCATCACAATAACTTCAATTTGTGGATAAAGCATTTTGTTCCAGCTAAAATATCCAGAATTCATGACGAGCTAGAAAAGTTCTAGAACAGTGATTCTTAACCGGGGAGGCCCTGTAAAATTTATAGAATATTTCTAGTTTTTAAAATTTTGAAATCTCTTAAAATAATTGATTTTTGCTTGTTATTTTACATTGTTTCAAACTTATATCATTTTGTATTAGTAATTTGAATTATGCAGTTTAATGCAGTAGTTTTCTTTTGTGGTGGTGCCACAAGTCGACTTTTTACTGCTGATAACACTGCCAGTCATGACATCTGCCTACTGGATGTGGGATAGAAGTGCTTCTCTGGAGTTTTAAACAATATTAGTATGAATGCATAGAACTTAATGCTGTTAAGTGCTACTTGAGTGTAATTACTTTTTGAAATTTTCAGTGCTGTAATACTGATTTGTTATTTCTTAAATTTTACTCTGTTATAAAATGAGCAAACAAAGAACATTATTTGATTTCCTAAATATAAATACACCTGGTAGTTCAAAAAGAGCACGTGAAAGTAGTGATAATTCCATGGATGATGTAAACTTGTGAAACAGAAAATAATAGCATTGAGTAACACAATCGAAGCAAGAAGATAAATTAGTAGAGTTAAAGATACCAAGAAATTATATACATTGGCCTCTTTTTATGCGGATTTGAAGTTATGTGGTGCATAACTTCAAAACTTACGTATGCCCACAGATACGAGACCTTTCGACACTTCTGCGCATGTTAACAGAAGGAGAATCCATTCTAATAATAGGGTAATCCAGCATTTCCGAAACTTTTCCTACAACGGAACACTTTTCAAATCCTGAAATTTTCATGGAACACCTTGGTTATTTTGTAATGTATTAATTAATAATTAATTGTTAATTTAGCTGATTTTTTATTATTAATTAATAATTAACCCTTTGACATACAAATTATTTTTATAGTTGGAACAGATAAAACTTACACAAACTTCGTAACGTCTGCGATACGTCAAAATCAATTTTGGTGCAATAAACAAAAGACATGTCACTGACGTCTTTGTATGTTAAAGAGTTAAACATCAATTAAACATTAAATTAATTTGTGCTGATTTTCATTGACATATTCCATTCTGATCACCAAAAATTTATATTATTATAAGTACTTACGAGTGAATGCAGACTTTTTCTCCTTTGTGCTGATAGTTTTCCCCTCCTTTTGTACATCCTGGTGATTGCTTTGTAGGCTGGAGGTGGATGAATCAATATCCGTTGCAATATAAACACCTTCAATAAGAGATTACTTAACAGGAAAATTAAACAAAGTCCCTTGTCTCTTATTCATATTAAAATTTAAATCTGTGGGCCTATTACTTTAAAAAAAATCACGGCACTACGGTTTCGAAACAAGCACTTTCACCCTACAATATGAACTTGTGAAGAAAGTATTCAGTATTACTAGATCTGAGAACCAGATACAGACTACCTTGATCTTCAATTTCAGTGGAAAAATTTTCTTTCTACTTCCTTGCTGATTGGTCACTAACATTTGCAACACAGATGTTATTTCGTTCAGTTTTAAGAACAGAGGATACACCACCCATTGTTGTAATCGGCTTGCAGGCAGCTTTTACAACCAGTCATAAACAGCGATATTCCCTTTCCCGAATGTTGAAAAGCTTCAATGTGTGAAATTTAATGATAATTCATGAATACTTCCACATTCAAAAATACACGGCTTGGTAACTAACATTTGCTACACAAATGTTATTTAGACATTCTGGGTCTGAGCTTTTCGACATATTCACGAATGTTATTCTCAGAATATTTCCACAATAACATATTTATTCATGAAAAATGCTTAGAAAACTGAAATGACAAATTCCAGGCGAACTTCTTGCAGAACAGTTATTCACCTTCTGCAGAACAGTTTGGGAAACCCTGGGGTAATCAATCCATATTGTGGGATGAGTTGTTTATTATTACATAGCGGAAAATTAACTTCTCTTTTATGATCATTGTAGTTTTTAAAGTGGTAACTATTTTACTTGTATAACAGTTGGAAAATTTTACCTATAAAGCACGTGATTTCACGTGTTGTTGACCAATTCGTTCATTGCCGTTGTACATGATGAACAGCATGTTACAGCATATTCTTGCATAACATGTAAGCAGTGAGTGTTCATGAAGTTTAATTTTGCATGTCAGTAACTGTTTGTCTTTTTATTTTTTATTAGTGTTTGCTAATTATTTTAAAGATTTAATTTGGCCCAATGGAGAAAAAAAGCACCAAAGAAAAGCAATTTCTTTGGAAATGGAAATTGCAATTTTCGATCGCTTAGCAAAAGGAGAGGGATCTACAGCGATTGGTAAACATTTTAATTTAGGCGAATCTACTATAAGAGCAATTTAAAAAAAATGAAGTCGCAATAAAAAAATCTGGCATTTCTGGAACAAAACTAAGTGCCAAATTATCATCATACTCAAGAGATGCTTTATTAGAAAACACGGAATGAGCGCTCGTAATTTGGATTGAAGAATTAACTCAAAGAAGAATTCCTATAACTGGTTATTTGATTAAATGAAAAACTCTTTGGTTTTATGAACAGATGAAGCAATTGGAGTCTTCTACTTCTGCTTCCCAGGCTGATAAAGAATTTGCAGCTAGCAAAGGATGGTTAACCGGGTTTTTAAATAGGAATGCACTTCATAACATGAAGATTACAGGCGAGGTTGCAGATGAAGAAGCAGCCAAAATCATTGAAGATGGTGAATATTGTCCCAATCAAGTGTTTAACGCTGACAAAACAGGATTGTTTTGGAAGAAAATGTTCAGTCGAACTTACATCGCAAAGTCTGAGAAAAAAACAAGTGGGTTTAAAGCAAGCAAAGATTGAGTAACGTTGTTACTTTGTAGCAATGCATCAGGAGATCGAATGTTGAAACTCCTTCCTAGTAAATCGATTTCTAAGACCAAGTGCTTTAAAAGGAAAGATCTAAAACAGCTGCCAGTACATTGGATGGCTAATACAAAGGCCTGGGTAACAACTACTGTGTTTACTGAACAGTTCAATAATTGCTTTGTACCAGAAGTGGAAACATATATGAAGCAAAAAGCTCTCGATTTTAAGTTTTATTAATTGTTAATGCACCAAGTCATCCGCACTTAGAACATCCAAATGTGCAGGTAATGTTTTTTCCACCCAATACAACAAGCATTATTCAGCCATTAGATCAAGGCATAATTGCTACTTTTAAAAAATATTATGTTAAGCACACTTTTCAATTTATATTGGATAAACTAGATAATGAATCATTATGAGTAGCTGACGTTTGAAAAAAATTTTTTATTTTGGACTACTTACATCATGTTGCATCTGCTATCACTGAATTAAGACCAGGGCCGCTCCAAGGGTATTTGCCACCTTGTGCTAACTTTTATCGGTCGCCCCCTTAAAAAAAAAAATAAAAGAAATTGCATGTAACATTTAGTACAATAAATAAAATAACAATTTATGCTAACCAAAAGTTACATGTCTATTAAAAACACAGAATACATAGTTTTGTATAGTTATTTTTAACATTTTTTCAAATATAAACAAAGATTAATTGCACATGCCTTTATGTAAAATTTACTTGACATGATTTTTTGTAGCAAAATCATTTATTATATCCTCCATATCTAAATTAGTAGTAATTTGATGTTCTATGCTAATAAGACTTAAATTGTTGAGTCTATTCTGTGTCATTGTACTACGGAGATGATTTTTTATAATTTTCAGCTTTGAAAAGGATCTTTCACCAGTTTCAACAGTCACAGGTATTGTTAAATAAATTCTTAGTGTTATTGACAAATTGGGGAAAACACTAAGAAGATCATTCAAAAATATATACTAATAAAAATAAATATATAAAAATAAAAATAAGTACCGAAAATGCATTCATATTCGGATTAAGATAGATTAAACTATTTTCTATTTCCTTGCATAATTCCAAGGAGTTTATATCAGAATCTTTACCATCTGTCAATTTTATCTCAAAATCTTTACCATCTGTCAATTTTATCTCAAAATCTTTACAATATTTTAATTTTTCTTTTTTCTCCATTGGTTTTAATAAATAAATGTCATTTAAAAATTCAAAAACATCATGTTCTTTCAATAATGTAAATCTTTCATCAAGTTTTGAAATAGCTATATCAATGATAACTAAATAAAAATTGACTTTGAAATTTTGTTTTTGCGATTCAATAACTTCATCTTCACTTTCATACGAGAATAATCTTTTTGTTTTCTGAGGTCTGACTATTGGAATACAAGGAAAAACTGGATCACAATCCACTGTATTTGCAATTTCAATGGCTTCCCCTAACATATTTTTGAATGCCTCATCTGTTCTACAATCCTTTAAATAATTTTTTAGGTCTATTAACATTTTCATTATTGTAGACATAATTACGTCCAGTTTTTGCATCAAATTACTTATGACATTAATTTTTGATAAGATTTGGTACCATATAACAAGAGAACATATGAATTTGAAAGATTTAATTTTTAATATTAATGATTCAGCTTCGTTCCTTGTGTTGCTATCTCTTGATTTATCTTGATATAAAATGTATAATGCATCGTATATTTTTTCTAAATTATACCTTAAAGCTTTTACAGCGTCTATGCAGCTTGACCATCTCATATCACAAACTTTTTTAACAGTAAAACTTGGGCATTCCTCTTCTAAAATTTTCCAACGATAGGCTGATTTAGAAAAAAAATTATATATTTCCCGAATTAATGAAAAAAAAATTTGCTATTTCACGCAAAACACTTGCAGCATCATTTACAACTAGATTAAGTGTATAAGCGGCACATGGTACATAAAATGCTCTCGGGTTCATATCTAATATTCTCTTTTGGAGAGAGACCCTGATTTTTGTCCTTCATGTTTGCCCCGTTATCATATGCTTGAGCACATAAATTGTAGATTTATATTTTCTGATTGCAAAAAATCTACAACAAAATTTGTTAAACCTTTGCTTGTTGAGTTAATAATTGAATAAAATCCTAAAAAGTGTTCTCTGATTTCTATTTTCTTGTTGTCATTATCGAGGTAAACAAATCTTACAATACTTAATTGATTTTCGTGAGATGCATATGGAGTGGTGTCTAAAATGACAGCGTAATATTTATTTAATTTTAGCATTTTAACAATATTAGATTTTATTTTTTCTCCTATTATTGAAATTATTTCATTTTGCATTTTTTTGCTTAAATAATGTGGCATTTTGTTCTTATCGGTTTGTATTTGACTTACATGATCTGCCATTACATTATTGAATTTTGCTAGTTTCTATTAATTTTAAAAAATTGCGGTTGCTATCTTCAAAAAGTTTATTACTGTTACCTCTGAAAGCTAAATTTTTTCCTGCTAAAAATTGAACTGTATAAATAATCCTTTTTATTACCGATTTCCAACGATACTGCACTATTGTATTATTATTTATAAATGACTTTTTTGAATCAATCCATGACTTGTAACATTTGATATGTGCTTCACTTTTTTCATGGCACTCTTAATGTTCTTGATAAATGTTGCCAATCATAATAACCAATTGCATCATTGAACGCATTAATTTTATTGTTAAAAAGTTTACAAGGAAAACAATATATTGAATTTTTGCATTTAGAATACGATAACCAATTTCTGTGTATCTTTTTCATTATTACTTAATCGTTTATAGTAATAATCTGCTGAAAATTATCTGTTTTTTTCATCTTTTGGAAAATCAATATCATATATTTGTTTTGGTCCAACATCTATTAGAATCATTTGAGATTTGTTATTTTTAAAGGCCGCTTTCCTGGATCATCAAAATCATGCTCAAGGATCATTCATAAGAGAGTTTTAAGTTGTTGTACTTGTATTGCATTGCACACGCTTTTGTCTCCTGTTTCTTCTGGTGAACCGAGTGAGCTGTTGGGAGCTTCAGAGGTGAGAGATGAATTTTCTAAGCATTGTTTTTTAGCAGCTATAGAATCTTCAGTTAAATGTATGGCAGAAGAAGAAGGATCTTCGAAATTTTCTCGAGCAACTGAAGATTTGTCTGTACATGAAGATGTAGATGCATCCTTTGCACTCTCGGGTTGGCACGGCCCTGAATAAGTCCACAAGCTTTAAATGCCTGCTGGAAAGCAGCTTGGCCTGGATGTGTTGCAAACAGTGCAACTATGCAAAGATCTACATTATTAGCTGAAATCATTACTTTGGCACATGAAATTTGGTGGAGAAGGTTTTGATACATTTAGCCAGAACGATGTGGACGAATTGCTTGTGGAATACCTTAAGTGACGATGATATTATTGGATATCGATTAACTTTAGATATCATCGAAGATCCAGAAAATGATAGTGAAGCAGAAGAAAAACCTCTCCCCCTCACCGCAAATATAATTCGAAAAGGTCTTGAACTGTGCAATAAATTGGAAAACGATTTTCTTGTTAATGACACAAATTCTGAACGAGCCTTGAAATTCCAACATGAGTTGAAGAACTGTATGTCTGGATTGCGAGCTTTTTTAGAACAATATAAAAAATTAGTGAAATCATCATCGCAGAGTTTAATCACTGATTACATTGTCAGAAGAAAAAAATCAGCACAGAACGAGGGTGAAGCTAATTCTGTTTGTGAAGAACCTTTGCTTTTACCATACAGATCTGATATTCGTACTATCTGGTGATGAAAGTGATTTTGCACCAGTTCGCAAACGTTGCTGCATATTGTCTAATAGCGATGATAATTCTGATGACAAGATGTAAAAAAAAAATTACTTTTCAATAAAATTAAATGAATAAAGTTTTAAAACAAACTTAGGAATTATTTTCCTGAATTTTTTAATCCTTTATCCAAGTGTAAGCAAACAAAGTTTGTGCCTGAAATATAATCAAGACTGGGGCAACTCTTATATAGAAGCTAATGACTTCACATCACTTGCCTTAGTATCTCATAATGCAAAGCACATATCCTTACGGATATGTATAATGCTATGCTTTAATGGAAGGGTCACTACTCAGACTGCTTTGGACCTTTATTGGGGTCTCGTCGGTGGGAGCCAGACCCAGAGGTGATACGAAGGATTATACATACCCGTAAGGATATGTGCTTTGCATTATGGGATACTAAGGCAAGTGATGTGAAGTCATTAGCTTTTATATATGAGTTGTCCCTGCCCTGATTATATTTCAGGTGCAAACTTTTTTTGCTTACACTTGGATAAAGGATTAAACCAAGTATGTAATTTCTTGGTATCTTTAATTTATAGTATAACCAAGTGGAAAAACTTCCAAAAATTAGTAGTGTGTTCAGCAACAGAGGTCTCATTAAAGTACATTTAAGTAAAGTTGATTTCTGTTTTCTGATTTTTTTTTTTTTTTTTTGTTATTATAATCAGTAAGTAAAACCACTATTTAAAAAAAGTTTAATTATTATTATATTACTACAAACTAGGGGACTGCAAAAATATTTGGATACTTAGGGGTCCACGACTACTAAAAGGTTAAGAACCACTGATCTAGAATATCTGATGGAAACTTAAATGATAAAAATAGTAGGGTGTCAGCTAGAGGAATATTTGTAAATCTGTGGATGAAGTCTCAAATCTTTAATTTTAGATATAATGTCGCATCTATTTTTAATAGAACAGGAATATCCAGTTAAGGAAGAGAAGAGATTTGAAAGAAACTTCAAAGTTTTGTATGGAGGCTACCTATGCAATCCACAATTAGACAGAGAGGATATCCTGGTTTATGCAACTTTGGTAAACCATAAATTGTAGGTGATCTTTCACAGTATGTTTGTTTAGTTTTTGAACTGTATCTAGATTAAGCAAAAATACATAATCTAACAAAGCATTAAGGAAGTTAATGAGTTGACTCTTGGTGGGATCTCTGCTGATTAACAAGTAGGTTTTATGATCTCTTAGTAATATATCCATTTTCTTAAGTATAAAGAGCTAATAAGCTTCATTTCGGCAATGAAAACATTACTTAATTAAGGGGATATTAACTTAATTCCCCTTAATTAAGGGGAAAACATTACTTAATTAAGGGGATATAATTTAATATCCCCTTAATTAAGTAATATCCATTTTCTGTTTATAATCAGAAGATTAAAAGTAATAGTAATTGCCCTTGTCTACTTTAGTTTATAACATGATTTTTTATTTATTTATTTTTATTTTTTGAAGACCACGTAGACTTTTTAATTCTGCATATGGGATGTTTAGAGGTGAATGTTTGGGATTATGAACCATTTTTCAACTTCAAAATGAAGTTGATTTCTATTATCACATGTTGAACGAGAGATAGTACCTTCAATATTATGCACGAAATCCAAATAGTGAAATATTGTGGTCCAATAGAAAATTTGTGGCTTCTAGTGAGAACATTCAGTTCATCTTCTTAGTGGATGATTTCAAAGATTAACAACCCACTGTAATATATTGTGTCATCTGCACCATCATATTATATTTAGTTATTTTCTTTATAGTTTTGATTGTATACCTTATTCGAAATATATACTTATTTATCTGGTTTATTTCAACTCACTTAACTTATTATACTCAATCGAAGGTGAGTTAGTCGATCTCATGCGGGGGTAGCAGGGTTTTTCATCCCGTTGATGGAGATGATTCGTAGTAGAGGTTCGGTGTAGTGGTTGAGACAGTTTTAGGTGTCCTCCCACGATGAGTCTTCGGACTCCTTGGAGCTTTCAGGAATAATAATAATACTACTCAACAGTCGTGACTCCATTGTTCTTAATCCGCTGCTTGATTTAGTCTACCACAGTTAATCCTTTCTTTCAATCAGACTCCCCCCCCCCCCCTTTCTCAACGTCGTAACTATGCTTAATCACGTGCAAGAAATTCTATAACAAAGGAATTGTCTCTGGCTGGAGTCAATCCCTTTGTCTAAACAGCATTTTTCTGCATTGATTTCTGAAAAAGTTATTTATTTATTACGACTGCAATACTCTATTCTTCAATCGTGGCTACTTATCTCCCTAGGTCACACAGGTTCGGTCATTTTATGAGAAGTGCATTGGTATATAGGAATCAGGCAAGTTATTTGACAAACAATACAATTTATTCATATTAATTAAAGTTCAATGAAGTTAACACTAAGCACACAATCTATTTCCTGACTCTATACTTCTCAGCAGTAATAACTTAGATCATAAATTATCCAATCTAGTTCAACAATTCTCCGTTAAGACTAAGGTAATATTTGTGCCAACACTTAAGTCATACAAAATAAGACCTTCACAGACTATACCACAGGCAAGCTTAGACAATAAATAACATTACACACATTAGCTTTCACCTTGTAACAATGCTATCTTATCTCACACAACTAAGCAAATTAATTCTCAATGGTTAGCTAATTGCCTTCAGTCCTGAAGTAATACTAACAAAAAAAAAAAAAACGACTAAAGCAAACTCTGCCACAATTTCTGCCTCTAGTTAAATCACATATATTAGACCTTACTTGGTATTTTGTCATCTAGTCCACATCAGTAGATCCTTGAGATCATTATGATCCTCTTCCTTCCGATATTGCTTACACACGTGGGCACCGTTTTCCGATATCGACGAGGGCACTTCCACAGGCAGAGATCATCAGGAACCTTGGCGCCTGGAGATCCAGAACTTACCTTCTACACTGCATAAACGATCCATCTAGCATCTGTTGGCTGGAACGGGGTCCCTCGACCTAGAATTAGCAGGACATACTCGAACCGGGAGCCGGAACAGAATCTGGGCGAAATCGAACTTATCCAGCAATGACCTTCTCCGCAACGAACCCTCTTCATGATGACTGACCTTCCTTGAAAAAACTCCCTTCTTGTCCGTCTCTTTTCCTCTCTCAATGTCTCCCCCGTTTATCTTGCTCAATCGACCTTGGGTCTTGCTACTATTTTATTCCCCTGGGTATTCATAGAGGTCTTTTCCACCCACCTTTTAGGTCGCTGCGTTAAGGCGTGAGACCCTGAGCATTCTTGACCTTCGGTGTGCAATGGCCTTAGGTCTTATTCTTAATCCCATCTGGGATATTTCTTTGTCTTAACAATCTATTGTTACAATTCATTCAGACATTTTTTCTTTGTCTTTTGTTGTTGTACAGCAAACTAATAGTTAAATATCAACAAAATTACAAGTATAGTAAATTAATTTGAATTCCTAAGTAAAATCGGTATAGAAAGAATCTAATCTAAAATTCTGCCTATACAAGATTTTACACCACCACTTATGTGGATGTTTGTTGGAATAAGGCAAACGTAGGTTATTGAATTTATCATTAAGATGTTGAATTTGCTTGTGTAGAATGTATTTTCCAGACTGTTTAGATATATATATATATATATATATATATTGAGAATCAGATTCCATAAATCTTCGCTGGGGATATTAGATATGTCTGATTCCAAAGAAGAGATTTCATGGATAATATGAGCAAGTTCTCTTTTAGAGTGCCATAAGATAAATTTGAGGTTCTCCTGGCAACTTTCAAGTTTCTTTAATCCTGGTAAAAGTGGAAATAACATTATAATTCTGCATTTTTTAAGAAAGAAATTCTGGCTAATGCCTTACCAAGTGGTAAATATCATTTTCCAAGTCTGTTGGCCTTATTGGATATAATATTCCCATGTGAGATTTTAATACATTTATTAAGAGATAACTGCATTTTCTATTTGAATAAGTAACACATAGACATAGTTGAAAATATTTTATGGGATGATTAATTACATATACAGTCATCCCTTGAAGTATGTCCTTTCGAAGATACATCCGTGATCCCATAAGAGAATAAGTAACATTTTTGACTATACTTTCGAACAAGATGCAAGCGAGCGTAAAGTGAAAAGGTTTTTATTTAGCAAAAATGCATCATCCAACAGCGCATTCAGTGGCAACCTCCCTCAGCAGTTGGCACTTGGCTTCAAGTTCCTCTGTTGATTTTGTGTGTGAAAAATATGTTATTTGTGTATTTATCGTTAATTATTTCATGATATTTTGTGCAACATGCCCAATTAAAAAACCTAGTGAAGAATCACAGAAAACGATGTGAGTAATTGATCATGAAACGAAGTTGCAAGTTATAAAGCAACATAAAGCTGGTAGGCCAAGTCATTGTCATCACACATGACTTCAGGTGGTCTCATTATACAATGGCAACCATTTTGAAAAATAAGGATAAAATTGTAGAGGCTGTGAAAGGACCTGCTTCCACTAAATCGATGATGGTGATGAAGCAACGAGAAGGTCCTATCAGTGATTGGAAAAGCTACTTGCATCATGGATAGAGGACCTAAACCAAAAGCGCATACCCCTTAGCATTATGACCATAACTGCTAAGGCACTAAGTCTCTACAACATGCTGAAGGAGAAGCAGAATCTGATTAAGACTACAAATTCAATGCTTCTTCCGGTTGGTTCATGAGAATCGAGCAGCATTTTTGTGCTGCATAATGTGAAAATGTATGGTGAATCTGCAAGTGCAGATGAGGAGGCTGCCAAGGAGTTTGTAGAGAATTTGGATAAAATTATTACGGAGGAAATTCTTTGCCATAGCAAATATTTAATATAGATGGGACTTCCTTTTTTCGTAAAAAAAAAAAAAAAAAAAAAAAAAAAAAAAAAAAAAAAAAAAAAAAAATGCCTGAGCAGACATTCACCAACAAAAAGCTATGCCTAGTTTCAAATCTCTTAAGGACCGTTATTACGATTCTGTTAGAGAGTAATGGCTGGATTAACTGTTATTACGATTCTGTTAGAGAGTAATGGCTGGATAAACTGAAACCATTTGTGATATGGCACAGTGAGAATCCACGAGCCTTCAAAATATTAGGAAGCATTCTCTTCCAGTTCATTATCAGAGCAGTATGAAATCGTGGATGTCTCAAAGATTGTTTGTGGACTTCTTAATTGACTGTTATGCGAGTGAAATGAAAAGCTATTATATGAAAGAAAATGTAGAATTTAAAATTTTATTAATTCTATATAATGCCCCAGGTCATCTGTCTTATATCGGTGATCTTCACCAAGTTCAAGGTCATGTTGCTCCCTCCAAGCACTACTTTATTGATTCAACCAATGGATCAGAGAGTTCTAGTAGTGTTTAAGGTTTATTATCTATGAAGAACTTTTCACAAGCCATTTCTGCTAATGAAGGAAACGACAAGACTCTCATGCAATTCTGGAAAGCATTCGATATTTATCATGCTATTAAAAATATTGCTGTAGTTTGGGACGAAGTGATCTCTGAATGTATGAGTGGCATGTGGAAAAAGACATTAAAAAGGTTTGTAAATGATTTTGGACATTTTGAAAAAAAATGAAGACCTTTGTAAATTGAGTGAAGAAACAGTGTGCCTAACAAACAACCTGAATCTTGAAGTGAATGCTGACGACATAATTCAACTCTTAGGAAGTGCCCCAAAGAGTTGACCAATGAAGAATTGGTCGAACTGAAGGAACAGCATGTTGCAGAAGAGGAAAAAGAGAAACAAGGAGAGGTAGTTAAACGATTTACAGTGAAGGGTCTTGCAGAAATGTTCTCTGAAGTTAGTGATGTTCTCAAAATGGTTGAAGACATGGACCCCGATGTTGAATGCTACTTATTAGTAGAAAGGAAAGTACATGATGCGTTTGCTTTCTATAAACACATTTATGAGGAAAAGAAGAAGAGGAATAAGCAAAACACATCAGACATTTTCATCAAAAAAACAAAGGTTACACCAGAAGAGCTGCAGCCTGTACTGCAGCTCTTCTGGTGTAAGGGAAGGTAATGAAGATATGATTGTGGAGGAAGATTTGGGTGATTACACTGGCCAAGAAAAAAAAAATTTTTTTTCTGCTGATTATGATCTGACACTTGTTTTTTACTAATTTGTACTAAATGTATTAGGCAGATAACTGACCTAATACATTTAGGTGATGAAAAGTAGGGGATGACAACTGCCTAAAACAAATGAATGCAATATGCGTCATAGCGGACAAAGAACGATCGAAATCAGTCTATCGTTAATCGATCGTGAAAGTATGATGAGCGCTTATAACGTTTCAATAAAGTCTCTGGTTTTTTTTATCTTGTTAATTGCATGTTAGTCAGCAGTGAAGAAAATACATCATGTCTAAGAAAATGTGTCAATAGTGTAGATTCCTTCTGCTACATTTGTGGCAGCTTTACTGTTCCTAGTCAAAGGACAAATATCACTGATTTCGTTAAGAAAGTGTACTTTGAATACTTTGATGTAAAACTTGCAGATTAGGACAATTCATGGGCCCCAAATAAAGTGTGTAAGTCGTGTAGAAAATTTACGACAGTGGAGCAAGGGAAAATGCCAAAAATTAGCTTTTGGCATTCCAATGATTTGGCATGAACCGAAAAATCACGTAGAAAATATTTGCTATTTTTATTTAGTTCAGACTTCTGGTTATAATAAGAAGAATAAGAAAAAAATTGTGTATCCAAATCTCGACTCAGCAATTCGGCCAGTTGCTCATTCCAATGAAATAGCCGTGCCAATTTATAAAGGACTTCCTTTACTTGAGAACGAGCATGATCGGGATATGCCAGATGTTCTTGAAGAGCAAGACCCGGATTTTGATTTAGACAATGAAAATTTAATTTCTAGTTCTGGACCCCAACGTTTTACTCAAGTGGAATTGAATGACTTAGTAAGAGATTTGGGCCTATCAAAGGAATCATCGGAATTGTTAGCTTCAAGATTAAATGAAAAAAACTTACTGGAGCAAGATACGAAGATAACTTTTTATCGTAGCAGGGAAAGTAATCTTGGACAATATTTGAAACACGAGTGTGGGTTTGCTTACTGTAACAATGTGTCAGGTTTACTAACTGAAATGAGTGTTGTACAATATCATCCAAATGAGTGGTGTTTATTTATCAACAGTTCAAGCAGAAGTCTCAAGTGTGTCTTACTACACAATGAGAATGTATATGGCTCAATTCCTATTGGCTATTCAGTCCACTTAAAGGAAACATATGAGGAAATTAAAAAGGTTCTGAAGTTATTAAAATATACAGACCATAACTGGATCATCTGTGTGGATCTTAAAATGGTGAACTTTTTACTTGGCTTTCAAAGAGGATATACAAAGTTTCAGTGTTTTCTATGCTTCTGGGATAGTTGAGCTAGAGACCAACACTGGAATCAGAAACATTAGCCTCTTAGAATATCCTTAAATGTTGGAGAACAGAATGTTATAAATCAACCTTTAATCGACAGAGAAAAAATCATTTTTCCACCTCTACACATCAAACTAGGTCTTATGAAGCAGTATGTTAAAGCTTTAGATTTACACGGTGACTGTTTCCAATACATATGTGAAAAACACGACTTAGTTATGAAAAAATTAAAGCCGGTGTATTTGATGGACCGCAAATTAGAACTTTAATGAGAGACCCAAATTTCATCAACTCTATGAACGAAATTGAGAAAGAGGCCTGGACTTCGTGTACAATGGTTGCGAATAATTTTCTTAGAAACAAAAAAGCGTGCAATTACAAAGATCTAGTGGAAACAATGCTTGAAAATTTCCAGCGCCTAGGTTGCAACATGAGCATAAAGCTTCATTTCCTATACAGTCATCTTGATAGATTTCCTGAGAATTTAGGTGCTGTAAGCGATGAACAAGGCAAAAGATTTCATCAAGACTTAAAAACTATGGAAGATCAGTACCAAGGAAGATGGGATTCTCACATGATGGCCGACTATTGTTGGAGTATTCAAAGGGATTGCCAAAACAGAACACACAGCAGAAATTGCTACAAACAAAAATTTATTCCCTGAAACTCATGTGTAAGTAAAATTGTTATTTTTTTATAAATATTCTTGTAATTTTTAATGAATATTGTTAAGTAGTTATGTATCTAATTATCGGCCTCTCTCACATTCAAAGCGCCAGTACATGCGGTTGCAGGTTCTTACACATTTATTCGTTTACTAACAAGCGAGAGCGGTGAGCGCTCCGATTCTGATCTGCGCACCACTTTGAATAATAGGCTATATCTTTGGGAATTTTTCGAATTTCTTGATAAAAAGTTAGGAACAGATTTTTAAAAGTACATACTTTCAGAAAATAATATTAAAAAATCGATTTTTTTGATCCTCTAAATAGTACTGCCTCCTTAAAACCATCAAAAACTTACAAATTAGCAAAAAGAAAATGTCATAGAGGAAAAACCTGACGTGATAGAGAAAAATGGGTTTGATATTTGAAATCAGTGCACCCAAATTAGTATAAAACAAGTCTCATATAAAAGTCAGCAAAAATTGTGTTGGACTGTGTTATTCTCCTGTTTTATAGTGGCAGTAATGCACAGTACAGTTGAATAATAAGGTTTAAAAATTAAAATTACATTATACTTATTACAGTTAAGTCCCTAACCCCTATAACTCTGTTGATTTAATGTATCGACTTACGTCCTTCCTGATGGAAAGGAACCCCAATGTAAGTCGAGGGATGACTATATTTCGATTCACGTGTTGTGGATTATCATCAGTGTAAAATAGAAATCAAAAAATTGAACAACAATGAAGTTATATGGAGAATGGAATATCTTATATACTGTCTTACAACTGAATATAAGAAGTGATTCCATTCTACTTATACTTTTGTAAAATCACTTATGGTGAAATAAAGAAAAAAAATTTTTTTCACCTATATCGATTTTACATAGGTCATAAAATATATAAAATTACAAGTGTATACAACCTGCTTTAATGTATTAAACTTTGTATTATATTGTGAAAATAACTGAATGTAGAATTACAAGTATATGTAACTAAAAGGATTAGACAGGATTATGCTAGTGAGCTGAAGGTGAACAATAATCTCTAAGGTCACTGAAATATAGGAGTTTTGCCACCAAGACCTAAAGTAAGCATAGGTGACGTCAGGGCGCTTCAGGAAAATATGTGAAGTTTGGATGGTAAGACAAGGGACTTTGGATGATATAAAAGGTCATGATTAGCAGGCGAAAGGGCTTTTTTTTCTAATTTTTCTGGAATCTTGGGAGGAGAAGAGTAGGAGTCCCTCAATTAGTCATCCTTGGAGATCTTGGGAAGTTCGCTGGTAGGTAACCCCAGTGCAATTGGAAGTCAGGAGAGACCATATTCAAAGGAACCTTCCAAGATGTTCTTCATCAAAAGTACTGATCCACATGCATGCTGATATACTGCAACCAGAGCCATTCCTAACATCGCCAAAGAACTATATTACTTTTCCAAAGGAGAGAAACTTGCAAGACTACAACCTTCGAATAGTGCCCAATCACATCTGTTTCACAAGAATGAGGAAGCAGCAAGCAGAACTCTCCCATACCCCTCGAAAACCCTAGGACTTTACAAGATACTGAGAGCTAGTAAGTTGATTGATCTATGTTAAATGTCCAAGTTTGTTTGTGTAGATAATTGATGCTAGTCCTGTTTAATCAATTGTATTACATAGCAAAGAAATTGGAGAGCCGAGCATTAGTCTACTTAGCTCTCTTTATGTGCATAAAGGAATGGTATAAGTTTGTATATTGCTTATGTTAATTAATGCATAGAAAGTGTTACACATATAATTTGTCTAAATTTTTATAAAATTGAATGCAAGACTACAAGTGCTAAGGACTTGTACGTGATAAATAAGTTGAGGGTGAGATTTCTTTGTCTAATGGCTCAAGTGACTAGCTTTACTTCATAAATTGTAATTCAATTTCATGATATGTCCATTGCTGTTTGAAAATATTTGCCTTAGTTAAAATAAACATGTTTAGTTTTGTAAATAGCTTGCCTGATCTTTGTCATCCAATGCACTGTCTCACAAAAAACTAATCTGACCTGTGTGACCAAGGTAAAGTAACCGCCATGACTGTACAATTCAGAGTTGCTTGAGATTAATGAACAAAGAGTTCTTATATGTGCTTAGCAGAAAAAATTCTCATGTTTGCAAAGACTAAAAAATTTACATAGTCCTTGATCGTATTTTTAACTAATATACATTTTTCAAGGACTATTAAACATGACCATTAGCAATCCAAATTGAGGATTTGCTCTTAACTAGAGGTTTTTCCTTATTTTGCGACAGTAGCACTTATAAGCATATACCTTATGATGTTGAAGGGGGGGGGGGGGATTAAGTTAAGCAGATTACGTGGACTAAGGTCAAGTAATAGTATCAGACGTGAGTTTTAAGAGTAGAACATATTAGGCAAGGATAAAGGTTACTGTCTCCAAAGGAATTTAACATAAGCTCAAGTAGACACCGGTATCAGTATAAGGGAGGGGATTCGTTAATGGTAAGAATAACTAAACAACAAAGACGAAATTACATATAAAACAAAAATAATTACAAATGGAGCAGTCAACATCCAACATAATATTACACTTTCATTGTTGTTCAATTTTTTATTTCTGTTTTACACTGATGATAATCCACAACATGTGAATCAAAATATCTGTAATTAATCCGTCTTATTAAATATTTTCACCTATGTATTATGTTACTTATTCATTTGTTTGCTTATAGGATTACAATAAAGGATTACAAGAATAGGATTTCTTGCCATTTTTAATTTAATTTCTAACCAAGTGAAAAAACTTTCCATACACAGTAATGTGTTTCATTTACCTATATATATATATATATATATATATTTTTATAAAGAATTGAATGACTAGAACCGAGATTTAAGTAAAAAGGTTTTAATATAAAAACATGACTAGTTTCGGCTTGTAACAGCCTTTTTACTTAAATCTCGGTTCTAGCCATTCAATTCTTTATAAAAATATGTATGTTAACTGAGTTAATGATCATTTTTTCATATATATATATATATATATATATATATATAGTTATTGTTACATAATCAACATACATGCTCATCTCAGAGATATTGAATTGTTAGTATTATGTTAATTGTATTTTGCCTTCATTTAGCGGAAATGCAAGATTGGAATCCATGGGGGAGGCCAGGAGGTGGTGCTCCTGTTAGTAGACGAAATCAGCCCATAGCATCAATAGCTCCTAGAACAGAATCCCAAGTAATGATATATATGTTTATTTATTATTTATTTATTGATGATAAATTTTTCCAGAATTTAATATATTTTCTCAAAAAGATATTGAATGCTTTGTGTGTGTGTGGGGGGGATGGAGTGGTTTTTAGTTCTACATTTTGGTTGTGTTCAAGATTTACTAAAAGCAGTTTCAAATCAACCAAGTGTGTTTGGGGGGGGGGGGAGAATCACAACTGTGTCTCTAATTCCCATTTTTTAGAAAAAAAAATCTATTCCTTTTGTCATTTAATTGTGATTTATGCTATATATTAAGCACTAAAATATTTATGGGAATCTGCCAGTGAAAGGTAGTATCTGATTATAGTGCCAGAGGAGGGGTGTTCTGTTAAAGATATTGTTCAATTAATGAGTGCTCATTTTGCTAAAAGCTGTCAATCAGGTGTATGTGACATTGATCTTACTGCTACATCTTCACTAAAGAAAATCAGGTTTATGAGAAGGAGTAATAGTGCTGTTGCACAAACTGAATAAAAATTTGGCATTATTAGAACAAGGAAGATTCCACAGAAATGGAGAGAATGCATGATAATCCTATTGCACAAGACTGGTGCAAAGAATGCTGTGTTTAACAGTCAACCTATATCCATATCTTTGGAGTGATGGGTAATGTTTTGAAAAAATTGGTAAGAACTTACATATGGAAATGGGTTGACAGAAAATCTATATATTCTTTGAACTGAACAGCATAGATTTACTAAGAGAAGGTCATGTTCATGCATCTTGCTCACATTTTATAATAATGTACCATCAATTAGACAAGGGGAATGGATACACCACGATACTGTTGGACTTTGCTAAGTCTTTTGACAGGATTTAGCATGGAATGCTGTTGCAAGTTTGGATAGGAGGAAAGTGACCAGTGGTGCACTACAGGGATTAGTTCTTGGTTCATTGTTATTTAGTTTTAATGACATTTGGAAGGATTTGACAGGCAACATGTGGGTATTTGCTGAGGATGATAAAATAGGCAGAGTAATCAGGATTGTGATGACATGCAGTACTTGCTGAATTATTTGAATAGGCTGGAATTGCAGGCATGCGAAAATGGCTATCAGTTCAGTGTCAGTGTAGAATATTTTGTTTTTGGTTTTTATTTATTATTATTATTGAGTCCTATCACTGATTGTAAAAATATGCTGCAAGTGGTATTAGATTTCTGTACTGAAATCTAAGCATGCAAGTAAGATCCTAGATATATGTATTTTGTTAAAGATAATTCTCTTCTATTTTTAAAAATCAGATCTTAACTTTAACAAGAATTAGGTAAACTGAGTCTTTATATACAAAAATAAAAACAGACCGTTTAATAATACTGAGATATATTAAGAGAAATATATAATATTCTGAACTATAACCACAACAGAAACTTGTCTTAAAATCAAAAAAGGTAATGAAATATCTCATCTTATCTGGGTCCTCCCAGATGATTAAGTAGATTTAGTTTAAGTAGATAATAAATAGACAGACTTATATGTTGGTTAAGCATTACTAAATCACTTAAGGAATTGACAATGTAGATAAGAATATAAATTAAATGACACTTTAATAAATATTTCCTATATTTCGGCAACGTCACATTGCCATCTTCAAAAGCAACTTACAAAATAGGCACGTGTACGTAGGCACTACAACACAGTAACTGAGAATGAAGTGATGAAGCTATTGTTTTCCTAAAAGTCCTGATGGGGCCCTCTAGCAGGCTAAGTAGGTGTTCTTGGCTGTTGGGCTGAAGGTCTGCTGATGTGTAAGTCACCCAAATTTGGGGCAGTCTCATACAACCAAATTTGTTGAAGTTTGGAGAGTTCCTTAGGTCTGAGACTGATTCCATGAATAGTCTTTCGAATTTGTATTTGCTACAGTGTATTACTGTAGCTTTCTTCCACCATATTCTGTGGCGTGTATCCAGAGTATGGTCTGCAAGACCAGAGTGGCTGTATTTGTGAAAACGGATGTAGTCCTTGTGTTCCAAAATTCTGATATTCGCTGTCCTGCTTGTTTGGCCAAAGTAAGACAGTTTACAGCTGCAAGGGACCTGGTATATACCATGTAGATCTAGGGGAAGTGGTTGGTCTTTAGTGGAGCAGATAAGGGATGCCAATTTTCTGGTGGTCTGTAACAGGAGGCCAAGTCATGTAGGGAATGGTGATGGATTTAGAGTAATCCTTGTTGGGAGGGAGGGGGGGGTTGTTGGTTTCAATATTTTTTGGATTTTTTTGGGGGGGGGGTAGTAATTGGCTGAGAAAGTGTTTAGGATATGATTTAGTTCAATGTTAAGGGCCTTGTCGTTAGAACAGATTAGTTTAGCCCTGTTATACAGTGTTTTCACCACTCCCTATTGTTGTGGAGGGGGAGATTGTTGGTGAATGAAGATGTAAGTAATAATACTTCATTCATAATTAACATCATCTACTATGTCATAAGCAGGACTTATTTAAATATTATTTGTTTAGTCTCTTGCTTAAAATTTGTTATTCATGTATTTTCCTTCAATTTTGTCCGTTATTATTTAATTATATAATTTTAGAATATGTCATAATAACGAAAAGGCTCTGTATTAAATGTCATTTATTTTATTACTTTATTCCTTTAATAATATTATAAGAAATTGTATGTATGTAACTTTTATGTGCCTTATGTGAACTGTGATATGTTTTTTATTATTGTAAATGAAAGTGAAAGTAAACTTAAAGAATTCTGCTAATGAGATTTGATTGGTCACTGTCAAGGAAATGGAGTTATTTTTAGGTAGCGCGTGATTGGAGCGTGGAGTACTGTATACAAAGGGAGAAGCGAGTTGTTATGAGCTGAACTGATCAGAACCGGATTTTGATGGGAAAGAAAAGAACAAAGTTTATTCGAAAACGAAAGTAAGATATAGGGAGAAGCCTTAGAGACAGCATAGAG
Organism: Typopeltis vanoorti; assembly: GCF_054136105.1. Classification (NCBI taxonomy): domain Eukaryota; kingdom Metazoa; phylum Arthropoda; class Arachnida; order Uropygi; family Thelyphonidae; genus Typopeltis; species Typopeltis vanoorti. The sequence goes on along the minus strand of NC_143551.1, from coordinate 91,885,376 downwards.
ATCGGTAGCGAGTGGCAGAAGGGCAGTTGATATGTACTGTAAATCGATAGGAAAGGACAAGGAATTAATAGGCATGTCGAATTACTTCTATGGGAGTTCTGATACTACGATAAATTCCAAATGGTTAGTGGAAGAATAGTGCAGAACTGAAGTTAATACATAGAAGAAAATAAGGAATTAGTAGATAACTTAAACCAAGTGCATCAAGACTTGTGTATTTTTGTGTCTATAATTCAGTTATTATAGTGGAAGATTTCTTTGAATTGTGGTGCCATAAAGTAAAAGTCATCCAGAATTTCAAATGTGCCTATGCGAATTCGATGTGTAGAAGCAGTAATCCGGTAAGAGTTGTCCTTTCTATAACCTGTGAAGCTATAACAGTTAACTTCATTGGATATATTTTGACCTTGCTGTGATGTTATGTCAATTAATGGTTGGATGTTAGATGTACTGAAGTACTTTCCCCTCGAAATAAGTGTTATTATTATTATTATAACACTAATTATAATATGTTGATCTATTAAGTGTTAGCTGGCTGAGAAAGAATATAGTGTAGCCTGTCATAAGATTAGTTATCGTAACATTTGGAAGGTTAACCTTTTAAGAACTATTCTCAACTTGATTGACTGAACATAAAGAACTGAAAAATGAATGTCTGATAGTTAATGGATTGTAATTATTCTGAATACTTTAAACTGAGCTAACATATTTATTATTTAATTCATCTAATTGGGTAGAGAGAAATATGTGAAAGAATTACTTATGCTTTAAGAATTAAGAAGTGTCAACATTAGCCATAATCCTCAAACCTAAATAAGAAGTTACTAATATCTGAATATGAATTTTTGTAATTGTTCAATTTGATAACCTTTTGCAGATAGTTATACTTGAATGTATATGTTGTACTATTTCACATTAAATGTTTTATTTTGTTGAGTTAAACTTGGTGTTTGCCTGATTTTCTTTCATTGCACTGCTCATAAAATTAATCGGACCTTTGCAGAAGCCTTAAAAGCTATTAATAACCTCGGCCTGAAGATAAAGTGATAATATAAGTATAGTTGATGATTGATTCCTCTGTATTATTTAGACTAATCTGAATATAGGGTGGCGCAGTATAATATAAATTTCTTTATATTCAGATGAACATTAATCAACCAATAATTAATAAAGTAAAAACAACGAAGAAGTAAGATATACGATCCAACAAAATGGCACAGTCAACAGGATGTGAATTCACTAGTATAAATTAAGCAATTGAAATTTTGTGTGATAGTAGAAGAAGAAGTAATCCTTAAAACCTTGATAGTAAAATTAAGTGAATCAGTGAGCAGGTTATGAAGGAGAATCAGGCAAAGAAAAAGGTTATTTTAGAATTGAGATTATAGGATTTAAATTTGAAGGTGATAGATTAATATGGCTGTTTCATCCAGTACGGGAATGGAAGATAGTGAATTTTTCTGAACTGTAAACCCCCAACAAGTCTTTCCTCAATTTTCGGGAGAATAATCAGATGATGTACTACCTTTTTTTTTTCTTTTGTTGAAAAGCTAAGGGAAGTAGCAAATTGGACGACAACATATACATTCAAGTATAACTTTCAATTGCTGAGAAGTAAATTTAATAATATTGCTGAGAAGTAAATTAACTGGTAAAGCAAAAACATTTTTACATTCCTCCCCAATTCTAAAAGAAACCTTCGGTTACACAAAATTTAAAGAATTGCTAATCTTAGAGTTTTCCTATAAAAAGGGTCCCATCCAAACTTTGAGGCAGTTTTACGATAAGGAGAATGTAACTAACTACTTTAATAGATTGTTGACTATTGCTCAAGCCATAAGAACCTCCCCTGAGAAAAAACTTCATCTGGAATGGATCACCTTCCAACAGTTTAGATTTGGGTTACATGACAAATTAAGGGAAATAATCTACAAAAAGGGAGCTAAAAACTTGGAAGGGTGTTATAATTTAGCCAGGGAAAGAGAAAGGATATTAGAAGAAATGACCCAGGGTTCTTCCATGAGACAATTATTAATGCAAGACTGCAATGCTGTAGTCCCCTCCTCTTCAATTCTCAAGTGCAATTTAGAATGCTCTCATGACAGAGATACTGATTGTCAAGAGCTCCTCAACGGCAATAAAGTCTTACTGAATAAAAAGGCAAGGATAGAGGATCACCAGGGGTACAGAGAGAAGGGAAGGGAAACCCTTATGTCAGATATAAAACAGACAACAGATCCTGATTTGATAAAATGTGCTAATCATTATATAGAAATAAATCCCCTTCTACATGATATCCCACAGAAAAAAGAAAATGGACCAGATTCACTGAGTCACAATACCTACAAAAATGCAAAATGTAGCAACAGCAGAAGTGAAGGGAAGACTACCCTTGTCACTTGTACGAGGATTAGTTGAGGAAATCCTGTGTGACATATTGCTCAACACTGGAGCTCATGTATACGTCATTCCCTTATCCTTGGCAAAAAAGATCATTGATAAGTTCCCTGATAACACCACCTGGTTACAAAGTCCTGTGAAGATAACTGGAATTACTAAGATTGAGATGTTAGCAATTTTGAGAGTGAATGCAAGACTCTCCATACCCTGCTTTCCAGTGGATTTCTCATATGATCTCCTTGTTCTCCCGGAGGTCGCTGACACAAGTGACCAAATCATTTTGGGTCTTGATTTCCTGGAGAAACACCAATTCATGTGTGATTTTACCACAGGAACTATATCACTGTGTGGAAAGAAGTATCAACCAAAATTTAAGACAAGGAATGAAAGGAGAGTACGTGAAGCACTAGAAATAGAAGTAATAAACTGAGGAGGAACTAAGTGTTAGAAAAGGGAAGTTGTTACTTGATGCCATCAGCTCATCGAGGTCTGAAAAAGATAAGATAGAGATTCGAGAGATTATTCATTTGATGTTCCAGCATTATCCTAGTGTTTTTACTGAGGATATTAGTTCATTGTCCTGCACTAACAAGGTAGAACATGCTATCCAGATCACAACAGAGTCACCTGTGTATGTTAAACAATATCAGACCCGGCTTAAATACCTGGATAAACTTCAGACACTGCTACAAGACTATGAAAAGGCTGGCATCATTGAAAAATCATATTCCCGACGGAACAGCCCCTTCATATTGGTGAAGAAACCTAATGGAAGTCTGAGAGATTTATACTGGATTTACATGAGGTTAACAAGGTCACCAAGCCCATTGATTTCCCTCTATGCAACATCGAAGAATTGTTGATAGGTCTGGAGGGAGCATGATACTTCTCAAAATTAGACCTGAACTCTGGCTATTTTCAGATTCCCCTTAGGCAGGAAGATAGGAAATACTTTGCCTTCACCACACGATGGCAAAAGTATCAACTCTGTCGACTTCCTCAGGGAGCCAGAAACTCAGCCATGAGTTTTCATTGTCTAATGAACTCTATTCTCTCGGACATGTTAGGGAGGGGAGTCATGTGCTTCCAAGATGACTTGTTAATCTACTCTCCAGACTTAAAAACACACAAAGAAATCCTACTGGGTGTTCTAAACAGGATAAGCAAGGCACAACTCTCTTTGAAATGCTCAAAATGTTGGTTCTTCATGAAGGAAGTTGAGTATCTTGGGGCATGTTGTGAGGCTGGGATAGTCCCAACTCAAGAGAACGTCACTGCCATATTAAAGGTGAGAATCCCCACATCTGTAAGACAGGTTCGGAGGTACTTAGGAATGATACATTTCCATAGAAAATTCATTTCTGGGTGCTCAAAATTGATTGAACCTATTGCGAAATTAACCAAAAAGGGAGTGAAGTTTTCTTGGGGGGAGGAACAAAGGTATGCCTACCAATCCTTGAACCTGGCCCTGGCTAAATCGCCTGTCCTCACTTACCCTAAACTTGGAAAACCATTTTACCTTTCAGCGGATGCCTCAAATGACACCATTGCATCCGTCATAGAACAAGGGGAGGGGGAAGAATTTAGGCCTATTGCTTTCCTCAGCAGGAAACTCTCATCCTCCGAAAAGAATTATTCAGTCATTGAGAAAGAAACACTGGCAATTGTGCATGCCCTCAGAAAATTTAAGTATATGTTGTTGGGACAGAAAGTCAATCTAAGATCTGATCACAAACCTCTATCTTTCCTATCCTCCATGAAAGATAAGAATTAAAGGATTATTCAATGGGCTCTGGAGATGCAAGAGTTTCAAGTCAAAATAAATTACATCCCGGGAAAAAACAATGTAGTTGCAGATTACCTATCCAGATAATTAGACACTGAGCTAGAGAAGAATGACTGTTCAGATAGTGGGATAATCAACTCAATACACAAAACCGAATGGGTGGAAGAAAACATGAACAAACCCCCCACATCTTCAAAATTGGGAAAAATCCATCATCGTAGAGGCCCAAAAACAAGACCCAGTATGGAAGGGAGTATATCAAAAGGCTTTGAAAGGTGAGAAACTTGCATGTGAACATTTGTTTCTCCATACATTACACATAGACAGTGATGGTCTTCTGTTATCAAAACAAGGAATCACTGGAAAATGGAGAGAGAAAATATTAGTTCCGACAATCATGATCCCTTGGGTGCTACACACCTTTCATGACACGGATTTGGCAGGTCATCAGGGGTTTTTAGAACTTGGAATAGAATAAAAGATAGATACATGTGGAAGGGAATGCGCGGGGGGGGGGGGGGGGGGGGGGAGAGATGTCGAGGCTTATGTGTCCTCATGCCTATTGTGTCAGAAAAGGTCAAACCGCGGTGGAAAAGCTTCCCTCCAGCCTTTCCTCACCCCCATGCGTCCTTTTCAAGCTGTGGCAATGGACATCATTGGTCCTCTTCCAACTAATTCGAAGGGAAATAAATATATATTAGTTGTGATTGACATGTTCTCCAGATTCCCAGAGGCCACAGCTATGAAAGACCAAACTGCACAAACCGTAGCAAACTATTCAAATTAATTATCTCCAGATATGGAACCCCCCGAACTCTCCTTTCAGACCAAGGCTCAAATTTCACAGCTGAAGTCATGCATCAGTTGTGCAAATTGCTGAAAATAAAAAAACTGTTCACCACTCCTTATCACCCCCATGGCAACGGAATGTGTGAGAGGATGAACAGAACCCTCAAGCAGACACTCCAAACTAGCTAGCAGTCAAATATCGAACTGGGATGATTACCTCTCACACACCCTCTTTGCATGTAGAACTGCTCTACATGCAGGCATCAAGGATGCCCCGGCCGTTATATTATATGGGTTTGAGCCATTGTTCCCCGGCAATTTTCGAAGCTTGAGAGCAAACACAAGATTCCCAGACATTGATGAATATCTAAATGATCTGATAATGGAAAACAAAATTGCATGAGTTGGTGGCAGAGTCTAGTAACAACAGTTCGCAAAAGGCAAGGGCATATGCAAACAAACTAAGGAGATATAAGGATTTAAAACCAGAGAACCTAGTCCTCCTAGAACAACAACCTATCAATAGGAAGGGAGGTAAACTAGGGAAGAGTACTGCAGCACCGTATGAAATTATCGAAAAAACATTCCCGGTGAACTTCAAAATAAGAGAAACAACGAGCTGAGGAAAAATGTTTACCCTTCATTCAGATAGACTAAAGTTATTTAAGAGCAGACCTAACTGACTGGTTTGTCTTGGGGACTCGATAGAAAGGGTGTTTAGGAGAAAAGTGGAAATCTCTCAGAATAAATAACCACTGGAAAGGCACTGAGATTAAGCATATGACCCCGAGGCAGAGAAGGTCTAATACTCAAGAAAGAGAGGAACAACCTGTCTCGGATGATCAATTCTCTAGTTATAGATATAGAACTTATGCTATCCCAAACATAAGAATGACAAAGCTTTAAATAAAAAAAAAGGGGGGAAGAATGTCTAAGTAGTGATGGGACAGGACAGGGAACTTTGTCCAAACTAGATATTATTTAAGATCTCGAAAGAAAGAAGTAGAAAGTCTGAATCCTCCCTTCTAGGAAAAGAAGGCTATTGTTTTCTTCTTTTACCAGGTTAAACTTAATTCTGGAGTGTTGGTTGTTTAAATGTGTTAAGAAGGAGAGGAGTGTATCAGAGATAGATATGTGGCCAAATAGCAAAGTCATATGGTTGGTTTTTGTGGGACAGAGGCTAAGGCTTTCTCTTCAAAGGTCTCCATAAAGAAATTGGCCAAGGGTGGGGAGAGTGGTGAACCCATGGCTGTCCCCTCTATTTGTTTGTAGAATTTTCCCTGCCAAACGAAATAGCCTGAGTTCATTGTGAACTGAAATAGGACTGCGATATCGGGAGAAAATTTAGCTTGGATTAGCTCTAAATTTTCCTTGAGTGGGAATAAGGAGGAGACGTCAAAGCTGACCATTATGTCAGTTTGTTGGAGTATAAGGTTTTCTATGCTGGCTTTGAAGTGGGCTGAGTTTTTTATGTGTGATGGTTTGTTGCCAGTATAGTGTGTGAGCGCTTTGGCCAAATGTTTAGCTAATTTGTATGTGGGGGAATCAATGCCATCCACTATGGGAAGTAATGGTACATTTTCTTTATGTATTTTTGGTAGTCCATAAATACGGCGTGGTATAGAGTTAAACTGCTTTAATCTGTTGGTAACTTCTACAGGCCAAGAAGTGACTTTCTTGAGTAGCCTGTGAAGTTTTCTGATTTGTGAGTTGGTGGGATTGTATTTGATAGGGAAGTAAGTAGCCCGATCTAATAGAAAAGCATTAAGCTTACCTGTGTAGTCCATTTGGTTAAGTACTACCGTTGCATTTTCCTTATCCACTTTGGTGATAACTATTTCTTTATTATTCCTCATTTCTTGCAGAGCTTTATATTCCTTGTTGGATATGTTGGTTTTTGGTGGTCTTGCTTTGGAGAGGATACAAGCTACATCTAGTCTTACGCTGTCGGCAATTTGATTTGGAAGGTGGCAGATTCTGCGTTCAATCTGGATCATAATATCCTCACTAGGTATTGTTCTGGGAGCAATGGCGAAGTTGTGGCCACGTGAAAGCACCTTGAGTGCTTCAGGGTGACTGAAGAAAGGTTGCTTATGATGTTGGTAGGAAGTTTTGAATTGATGGTAGAGTTCTTTTTTAATTTTTTGCATTTTTTCAAATTCTTTGTCTGCTGCGGTACACGAGACGTCATGGAAAATTGACCAAAATTGAGATAGATTAGAACATCTATTTCTCTCAAACTCAGCTGCACTTCAAATAAAAGTTGAACTAAACAGTTTATCTCTTCAGCAGAAATAGTTATTTTCCTGGAAACCATTTTTCTCTTCAAAAAAGCTTGAAAATGACTTCAGGTTTCCAATTCATAGTAAGAAATGCAGTGTTCAGACTAAGAAAGTAAATCTTCAATTTCAAATCCTTTCTAGCATTTCTCCTTTGAATGCTTTTTAAAAAAATTACATAAAACATTCCTTCTTTCTAATTTCTTCTTCAAGATTCACAACTTTTTTCCCTCTTCCTAATACGAAGTATTTTCAATGAAAATAATCAACTATTTAAAAATCAAATTGGTATGTTTCGAAAACAACTTTTAATGTGTTAATGTTCTAATGGAAGATTCTCCTTCTGTATGAGAAACTTCATTATCAAATTTTAAAAGTTTGTTTAGTTTCTTTCACAACTGTTATTCCAATTATTGTAACGTAACAGCTAAAATCTTTAAAACTTCTTACTTTATGAAAGACTGCTATTGATTGGATTTTCATCTAACCTGTTCCAAAAATTTCTTCCATATCTTTACATATATGTATCTCTCTCTCTCTCTCACTCACATACACCTCTCTATTCAGTTGTTTACTGTTTTATTACCATATTCTTTTTCACTCACACATGCACCAGTGTGTATTATACTTCTAGTTTTGCTTCAATCACAAAGTGACTATAGCAAAACTTACTTGATATCTTCATGGTGCTTTGCTTGAAAACAATAAAATCTCACGTTTTTAGTGAAATAAGTAAAACTTTTAACTTATGTATTTTAAACACAGCTTGACTATTAAATTATAATGCTCATGCTTATCTTGGATGCACTAACTTAAAATTAAGTGAATTCACTTCATTAGATGTTAATGCTACACATAAACAAGATATATTAACAAAGCACAACCATAACAGAGTGCACCCATATATATAAATATATATAATTAATTAAAATAAAAATAATCTAGAATATCTGTATACATATGCTGCATTGATCTACATTAGCAAATTTAAAGTTACACATTTTTACTTTATCTTTATCAGGACTCCAGTATTGTCAGACCTTACACTCAGAGGAAGATAATAATAATGTAAACAATGTAGTACTGTTACAGTATCCTGTGCACCCTCTTATGAATATGAGGTATGACAATTTAATTCTCAGAACGACCACGTAGTGTCACCCATGTGGTGATTTGGTTGGAGTTACGTGTTTTAACTAATGCATGCATAAACCCTCAAGCTGATAGAGCCATTTGCTAGTTGGCTATCGCAAAAACAATAGAGATATGCATGTAAACTTTGGGGTAAAAATGTGTGATTGAAATTTGGAGCAGCATGTTAACATCAAATTTTGTGTGAAAATTGGCAAAACTGCTACTGAAACATTAGAGCTTTTGAAAGTGGCATATGGTGTGGATGCTCAGAAAATGTCAAGTGACTTTGAGTGGCATAAGAGATTCAAAGGTGAGCGAGAAGATGTGAATGACAACCCAGAAGTGGGCAGCCAAAAACAAAAATGATGGACGCAAATGTGAATAGAGTGCGAGATTTGGTATGGTCTGACAGACGATTAAGTGTGCGATTAATGGCTGATGAATCGAGAAATGGTAATTTTAACTGAAGAAAGATTTCTGCAAAGTTTGTGCCTTGGATCTTGACATAGAAGCAGAGGCAGTGGCAGCTGATCTTTCTGCAAATAAGCATGTTTCCAGGAGTAATTACGGATGATGAAACCTGGTGCTTCCAGTACGATCCTGAAACAAAATGCCAGAGCATGCAGTGGAAAGCCTCGAGTTGCCCCATCCAAAAAAAAAAAAAAAAAAAAGCATGCATGTCATGTTTGCAGTTCAAGACCATTCTGATGTGTTTCTTTGATCACAAGGGGATAGTCTGCTATGAATTCATTGAACAGGGACAAATGGTCAACCAACAATGTTATTTAGAGGTGCTGAAAAGATTATGAGATTCTGTTGGGAGAAAAAGACCTGAATTGTGGCCTGACAAGTGGATCATGCATCATGACAATGCACCAAACCATAGTGTGCTCGTCGTGAGAGAATTTCTGGCCAAAAAACATATTACCGAATTAGGTCATCCTGCTTATTCACCCAACTTAGCTCCTTGTGATTTCTGGCTGTTTCCAAAATTAAAGACTGCGCTAAAAGGACGAAGATTTTCTGACATCGCTGATATCCAGCATAATGTGATAAAGAACTCGAGAGTATTCCAGAAAAAGAGTTCCAGGCCTGTTTCCAAAAATGGGAACACTGTGTAAACCAGTGTATAAATGCACAAGGGGACTACTTTGAAGACAACAGTAGCCACTAATCTATAGTTCCTTTTTTTTTTACTGGTGCATTCCAGGAATTTTCATATCTCATATATATCAAGAATTTGATGCTTACGATTGTTAAATAAGCTTGCAGTATGGTTCTGATAGGACTCATAAAATAACATGAGGATAATAAAACTAAATAGAAATTACAGAAGAATTTCCTGATGTATGTTCAAGAGAATTTTATGCAATCATTGAGAAGTTAAGAAAAATTGTGGAAGAGAAACCTGGTGATAATATAAAAAGTTTTAAAGGCTTACGATAAGTTTGAAGCAACAAGAACAGTGCTAGAAAGATTCAAGAGGAATGCACTTAGGAGTATATATATATATCAATACTTCAGGTAGAAAAAGAAAAGACGGAAATCTGAAACATGGAAAGGCAGCTGGAGTAGATGGTAGACCAGAAATATCCAAAATATATGTCCAAAATATCCAGAAAATATTCAAAAGGTATGCAATCATGAGAATATATAAATATACTTCAGGTAGAAAAAGCTATTTAAAGACAGAAAACCTGAAATGTTGAAAGATGGCCAGAGTAGATGATATTCAACTGAAATGGCTCAAATATAGATGTATAAAAGTTTAACAGTAGTTTCACTGCATATTTCACAAGGTTTGGTCAGAAGCTTGAATTCCAGATGATTGCAATAGATCTCCTATAGTAACCATCTATGAAAAGAGAAATGAAAGAATTACATACAGAGGAATTCCTTATTGAGTGCAAGAAAAGTAAGATTTATGTAAGCATACCTGAGAAGAGGATAAGAAAAATTGCAGAAGGGAAACTTCTAAAAGAATAAGCTGGGTTTCAGGCCAACTAGGTGTTGTCAGGAACTGATTTTCACTTTAAGGCATATAGTCGAGTGATCATGGCAACATAACAAGGATCTGTATTTTAAAGTTTTGTAGATTTGGAAAAGCTAAAAAAAAAGTTAAGGATATGATTCTGTTGTCCAAGTATATGAATATTTCATTTAGAACAGGTTGCATGTTGAACTGCAAAGCTGGAAATTTTGATAAACTCAGGAGAATACTGTGTGTGGTCCCATGGTATCCTTTATTGAATGCGAACGAAGCACATGGGAGGCTTTGAAAGATGCCCAAATAATGCATTATCTAATGTGTCCCTAGAGTGTGAAGAACAAATAGGGCAGGAGTGAAAAATGCAACCTTATTAAGCAAATGATCCCCAAGAAGATGATAATATGGAAGAAACGTACTATCTTGAGAATAAGGATGAAAGTAGCTATGAAATATATAAATAGTGCAGGACAGAAAAGTTATGAATATTCTTTGAAAAGAAATTGGCTGTGTAGGATAAAGGTAACCCAGTAACCCAAAAGAATTTAATCATTAAGCTTCAAACAAAAAAAAAAAAAAAAAAATGCCTCCTGAACAAACTGCCACCTTATGGCCTCCCTTCTACACTATGTGATTGGATTGCCAGCTTCCTCATTTTCCATTCATTGTGTGTCATGGTGGGTGGCTTTCTTTCATCAGATTTCCCTATCAATATCAGTGATTTCCTTTCTCTGACTTCAAATCCTATTCACAGCTTTGCCGACAACAGTAATATTCATTCCTCTCTATCATTCAATAAACTCTGCAGTACCCTAATGTTAGAGGCCTCAAGATCTTCCATAACCAGTGACTTGAACACTGACCTCCTCAACATCCTGAAATGGGGCGAAGACAACTTCGAACATTTCACTGCCCTGCCACCCAACCCAACAAACAAACAAAAAAAAAACCTCAAGCCTTATTACTCACAAGAAAAATCCTACTTCATTCCCTCTCATTTTTGATAATGTTCCAGTTTCCTTTCAGAATGAGCTTTCTCTTCTTGGATTGACTGTCACATCTAGTTTATCCTGGCATAAACATATTACTTACATAGCCTCTATAAAGCTTTTTTTTTTGTTCTAAACATTACTTCTCTTCCTCTCAACTCCTAACACTATAGGTCTCAGATCTGTCCAACTTTGAAGTATTGTTCCCACATTTGAGGTGGTGCACCCAAGACCTCTAAGGATTCCTGATGATATTCAGAAGAGGGCATTCTCGTGGAAAGGCTTAGACGTTGGTTATGCATTTTCACTATATTATTTCAGGAAATTACAACGTACTAGGATATACATTAAAATAAATGTTAATATATTTCTATATTTCGGCAACGTCACGCTGCCATTTTCAAGAACTTGTGTACAAGATACGTGCACGCAGGCACAGCAAAAACAAATGAGCAAGAAGAATGAAGCTATTATTTCTCCTAAAGTCCTGATGGTGCCCTCTAGCGGGCGATGTTGGTATTCTTGGGCGATTGGGCTTGGAGGTCTTCTGATGTAGGTTTCCCAAATTTGAGGAAGTCTCATGCAGCCAAATTTGTTGAGGTTTGGCTCGTTTCTTAGGGCTGAAGCTGATTCTATGAAAAGCCTTCCATATCTGTATTTGCTACGGTGTATTATCCTGGCTTTTTTCCACCGTATTCTATGGCAGGTATCCAGAGCATGGTCAGCAAGACCAGAGTGGCTGTATTGGTGAAACCGGATGTAGTCCTTGTGTTCTGAAATTCTGATGTTTGCTGTCTTGCCTGTTTGGCCGAAGTAGGACAGCTTACAGCTGCAAGGGACCTGGTACACCCCAGGTAGGTCTAGAGGGGGAGGTTGGTCTTTTGTTGAGCGGATAAGTAATGCCAATTTTTTATATGGTTTGTAACAAGAAGTTAAGTTATGTTTTTTTAGGATTTTTGTGATTTTTTCTGAGGTGCCTCGGATGTAAGGTATGGTGATGGATTTAGAGTAATCCTTGTTGTGAGGGGGAGGGGGGGGGGTTGTGATTTACTGGTTTTAATATTTTTTTGGGGGGGGGGTAGCCATTGGCTGAGAAAGTGTTGAGGATGTGGTTTCGTTCTGTGGTTAGGGCAATGTCATTCGAGCAGATAAGTTTAGCCCTGTTGTGTAGTGTCTTAATGACTCCATATTGTTGTGAGGGGGGTGGGGGGATTGTTGGTGAATGTATCTGCCTGTATGGGTGGGTTTTCTATATACTGAGAAAACCAAGGTTCCATCAGGCTGGCGGGTGACCAGTGTGTCTAAGAACGGAATGCAGTTGTTTTTTTCCTCTTCCACGGCGAATTTGATTCTGGGGTGTTGGTTGTTTAAGTGTGTTAAGAAGGAGAGGAGTGCATCAGAGCCATGTGGCCAAATAGCGAATACATCATCTACATAGCGAAGCCAAATGGTTGGTTTTTGTGGGGCAGAGTTCAAGGCTTGCTCTTCAAAAGTCTCCATATAAAAGTTGGCCAAGGGTGGGGGAGAGTGGAGAACCCATGGCTGTCCCCTCTATTTGTTTGTAGAATTTTCCTTGCCAAACAAAATAGCCAGAGTTCATTGTGAACTGAAATAGGGCTGTGATATCGGGACGAAATTTAGCTTGGATTATCTCTAAGGATTCTTTGAGAGGGACATTTGTAAATAAGAAGGAGACATCAAAACTGACCATTATGTCAGTGTGTTTGAGTGTAAGGTTTTCTATGCTGGCTTTGAAGTGGGCTGAGTTTTTTTATGTATGAAGGTGTGTTGCCAGTATAGTGTGAGAGAGCTTTGGCCAAATGTTTAGCTAGTTTGTACGTGGGGGAATCAATGCCATCCACTATGGGACGTAATGGCACATTTTCCTTGTGAATTTTTGGGAGTCCATAAATACGGGGGGGTATGGAGTTATATGGTTTTAGTTTGTTGGTGATTTCCACAGGCCAAGAAGTGACCTTCTTAAGGAGCCTGTGGAGTTTTCTAATTTGTGAGTTGGTGGGATTGTATTCGATAGGGAGGTAAGTGGCACGATCTAACAATAGAGATTTCAGCTTACCTGTGTAATCTTTTTGGTTCAGCAATACTGTGGCATTCCCTTTGTCAGCTTTGGTGATTACTATTTTCTTGTTTTTCTTTAATTCTAATAGAGATTTAATTTCTTTATTGGGCATGTTGGTTTTAGGTGGTTTGGCTTTGGTTAGAACACAAGCTACATCCAGTCTATTATCGTTGGCGACGTGGCTTGGGAGGTGTCGGATCCCGCGTTCAATCCGTATCATGATATCCTCGGCAGGTATTCTTTTGGGCGCAATAGCGAAGTTTTGGCCACGTGCGAGGGCGTCGAGTACTTCAGGTTTCACACTTAATGACAACAGATTCACTACCGTATTGGTAGGAAGTTGCGGTTTCGAGATCGCGACCTTTTTTAAATTTTCGAATTTTTTGATGTGTCGATCTCGAACTAATCTAAACTCTTTCTCCGCTGCAGTGCACGAGATGTCGCTTAAAATCGACCAAATTTCGTGGCTTAAGGTGCTTGAAAGGTCATCTTCGAGTGCCTGTATAGCTGAGTTAGCTTCACTCAGGAAACGGCGAGTGATTGCAATTTGTTCTCTGAGTAAGGCTTGGCTTACGAGATTATCCACGAGAATTACGATAATCCACGGAGATGTTACCGCACGTAAAGCACGCCATTACGGTAAACTGAAGTTGAAGCTAGCAAGACAACTGAATCGTCTCGCCTTCCTGAAGCGCTGCCGGGATAACCAGGTAATCCCTAACTGTGTGAAATTCAAGCACCGTTTCTCTTCGCAAAAGGCACTTCGTATCTATAACCGTGCCAGCCAAGCCTTACTCAGAGAAGAAATTGCCGCCACTCGCAGTTTCCTGAGTGAAGCTAACTCAGCTATACAGGCACTCGAAGATGACCTTTCAAGCACCTTAAGCCACGAAATTTGGTCGATTTTACGCGACATCTCGTGCACTGCAGCGGAGAAAGAGTTTAGATTAGTTCGAGATCGACACATCAAAAAATTCGAAAATTTAAAAAAGGTCGCGATCTCGAAACCGCAACTTCCTACCAATACGGTAGTGAATCTGTCGTCATTAAGTGTGAAACCTGAAGCACTCGATGCCCTCGCACGTGGCCACAACTTCGCCATTGCGCCCAAAAGAATACATGCCGAGGATATCATGATACGGATTGAACGCGGGATCCGACACCTCCCAAGCCACGTTGCCAATGATATTAGACTGGATGTAGCTTGTGTTCTAACCAAAGCCAAACCACCTAAAACCAACATGCCCAATAAAGAAATTAAATCTCTTTTAGAATTAAAGAAAAACAAGAAAATAGTAATCACCAAAGCTGACAAAGGGAATGCCACAGTATTGCTGAACCAGAAAGATTACACAGGTAAGCTGAAATCTCTATTGTTAGATCATGCCACTTACCTCCCTATCGAATACAATCCCACCAACTCACAAATTAGAAAACTCCACAGGCTCCTTAAGAAGGTCACTTCTTGGCCTGTGGAAATCACCAACAAACTAAAACCATATAACTCCATACCCCCCCGTATTTATGGACTCCCAAAATTTCACAAGGAAAATGTGCCATTACGTCCCATAGTGGATGGCATTGATTCCCCCACGTACAAACTAGCTAAACATTTGGCCAAAGCTCTCTCACACTATACTGGCAACACACCTTCATACATAAAAAAACTCAGCCCACTTCAAAGCCAGCATAGAAAACCTTACACTCAAACACACTGACATAATGGTCAGTTTTGATATCTCCTTCTTATTTACAAATGTCCCTCTCAAAGAATCCTTAGAGATAATCCAAGCTAAATTTCCTCCCGATATCACAGCCCTATTTCAGTTCACAATGAACTCTGGCTATTTTGTTTGGCAAGGAAAATTCTACAAACAAATAGAGGGGACAGCCATGGGTTCTCCACTCTCCCCACCCTTGGCCAACTTTTATATGGAGACTTTTGAAGAGCAAGCCTTGAACTCTGCCTCACAAAAACCAACCATTTGGCTTCGCTATGTAGATGATGTATTCGCTATTTGGCCACATGGCTCTGATGCACTCCTCTCCTTCTTAACACACTTAAACAACCAACACCCCACAATCAAATTCACCGTGGAAGAGGAAAAAAAACAACTGCATTCCGTTCTTAGACACACTGGTCACCCGCCAGCCTGATGGAACCTTGGTTTTCTCAGTATATAGAAAACCCACCCATACAGGCAGATACATTCACCAACAATCCCCCCCCCCCCCACACAACAATATGGAGTCATTAAGACACTACACAACAGGGCTAAACTTATCCGCTCGAATGACATTGCCCAACCACAGAACGAAACCACATCCTCAACACGTTCTCAGCCAATGGCTACCCCCCAAAAAAATCCAAAAAATATTAAAACCAGTAACCCCCCCCCCCCCTCACAACAAGGATTACTCTAAATCCATCACCATACCTTACATCCGAGGCACCTCAGAAAAAGTCACAAAAATCCTAAAAAAACATAACTTAACTTCTTGTTACAAACCATATAAAAAATTGGCATCCCTTATCCGCTCAACAAAAGACCAACCTCCCCCCCTAGACCTACCTGGGGTGTACCAGGTTCCTTGCAGCTGTAAGCTGTCCTACTTCGGCCAAACAGGCAGGACAGCAAACATCAGAATTTCAGAACACAAGGACTACATCCGGTTTCACCAATACAGCCACTCTGGTCTTGCTGACCATGCTCTGGATATCTGCCATAGAATACGGTGGAAAAAAGCCAGGATAATACACCGTAGCAAATACAGATATGGAAGGCTTTTCATAGAATCAGCTTCAGCCCTAAGAAACGAGCCAAACCTCAACAAATTTGGCTGCATGAGACTTCCTCAAATTTGGGAAACCTACATCAGAAGACCTCCAAGCCCAATCGCCCAAGAATACCAACATCGCCCACTAGAGGGCACCATCAGGACTTTAGGAGAAATAATAGCTTCATTCTTGTTGCTCATTTGTTTTTGCTGTGCCTGCGTGCACGTATCTTGTACACAAGTTCTTGAAAATGGCAGCGTGACGTTGCCGAAATATAGAAATATATTAACATTTATTTTAATGTATATCCTAGTACGTTGTAATTTCCTGAAATAATATAGTGAAAATGCATAACCAACGTCTAAGCCTTTCCACGAGAATGCCCTCTTCTGAATATCATCAGGAATCCTTAGAGGTCTTGGGTGCACCACCTCAAATGTGGGAACAATACTTCAAAGTTGGACAGATCTGAGACCTATAGTGTTAGGAGTTGAGAGGAAGAGAAGTAATGTTTAGAACCAAAAAAAAAGCTTTATAGAGGCTATGTAAGTAATATGTTTATGCCAGGATAAACTAGATGTGACAGTCAATCCAAGAAGAGAAAGCTCATTCTGAAAGGAAAATGGCAGCGTGACGTTGCCGAAAGATAGAAATATATTAAAATTTATTTTAATGTATATCCTAGTACGTTGTAATTTCCTGAAATAATATACTGAAAAAAATCAGAAGAGGGCAATCTGCTTAACAGATGACTGTTCAGTCACTTTATCATAGGCACTCTGTTTCAGCACTGTACCTTTTCTGTAGATACTTTCATGGGCATTGCTCTTCTGAATTTGCTGCTACCATTCCTCCACTTTCTTCTAACTATAGATAGAAGAACTAGAGCAGCCACTGGCCAACCCATACACTGTCCAGCATTGAACACACCGAACTAACTTCTCATCAGCTTCTTTCATTCCATCCACCTCAATTCTTTGGAACAATCTTCCTGCACTGGTTTTCCCACTGAGTATAACCTCCCACTCTTTAAGGAACATATCAACAGGCTACATTTTTCTCCTTAATCACTTGCCTATACATGGCACGTGTTATAGGTCTTGTGACCCTTCATGTGTGGGATCGTTTAAAAAAAAAAATGAATGAATGAATGAATGAATGTGGAAGAATAACTGCTGAATGTAGACAGTATCCCTGTGGCAGATCTGAATGCAATTGTTCGAATAATGAGTGCTCACTTCGCTAAGATCTATCAGCCTAGTGTATGTAACAGTGCACAGTACTTACCACTACATTCATTGAAGACTGAAATGCATGAAATTGAGCTTCAAGAGTTGTTGCATAACCTGGATAAGAATTTAGCAGTAGCATATGTACTGATGTCCAATCAGTACATATGCTGAAGGAATGTTCATCTGAACTGTCTAAGCCTTTGCATGTTTGCATAATTTGAATTTTAACTAAGGAAAGATTCTGCAGGAATAGAGAGAATGCATGATAGTTCCATTGGACAAATTAGATCCACGTTCTTATCAAATGGTTTTAATGATTCCTTCATCAAAAAAACATTTAACAGTTATTGAATCTCTGCGTCTTTTAATGCAGAAGAAATGACCCTCATTCCTATCCCTTATGTGCAAGGCATTTCTGAACACAGCAAAATTTTTAAAACCACTAAACATTTTTCTTTTGTCTTTTGGTCCATCAGAGAAATCTTCACATTTCTCGCTTCTCCTAAGGATAAGCTGTTGCTTCAAAGTTTTCCAGGCATGTACCAGATTCCTTGCTTTTGCAGCTTATCTTATTTTGAACGAACTGAAAGAACTAAGAATTATAAACACGTTAACACATGAATATTTTAATGTTTGCCAAATATTTCGGTCTGAAACTAACAGACTATCCTCAGTGGCTTGATAGGAACAGTTTTTACAAGGTGGAATACAAACAATTGATCATTCAAAAGTAGAACGAGCTGCGTGATGTTAAATTGCTAAGCATTAAAGAGAGGTAAATTTCATCAGAGTAATGAATAAATTATAGGTATTAATAAAGAATTTTATATAACACTCTTAATTTATAAAGTCAATTAAAGATAACATTAGTTGAGACCTTTAATTCTTACATTAGTCTAATGTTCTTGTGTTAATGTGTTTATAATTCTTAATGTAATGTCACAAGTGTCTCAAGAACTGAAAGAACTGTTTTTATTCATCTGGAAGAATAAACTGCCTGAACAGTCTGTTTTTGCTGAGCATGCTGTCTGCACTAAACAAAGTTCACTGGAACAAGAGAAGTCTTTCATAAGCCATTTCCTCATAGAACATCTTCATAAAGAAATGTGTGAAACATTACTCCATTGTCTTAAACAGATCCAATGAGTTGTGTGTATCCCTTTTATGAGAGTTAGTATTTTTTAAATCTGTTAATCTTTCCTAACTTACACACACACACTTTGATGTCCTAAATTGTCATGGTAGGCATCAGCATTTAAAGATCTGGACATGGAAACCAATTTGCCCAATCCAAACCAGAAAAAACAGTCCCAGTCCATTATCCTACTGCCTCTAAATTTCATGGTCAATACAAGACGATTCCCGTAAGTATCGTTCGCCTGGCATCCATCAGATTGCCAGACCGCAATTATCGTTCCACACCTCTTCCATTGATCCACAGTTAATGACAGTGTTGTTTGCACCATTCCAGATGACACCAGGTATTGGCAGGTGTAATCAAGGGCTTGTGAGCTGCAGCACTACGATGAAACCAAGGGCACACACCTCCTAGCAAATAGTTCTGTCACTGGCATCCGTTCCAGAGCTCATACAGAAGTCATTTATGACAATTGCTAAGGCTAACTGATGATTGACTGTGATGACAGTCCATAAGACTTCACCAGTCAAGAATTGTCCGTTTCTTGGACCTACCAGTTTTGGGGGAGGGGTTTGGTGGTTCCATCACATTCCCACTTCAAAATAACCTCTCTAACAGTAGACCAGCGCACGTGCAATGTGGCAGAAATCTCTCTGACCAAATGACCAACCTTGTTGGCTCTGATTATCATACCACTGCAAATACCCACGTGCCTACACTTATTTATAGCATTGTGGTAATGTATCTGCATCATAGAGCTGTGGGGGGGGGATGATTTTGATACCTATGGCAACATTGTGTGTGTGTGTGTGTGTGTGTGTGTGTGTGTGTGTGTGTGTGTGTGTGTGTGTGTGTGTGTGTGTGTGTGTGTGTGTGCACACGCTTACGAGGGTGATCTGAAAACTTCTCGGCCTAACAATGAAAAAACAAAAATGTAAATTTTTTTTTTTTTTTTTTTTTTCAACATAATCTCCCTTAAGACTAATACATTTTATTCCAGTGATGCTCCAGTGCCATTATCCTGCCCTTGTAGTGGTTCTCTGCAAAATACCCCTCTACAGCTGAAATCACCTCTTGATTCGAAGAAAAACGCTGACCAGCAAGGAAGAGTTTTAGTTTTTGGGAAGAGATGGAAGTCAGAGGGAGCCAAATCTGGGGAATAGGGTGGATGTTGCAACAATTCATAGTGCAGATCCCTTAATTTTCCTATTGCCAAAACACCTTTGTGGGCAGGTGCATTGTCCTGATGAAAGATGCTTTTTTTCTAATATAAACCTGGTCTTTTCTCACAAATTTTTTCATCTAGTCTGGTTAAAAGATCGGAATAATATTCCCTAGTTATTGATTTACCCTTTTCAAGATAATTAGTAAACAAAATGCTTTAGCATCCCAAAACAACACCGATGGCATGACATTTCCTGCTGAACGAACCAACTTTGCCTTCTTTGGCACTGAGCAACTGGCTTCTGTCCACTGTTTTGTTAAAACGCTCCAAACACCGTTCAGATATTTTCATGCGAGTGAGTTTTTGATCTGCTATGAGCAAGCGTGGCACCCATCTTGCACAAAACTTTTTCATTTGCAATTCCTCATACAAAATATATCTTACACGTTCTTTTGAAATGCCTATAGTCTCAGCAGTTTCAAGCACTTGACTCGCTAGTTATCCAATTCTATATCGTGCACTTGATCAATGATTTCTGATGTTGATACACTTTTTGGACGTCTTTCATGGATTATCTTCAAGGCTGGTACGGCCATGTTTAAACATGGCAGCCCATTTCTTAATTGTCGAAAACAAAGGAGAAGAGTGCCCATAAACTTTTATGAACTTATTTTATGAATGAATTTATTTTGCCATTAAACCTTCTTTTGCAAAGAATGTTATAACCGCATGATGCTTAATTTTATCCATTTTAAAGGATACAGACAACACTTTTGCTTCAGACAGCTGTATAAAACAAACTACTTGATAGAATGACTTGCAATTTCACATGGATGCTTATGACAGATGTACGAACTTAGAAGAAAAAAAAATTGTGCCGATAGTTTTGCCATCTATGGTCTAGGCCGAGAACTTTTCAGACCGCTCTCGTATGTATACACACACACACACACACACACACACACACACACACACACACACATTATTATTTTGTTTTAGTTAGGAAATTGACAGTTATCTTACATTAGCTGTTAAGGCAATGCTTTTTATAATTGTTTATCATTTGATTGCCATTCTGTAATTCTATACTGAATATGTTATGAAACTTAGGTGAAAATTCTACAAATAAATAAGTTTAAACAGAAGTTTTTCTCTGATTTTAGTTTTTTATTATTATGCCAACTTACTGTATTCCAGTATTGAAACAAAATGTACAGGGTGTCCCATAAGTTCCTAGATATTTCAATAATTCATAAAAATTAGAAAAATTGGTATATTAAAGTGCTGTTTGCATGAAAGTGAATTGCAAGGGGGGGGGGGGGGTTGGCATGGAGAAAAAAGTTACTTCAAATTTTCACCAATAGAGGAGTGTTGTGCCACATGCATTATTTGCAAATACATGCAAATCAGAGTTCTATAAAATGCAGGGTGTACTGCTGACAGCTCATAATAAATGCGTGCAAATTCCCAGTCATTGGGGCAAACAGAATTGTTTTTGTGAAAAGAAAAATTTGTTGCTATGATGCTTACTTTGGTGGTGTGATGATTACACATCATGAAGGATGCATAATAGTGGAATTTTTATTATGCCTGTGATTCTTGCAGCTTCCTGTGCACTGCTTACACTGCTTGTTGATTGTGCCGGTAGGGCATTCATTTACGATAGCACAACTCTGGTATGGGCTTTTGATAAAACTGGTCTGCATATTTGAGGGTGATCTGACAAATTTCCAGTATTCTCGAAATGTCGTATTAGAGACTGTATTCTGACAGGAGATAGGACCTTGACCTTTCTTCATTCTTTTCTGCATTAGAAACTTTCGTAAAACTTCCGCTACTGATTCTCCATTTACATAAGACAACTTCACTAACAATATCTTATCCACCAAAGTAAGCATATGTGGTAAATATGGCAAAGCAGATATGGCAGTATTGGAGATTTGACATATAACAGGTTATTGAAATGCAGCATATCTCAGATAATAATAATATTATAGATCTATCCATGTTTTCTAGCCAGACCTTTGGCATTGAAGTTGCCATGGTTTGCACTACTTAAGGCATGGACTCTGCTTGGTAACCCATATATTAAACTATTATTAAAATCTAATCTACAGCTGTCTCAAACTAGGTTTTTTTTTTTTTCATCAGAGACCAAGCAGAAATGTACTTAAATCTTCTTCGTGCCAAATTGGAGCCTTTTGCCTATGTACTTTAGTATTTGATTATGCACCTACTAAGCATTCACATATCATGAATTTCTCTTCCTGATATAGGATTGTTGTGATACTGAACAGAGGACTTGTCTGCTCAGGGTTTCTGCCAACAGGCAGAAACTTGAGAGGGCACAATTTACCAAAGTTTGAAACTTAAACGTTTCCAACTTTTGTAACTTTTGAAACTTAAAGTTCTTACTATATTTGGCTACAAAATATAGATGGATCCATAATATACTCCATTTCACTCTGTCTAATTGAAACCTTTTGGTTCTATACTCTAGTGTACATAAGGTTAATTTGGAAATAAATTGTTGATAGGAAGTGAGTAATAATACAGCTCTAATTATATAGTAATATCATGATCGTATGTATATCTCTTGAAGGTACATATCAGGAATTGATGATTAAGATTCACTTCAATTTTGGTTTCGGTTGGACCTAAATAACAAAATTAGGCAAAACAAAATAATGTCAAACATGCTCTTAGACCAAAATATACATTGCTTTGTGATATATTAATGTATGTTTTTTTTTTTTGTAATTATTTGCAACCACTTTTTTACTTAATATCCTTTTCTAATTCCTTTCCATAAAACATAAAAAGCTTTGTAAAATTCGTATTAATTTTTTTTATTTTTACTAATAATTACGTCTTTTTTATGTGGATTGTACCCATGAAAGGCTGTAATAGGCAGACTAAAAGTTAAATAAAATGAAACCCTGTTTTAGAGATGAAACACGAAATTACAAGCCATTTTGAGAATAAGCAGGATTTTCACATCCATCAATGAAATTCATATGTCACCTAAAGCTATTTTACACCCACAGCCTGCAAGTATGCTACCCATTCTCCATCATCTAGGCCAGTAGAAAAAAAATTGGAGAACGGTGCCATTTTAATAGAATAGCTCACTTCTTTTTACCTCTTTAGCTTTTTTCTTTGTAATTTAAAGAATTAAAATAAAGAAGAATGAAGAACTGATTCAAACAGCAGAAATGAAATTTTTCAGAAAAACAGCTGGATATACCAAGTGGGACCATAAAACAAATGAAAAAATTTTACAATCCCTGAATATAAAACCAATTAACTACTGTATAAGTAAATATAAACAAAATGGTTAGAACATCTAAATCGAATGGACAATAGCAGACTACCAAAAATACTAAGAATATAAAATAAATGGAAAAAGAATTGTAGGACCAAGAAAGTGATGACATGAGACTGGAACAGGCCACTTGACCTAAAATCTATGATAGAAAGAAGAAAAGAGTACTTCATAATGTGTTTACAAATGATGTACAGAGTGAAGATTGAGACATATTAGTCATGTGTCTTATGTGACTACTGGATAGAAAATATCATGAAACATTTTTTCTATTGAATTAACTTGTCAGCTGCCATTTAAGTTGATAACAAAGTTGTTATACTTTCAGGTCTACAATTCCTTATTTTGATGCTGAAGGTGTTTTGGCAATGGGAAAATTAAGGGATCTGCACTATGAATTGTTACAACATCCACCCTATTCCCCAGATTTGGCTCCCTCTTATCTATCTCTTCCCAAAACTAAAACTCTTCCTTGCTGGTGAGCATTTTTCTTCGAATTGAGGGATTGCAGCTGTAGAGAAATATTTTGCAGATCTTACCGAGAACCACTACAGGGATGGGATAATGGAGCATCGCTGGAATAAATGCATTAGTCTTAAGGGAGATTATGTTGAAACATAAAAATAATTTGGAATTATAAATTTGTTTTTTCATTGTTAGGCCGAGAACTATTCAGACCACCCTCGTATATCTGTGTGTGTATTTTTAAATCACCTGATAGATTGAATTATTCTTTCTGAATTATTTGATGTTTAATTTATCAATGAATAAATACATATTGACTGTGCTTACATGTTTATGCTGTGTTTAATTAATGTGATTATTTTTTTATGATTAGTAGTTTGATTTTTTTTTTTATTTTAAGACTTGTGTGCATTTGCAGGTTTTGCTCGTTCAGACTTCATCTTCTCTACCATATGGTAATCCAGTACCAAGCATCTTAACAAGCAGTTTGCCTTCTCCCAATCTTTATCACTCTGCTATAAATGGTAGTATTGGTCCAACTTCATCCCCATCAAAAATGTTATCCCATTATGGTTCGTCTGTTCCAAATCTCCTAAAACCTATACCTCCTGCAATGAAAAGCTCTGTTCCATTTGGTGTAAGTTAACCATTTAAATTATATATTCGTAGTTCATTAATTATTTTGAGGTTGCTAATCTTTTAGTGTGTATTAAAATTTCGGTACCAATTTCTGTTCTGGTGCCAGAGGCCACTAGACCAGAAATTAATTAATTTTGCTGCAAAGTATGAATTGCCAAGGCATCGGAGTACAGGTAACCATCGTATAACGCGGTACTTATACAGCGCGTTTTCAATATATCGCAGTCTACAAATTGTTGTAACCCTTGTTGAATGTGTTACTTATACAATGCGGTTTCTATATAAGATGGTCTACAAACTGCAGTAATCCTTTATCTTTTCATATATTTTTCAATGTGTGACTTAAAAATCAAATTTTATCTTCATTAAATTTGCGTCTACTGGTATCGAGCATGTAGCTATGTAGCAAATTTATATTTGGGGAAATACCCTTTAGCACGCATGTACATCGATTCAATTGTTTACCATATGAAGTGTTTGGATGAGGAGTAAGATGAGGCTGTTCTCTGTCACCAATTTTATTTAACATGTATTCTGAAGCAATGTTTAAAGAAGCACTGGAGAATTCGGAAGAAGGAATAAAGATTGGAGGTAGACAGATATTTGCAATAAGATATGCAGATGACAAGGCATTATTATCAAATACTGAAACAGGATTACAACACCTGTTGAACAGATTACTGGAATCCTGTATCAATTATGGAATGAAAATTAACATCAGAAAAACAAATCTAATGAAAATAGCAAGGAAAGAGGCAAATATGGATATCAGAATAAATGGGGAAAAATCGAATCAAGTAAAGACATTTAAATATCTAGGAAGTGTTATTAGCGGTGATGGAAGATGTAAAAGTGACATAAAAGCAAGAAGAATGATGGGAAGAAATGCCTTTAATAGAAAATGGAATTTATTCAGAAGTAAAATGGATAAAAACCTAAAGAAAAGAAGACTAATAAAATGTTATGTGTGTAGTTGCCCTCTATGCAGCTGAAACTTGGACATTGAAGAAAGAAGAAATTAAGATTTTGGAAAGCTTTGAGATGTGGATTTGGAGAAGGATGGAAAAAATCAAATGGACAGATAAAATAACTAATAAAGAGGTCTTAAAAAGAGTAGAAGAAGAAGAAAGTCTGTTAAGGAGGATAAAAAGAAGCAAGAGAAACTGGATCGGACATATTCTGAGAGGGAATGGAATCATCAGAGATGCCATCGAAGGAAAAATAGATGGGAAAAAAAAAGATCCAGGGGAAGAGTAAGAAAAACAATGCTAGATGGTATGCTGAATGGAGACAGGTACACAACCTTGAAAGAGAAGGCTCAGAACAGAAGAGTGGAAGGAACGTTTTGGTACTAAAAGAAGAACCTGCTCAATTGCAGAATACTCGAGAAGAAGAATAAAGTGTTTATTGTTGAAAATTGTCTTCGTTTTCTGCCAGGAAAGCGTATTAAAAATCATAAGTGTGTTAATCTCAAGTTGAGCACTTTATTTTTTGGTGAGTTACATACAATATGTAATGGTTTTTTTTTATGTAAAAAAAATTATTTTTACATTAATGTTCACTTAGGGGTGCTTAAGGGTCAAAGCTGTATAACTGAGAGGAGACCTCCACATAGCCTTTAAAGGAATGTGGAGAACCGACCAGGGCTTCTGACCTAATGTCCAATCCTCACCTTCTCGTGGTGCACCCTGTTGGGTATCTACTTTGATACTGAACGAACGAGGATGGGCTGGCAATTTGGGATTTAGCCGACCAAATTGTATTCTTATTGGTTAAACCAAAATAAAAAATGATGGTACAACATGACAAAATTTAATGCCGGCTGGGGCATCGCCCGGTTAAACAAGGCTCCCGTTGTTTTCGCCAGGGAACCAGGGCGAACAGCGAAAAGTCGGCTACTGGAACAAATCTGAAAACAAACCCAACTCAACATCACCAGAGTTAAAGATCGGTACTATCAACGTAAGAAGCCTGAATGGCAAAGAAATGGAGCTAGCTGGGAATAAGATAAGTACCAGATCGACATAATAGGGGTGACTGAAACAAAAAAGACAAAAACTGGTGAGATCTTTCTGAGCAATAAATACAAAATGTTATATTCATGCAATGACGATCAAGGAAAAGAAGGAGTAGCCATAGTTTTCAATACAAAATATGAGGCTAATCTTCTTGAATGGCAGTCAGTCTCAAGTAGAGTAATGTGGGCAAATATGAGAATGGGGAACTGGACAATGAGACATTTGTGCCTATGGTCCCACAGAAGGTTCTACTAAGGTAGAAGTGGAGGAATTTTTTGAGGCTTTAGAAAAAGCAACTGACACAATGAAAAAGGAAAAGTTGGTCCTTGTTGGGGATCTAAATAGCAGAGTAGGAAATGATTGTCAGACATACAAAAGTATTTTGGGAAAATTTGGAGAAAAGAGCAAAGCTAATAATAATGGCAAATATCTGTTGGATTTCTGCTCAGGACATGGACTGGTTATTACTAAATCCATGTTCCAACATAAAAATGTGCACAAATTCACATGGAGAGAAGAGGCTAGGAATAAGAAAAGTCTCATTGACTATGTTATTGTTGATAGTGATATTTTCTCCCTGGTGCAGAACACCAGAGTGTACAGAGGATTTGAAATTGGAAGTGATCACTATTTAGTCTTGAGCAGGATAAAATTGAATTTCATATTGAAAAGAATAACATATAAGAAAGTTTTAAAGCGAATAAAAGTTGAGGAGTTCTCAGATGTGAACTGTAGACTAAAATACAGAAAGATTATTGAAAAGAAAATGAAAGAGTTTGAGAACAGGAATCGAACCTTGGAGATTCAGTGGCAACCTCTGAAGAAAACATTGATTGATTCTGCCAGAGAGGCATGTGGTGAGGTTGTGTGCAAGGATAAAAAAATCAGAACTCTCTGGTGGACACAGGAAGTTAAAGAGGCAGTGAAGGAAAAGAAGAAAGCATATCAAAAGTTCCTGGCAAATAAGTCAGCTTTTACTCTTACAGAATACAGAGACAAATGTAAGAAAGTTAAACAGTGTGTAAAACTAGCTAAACAAAAGTCATGGGAGGACTTCGGCAAGAAAATAGAAAATAAATATCAAGAAGGTGGCAAAATATTCTGGAGGTTGTTGAAGAAGCTTAGGAATGGAGGAAAGAGTGCTGTAAAAGGAATTAGAGATGATAAAGGTGACATGAAAATAGGAGAAAAAGATAACCTTGAAGTATGGAGTAATTACTTTGAAAAACTGCTAAATGAAACAAGCAGTGATGACAGCACAGTGATAAAAAACACTGACCAGGCATGCAGTCAGGAATACATATCCATACTTGAAGTAGAAAAAGCCATCAAAGGCTTGAAATGTGAAAGGCAGCAGGAGTAGATGATATTCGACCAGAAATGCTGAAGTATGGTGGTATAAGAGTCTTACAGTGGCTGCACTGCATAGTTCAGAAAGCCTGGACAGAGGGACGAATTCCTGATGATTGGAGTAGAGCTCTCATAGTACCCATATATAAAAAGGGAATTAAAACTGAATGTGAGAATTACAGAGGTATTTCTCTACTGAGTGTTCCTGGCAAGATCTATGCAAGTATACTTGAGAAACGGTTGAGAAGAATTGTGGAAGAAAAGCTTGGTGAAGAACAAGCTGGATTCAGGCCAAATAGAGGCTGTCAGGATCAGATCTTGACTTTACGACAAATAGTCGAGAAAGCATGGGAATATAACAAAGATCTGTATTTAAGTTTTGTCGATTTGGAAAAGGCATATGACAAGGTGCCAAGAGAGAAGCTATTCAATAGGCTGTAGTTATATGGTGTCAATGGGGCATTATATCAAGCAATACTTAGTCTTTATTTGAGTTGTAAGTCAGCAGTTAGAATTGAAGGAAGTACAGGAAGATAGTTTAATGTTAAATCTGGTGTGAGACAAGGATGTACATTATCCCCTCTGTTATTCATTATCTATATGGATCACATTATGAAGGAATGTGGTATTAAACCTGATATCAAAATTGGAGATGTTAATGTCAGCTCTTTGCTTTATGCGGATGATGTTATACTTCTAAATAAATCCGCTACAAGTCTGCAAGATTCTCTGACTAAATTGAATAGCTGTTGTAATAGATATGGTATGAAGGTCAGCAATAAAAAGACAAAGACAATGAAAATAGGCAGAATCATTGAAAATGTCAACTGTGTTGTGAATGAAGAACCTGTGGAACAAGTAAAACATTTCAGCTACTTAGGCATGATTTTTACTGAAGATGGTAAATTAAATATAGAAATAGACAACAGAATCAACAAAGCTGGTATGGTGGGAAGTCAATTGAATAAATTCATATGGAATAAAAAAGAAATTAGTCGGAACACTAAATTAGCTGTATACAAGACAGTGTTCAAACCAGTTTTAACTTATGGATCTGAGAGCTGGGTCAGAATAAAACACTTGACCAAAGACTAGAGACCGCAGATATGAGAGTCCTGAGAAAGATTAGAGGTGTGAACAGATGGCATCAATGGCAATATCATATTAAAAATGAGGATATTAGGAAAGAACTTGACATTGTCAGCATCCAGGAATGCGTTAGCAGAGCTAATCTCAGGTGGTATGGTCACTTAAATAGAATGGGAGAGGAAAGATTAGCAAAACAAGTGTTCTCTGCCAGGTTGGCAGGAAAACGACCCAGAGGAAGACCAAGATATAGGTGGATTGATACGTTACAAAGTGCCTTAGACGATAGAAATATAAGATCTGATAATGTTGGAGTCTTGACTAGTAACAGACTGATTTGGAGGAAAATTGTAGTTAGGAAGTTAGTAATGATGTAATATTTTCATGTTGTACCGTCATATCCTGTACACCCCTTGAAGGTACATGGCAGGAATTTGATGATGATGATGATGCTCACTTAGAGTGCTTTTGCGATATACGCATTTGTTAATAGGGATAAACCCACCCACTTAACTGCCAAGGTAACAATTGAACAAGACTGAAGATACATTCGGTTTCGATCACCACAAGACCCAACCTTCCTAAACTTCTTCGTAAGTGCTCCAATCTCTTCAATAGTGAATTAATTGATGGGGAAATAGATTTAAATGAGGAGGAAGTGGTACGATTACTAGATGTCGAACAAAATGGCAGGGAAAGTTCTGCCGAAGATTCTGATTGTGATAAATCCGTTAAAGAATTCAGTTTAAAGAAATTAGCAGAAGCATTGGACTTGGTGAGAAAGTTATTTTATGGATAATGATCTCTTAATGGAGCGCTCTGGAAAATTCGCAAGACAATTGGATATTTGTTTAGCTCCATATTACTGACTTCTTGATAACTAAACCAGCCGAAGTATGCAATGAGAATTATACTAATGATGTCCAAGAGATTTGAAGTGATGACGATGTCCAGCTACTCGTAAATAAGGAACATCTACGAAATGTTAGTTTTGAAGAGATTGATGACGATTAAAATATACACTTTATTTTATTTTGCCTAAAGCATTTATGTATTATATGCAATGAAGTTTACGTACAATTTATAATTTTTTATAATTTTATACTGTGTATTTGTTTCATAGTTTATGTTTTCTTAACTTACATGAACTACCTGAATTAAATAAAATATATTTTGGTTGGATGTCATTGTTTATATAATCTTTAAAAAAAAAACAAGTTCAGAACTTAACCCTACATTTTCTATGTGATCTGAGTCTCGCATAACACGGCATTTTTGTGGAACCTAACATTCACGTTAGACGAGGGTTACCTGTATTTATAAATGTTGCTTATTATTCTTAAATGTGTTAACAGTTGGCTGATTTATATCGTAAAACAGTCCATATCTTGTATTTTCTCTGTTATAAATTATCATATAAATAATTCAAGAGAAACTATAATATAGTTGTAGAAAGTTAATTATACTTGCCAAGAAATTATATTTTTGTTTAATCATTTACCCAAGTGTAAACAAACAAAGTTTGTTTGTGAAGTATCTTCGCAACTAGGCTGCTTGTATGCAGAGGCTGTTGACTTCACATCAGTTGCCTCAGTAGTCCATAATGCAAAGCACACTTCCTTTTCGGATGTGTATACTGCTCTGCATTATTGGAAGGATTTACTACTTAGACTGATTTTCACCATTGAGATCTCATCAGCAGGAGCCTGACCCAGGCAGATTCCAAGATTGAATTAACACGTATGCTGCCATGCTCCTCCGGCATAGTTTGTTACCACACACCAAGCAATTTCACTTCTTCAGGGTCGTGCGAGTAATCTCGTTGTCGGCAGTAATCGACATACGAGTATATTCATAGTTGGCTTGTGAGGCTCATATACCAACTACGAATATACACACTTACGCTGCTTGCTCTGCATGCCAAACTTTCACTGCTTCAAGGTCAGTATGAGTAATCTCGTTGCCGGCAGTAAGCGTCATACGAGTATATTCGTAGTTGGCTTGTGAGGCTCATATACCAACTACGAGTATACTCGTAGTTGGCAGCGAACGTGTTAATGCAGAAGTCATATATTATCCATGTACAAATAGCAAAAAGCTATATCACCTTATTATTAAAATACTCTTGATCAGAGATAGTTCAGAAAGTTTTTCACATGGTTACAAAATAAATTATATCTGCAAAGAATGTGTGCTTTGCATTATGGAATGCTGATGCAATTGATAATTTAACAGCCTCTGTATACAAGTATCCTAATTATGTACTTACACTTGGGTAAAGGATTAAATAAGAATATAATTTCTTGGCAATTATAAACTGTGATTTTTTTTTTTTTCTTGCTGTGTCACTCAATTCAGTGATCCATCTAAATTAAGTGACATGTCTTAGTAGACAGTAAGATCATTGTCATGTTATCTTATTCTTGTCTTAAAATTAGTTAAATACAGATGCTGAGGCTTGTGTGATATAAGCAGGTACATGAATTAAAATGAATAAATGTTAATGAAAGAAAGCTTTCACATCAGTGTGGTAAAACTAGGCCTGAGGGAAATGTGCAACCATTACGAAGAGCACTTTTTGCCTTCATTCTCATCTTTCTTTTGATGTCACATAGTTCCCAAAATTTAATATTTTTAGAATTACTGCTGTGTCTACCACCTTAACTGAAGTGAACAGGTTGAAATAAAAAAAAAAAAAATTAAAAAATCACAGAAATTAAATTTACCATTCTTTATCTTTCCACCCTTAGCCTCCCACGTGTAATCATTCTTTCTCATCAGCAGTTATAATAACCATAAATCACTGTTACTGGAAATGTATCATGCTCTAGCTTCCTGTCCAACATTTTTGCTGATTAAACATGTAAATAATAAACAGTATTTAAGGTAAATGTATTTAACAGTATTTAAGGTAAATGCATTCAAAGACAAAATAACGTATTTGATTACTGTCGAATATGGGATTTTTTGTAATTTCAAATTGAAAGAAGAAAGCAGAAAAGGAGAATCATTTACTGATGCAAGTAAGAGTAGAATTATGAGTTAAAAAAAGTAAGTAAAACTTCAACTATATTTGGGCACAACTTTTATTGAACATAGCAAATTAAATATGGAAATAGAATAAGAAAAGATGATTGGATCTTCTAACCTAGTGGTCCTTCCTCACCTTCCAATGGTGCACCGAAGATCCAGTTTGTTAGTTACTTCAGTATTATCCAAGTATCCACTTGGATATTAAAAAATTTTTAAAATTATCAATTTAGAGGTTAACTGATCACGTGTATTCTGTATTAGGTTAAACAGAACAAAAATTATGGTACAATATGATGAAATGATATTGGGGTGTTTCTTGGTTAAACATGGCCCTCCGCTACTTATGTCACTGAACTAGGATCACAGCGAAAAGTCACTAGAACAGACTCAAACTCAACAATAGCAGAATTCAAGATAAGCATACGGCAATGTACTTCAACTCATGTTGAAGTATTAAACAGAAGAGTTAGAGAAGTACTCATTGGCATCCATGGTCATTAAAGCAGCAATAAAATGAAAGAAAACAATGAAACCTATAAACATAGAAAAATATGATTTTGGCTCCCTTAAAAATCAAGGAATACAAGATAAATTTTTAACGGAACTGGCACAATCCGTTTGGCGCATTCACTGCTGTTAATGTTCCTGATTCCACCAAGTACCCTAAAGATGAGATTGAGGATAGATGGCAGAAATTTAAAGAGGGCATAAAAAAGGTAGTAAAACAAACAATTTCCAAATTTAAGAAGAAGATGAGTAAACCCTGGATGAATGACAAGATACTGAAAATGATGGAGGAAAGAAAGAAATAAACACAAAAATCATCCTGAATACAAGAACTTAAACAAGGAGATCAGGAAAGAATGTAGGATTGCAAAAGAACTATGGCTCAACAACAAATGCAAGGAAATTGAACTTCTGGGGAAAAAAAAGGCACAAAACCAGAAAAAAAAGCCAGAGAACTTCATGAAGAAGTTAGGGAGGTAACTAGCAAATCTTGCAAAAGGGTAGGCTCTCATTGCATTGAAGATATCAGTGGAAACATCTTAATGGAGAAAGACAAAATAAGGGATAGATGGTAGCAGAACTCTACAGTCATGATAGAATAGATAAGCCAATGCAAGAAGATTTGGAGGGGCCTACTATTCTTACCTGGGAAGTAACAAATGCCATTAGGAAACTGAGACCAGGAAAAGCTCCAGGAATGGATGGAATTATGGCAGAATATCTAAAATTTAGATGATAAAGCTATAAGATCACTGACTGAAATATGTAACGAAATATACGAAACTGGACACCTGCCAAAAGATTCTAAGCACTCAACGTTCCTACCAATACCTAAAAAATCGAAGACAATCAAATGTGAAGAGTACAGAACAATCAGCCTGATCAGTCAGATAGTAAAAGTTATGTTATATATCATTCTAGAAAGAAATAAACATAAAATCAAAATGGAAATTAATGAAACACAATCTGGTTTTCAGGAAAATAAAGGAACTAGAGAAGGACTCTTCAACATTAGAACTATTATAGAAAGATATCTGGAGAAGCAGAAAGAAGTCTACTTAAGTTTTATTGACTATACAAAGGCCTTTTACAATATACAACATGAACAACAAATCAAATGCATCAGAAATTTAGGAGTAGATAGTAAAGATACCAGATTACTGATAAATCTATATTGGGAGCAAACTGCCTCAATAAAAATATCAGGAGAAATCGCTGAGGAATTCCCAGTAAAGAAGGGTGCCAGGCAAGGCTGTGTTCTTTCTCCTATATTGTTTAACCTCTATACCGAAGATATCTTCCAGCAATTAGAAGAATTTAAAGGAGGCAGGGATATAAATAACTTAAGATATGCAAATGAAACAGTACTGCTAGCTGAAAATAAAAAAAGATTTTCAAAACCTACTAGAAGAGATGCTGAAGCTAAGTGAAAAATATGGACTGAATATAAACTTCAGAAAAACTAAAACCATGCTGGTAACAAGAGAAAAAGGGAAAATACCCGATATAAATATTAAGATCAGAGGAAATACTTTAGATCAAGTAGAGAGTTATATATATTTGGGTCAACTAATTACAGAGAATGGAAAGTGTGATAAGGAAATATTAAGAAGAATAGAAATTGCTAGATCAACCTTCATTAGTATGAAAAATATTCTGACCTCAAGGGAAATTCACACAAAAACAAGAATTAGGCTGTCCAAATGCTACATATGGCCAACGCTGCTGTATGGAGCAGAAACCTGGACAATATCAAAATATTGTGAAAATAAACTAAAAGCCTTTGAGATGTGGATCCTCAGAAGAATTCTTAACTACAAGATGTTATATTCAAGCAGTAATGATCAGGGAAAGAAAGAAATAATCAGAATGTTCAACACTAAACATGAAGATAATCTTGCATGGCAGGCAACTGCAAGTAGTGATGTGGACAGACATTGGAGAGGGCAGTTAACATAAAGGAAATGTTGATCCTTAATGGAATTGAATACCAGACACACAGAAGTGTTTTGGGAAAATTTGGAGAAAAGTGCAAAGCTAATAATAATAGTTCCTGTTAGATTTCTATTCAGGACATGGACTGGTCATTACAAATATTTGTTTCTAACAGAAACATATGCACAGATTCACATGAGGAAAGATGCAAGAATAGCAATGTCTTCATACTGATTTAGGACACAAGAGTATACAGCATATTTGAAATTTGAGCATATTTAGTTTTGATCAGGAGAAAAAGAAATACAGATTATTTCTTATAGGGGATCATTTGCTATTTGCAACTCCTTTTACATAGTATTATGCCTATGGCAATTTCCTTTGGACTTTTTTTTTAGTGGTTATAGTGAATGAGTTTGTTATATTGAGAATTGACTATCATATTGGTCAGTTGGTAGCTCCTCTGCTACTAATGCTCACGCAAAAAATTAAGTAAGTTTGAGCGCAGTTAGTAGTTGGAAGGGGATCAATTGTTTGATGCTGTTGGCACACTCTCCCTCGATAAGTCTTTGGACTCCCTGGAGGTGTTACATAATAATAATAATATTGAAAAGAAAAATATATACTAAAATTATAAAAAGAATCAATGAAGCATCTTTCAGAAGTGAACTGTAAACTCATTCAAGAAAAAATGAATTTGAAAAAAAAGTATGTCTTACCAAACAAACAAAAGTTGTTTGTTTGGTTAGACATAAAAATTTGAACTTCATGATGAACTCAAGGAAGTAAAGAAGCCCTGGAAAAGAATAATGTTGATATTTATTGAATATAATGAATATAGAAATAATATTGAAATTTCCTAACTACCAACTCAGCATATGGCCTGAGTGAATACAGAGAAAATTGTAAAAAACCTCAGAGCTTGTTTGTAAAATTGACTAAAAGAAAGTGAGGGGAAGCCTAGATAACTGGAGTATTTACTTGGAAAGATTATTAAATGAAACAAGCAGTGAGAGAACAGTGGTGAAAAATTGCTTATGAGGAATGTATTCAGGGTTATGTATCGATACTTGGGATAGAAAAGCCATCAGAACTGGAAATGTGGAATGGTAGCATGAGTACATGATATTTAACCAGAAATATGTGTGTGTGTGTGCGCCTCCATATATTTGAGCATCTCTGTGATTATCATCTATTGTGAATGCTTTTCCACATTTTACAGTGCCTGCACAGCAAAATTCAGACAGCATTATCAAAAAGTTGAAAATTCCAGATGATTAGAACAGAGCATTCATAGTGTCTTACTATCTAGGGAATTAAAACTGAATGTTTTACTTCCCTTTCTGTAGATGTATCAAGTAAGATTTATTCAAACATACATGAGAGGATGCTAAGAAAAATGGTGGGAGAGAAACTGTATTGAGGCCAATACAGCTTGTCAGGTCAGAGTTTCACTTTAAGACAAATAGAGAAATCATGAAAATATCATAAGGATCTGCATGTTTTATACCTGAAAAAGGCTTACAACTAAGTGGCAAGAGAAAAGCTGTTAAAATTACTATAATTATATTGGGACATCATACACAGCAGTATATTGTCTACTTTAAGATGTAAGGCCACAGTTAAAATATAAGTTTGTGAAGAAGGTTTGATGAAAAATCAAATGCAAACTATGTAATTGTTAATGAAGTATGATACGGATGCATATAAATAACACTTTAATAAATATTTCCAATATTTCGGCAAATGTCACGTTGCCATCTTCAAAAGGAACTTACATAAAAGACACGTGCACATAGGCAATACAACACAGTAACTGAGAATGAAGTGAGGAAGCTATTGTTCTCCTAAAAGTCCTGATTGTTGTCCCCTAGCGGGCTATGTAGATGTTCTTGGCCATTGGGCTGAAGGTCTGCTGATGTAAGCCTCCCAAATTTGGGGTAGTCTCATGCAACCAAATTTGTTGAGGTTTGGAGAGTTTCTTAGGGCTTAGGCTGATTCCATGAATAGTCTTTCGAATTTGAACTTGCTACGGTGTATTATTGTAGCTTTCTTCCACCGTATTCTGTGGCGTGTATCCAGAGCATGGTCTGTAAGACCCAAGTGGCTGTACTTGTGAAACCGGATGTAGTCCTTGTGTTCTGAAATTCTGATATTTGCTGTCCTGCCTGTTTGGCCAAAATAAGACAGTTTGGAGGCTTACGTTGAGCAGGCCTTCAGCTCAACGGCCAAGAATACCTACATAGCCCAACATCAGGACTTTTAGGAGAACAATAGCTTCTTCACTTAATTCTCAGTTACTGTGTTGTGGTACCTACGTGCACGTGCCTTTTTTGTAAGTTCCTTTTTGAAGATGACAACGTGACGTTTGCCGAAATATCAGAAATATTTATTAAAGTGTTATTTAATTTATATTCTTATATACGTTGTCAATTCCTTAAGTGATTTAGTAATTCATAACCAACGTATAAGCTTGTCTACGAGAATTACCATCATCCACGGAGATTGCTTCGCACGGAAGGCCCGCCAATACGGTAAAATGAAGTTGAAGTTATCAATACAACTAAATCGTCTGACTTAGTTGTATTAGTTGTATAGAAGAGAAACCGCGTGGTGGCAATTTGTTCCCAAAGCAAAGCGTAGCTGGTGTGGTTATAGATACGGAGAGCTTTTTGTGAAATGAAATGGTAATCCCAAATTGTGTGAAATTCAATCACCGTTTCATTTCACAAAAAGCTCTCCGTATCTATAACCACACCAGCTACGCTTTGCTTCGGGAACAAATTGCTGCCATGCGGTTTCTCTTAGCTGACATTAACAAAGCTATTCGTTCACTTGAAGAAGAGCTTATGTGTACTTTAAATCATGAGCTTTGGTCAATTTTACATGACGTCTCGTGTACTGCAGCAGACGAAGAATTTGAAAAAATATGGGATCGACATATCAAAAAATTCGAAAAATTAAAAAAGAACTCTACCGTCAATCTAAAACTTCCTACCAACACCGTAATCAACCTTTCTTCAGTTACCCTGAAGCCGAAGCACTCAATGTGCTTTCACGTGGCCACAACTTCGCCATTGCTCCCAGAAAAATACCTAGTGAGGATATTATGATCCAGATCGAACGTGGAATCCGCCGCCTTCCGAATCAAATCGCCAACAGTGTAAGGCTAGATGTAGCTTGTATCCTCTCCAAAGCAAGACCACCAAAAACCAACATATCAAAGCAGATAAGGGAAATGCAATGCAACGGTAGTACTTAACCAAATGGACTACACAGGTAAGCTTAATGCTCTTCTACTAGCTCAGGCTACTTACCTCTCTATCGAACACAATACCACCAACTCACAAATCAGAAAACTTCACATACTCCTTAAGAAGGTCACTTCTTGGCCTGTAGAAGTTATTAATAGATTAAAACCGTTTAACTCTATACCCCCCCCCCCCCCGTATTTATGGACTCCCAAAAATACATAAAGAAAATATGCCATTACGTCCATTGTGGATGGCATTGATTCCCCCACATACAAATTAGCTATATATTTGGCCAAAGTGCTCACACATTATACTGGCAACACACCATCACACATAAAAAACTCAGCCCACTTCAAAGCCAGCATAGAAAACCTTACACTTCAACATGCTGATATAATGGTCAGCTGTGATGTCTCCTCCTTATTCACAAATGTCTCACTCGAGGAATCTTTAGAGCTAATCCAAGCTAAATTTCCTCCCAATATCTCAGCCCTATTTCAGTTCACAATGAACTCAGGTTATTTTGTTTGGCAGGGAAAATTCTACAAACAAATAGAGGGGACAGCCATGGGTTCACTCTCCCCACCCTTGGCCAATTTCTTTATAGAGACCTTTCAAGAAAAAGCCTTAGCCTCTGCCCCACAAAAACCAGCCATATGGCTTCGCTACGTTGATGATGTGTTTGCTATTTGGCCACATAGCTCTAATACACTCCTCTCCTTCTTAACACACGTAAACAACTAACACCCTAGAATCAAGTTCACTCTAGAAAAAGAGGAAAACAACAACCTCCCTTTCCTAGACACACTAGTCACCTGCCAACCTGATGGAACTTTGGTTTTCTCAGTTTATAGAAAACCCACCCATACAGGCAGGTACATTCACCAACAATCCCACCATCCCCCTCACAATGATATGAGTGGTGAAAACACTATACAACAGGGCTAAACTAATCTGTTCAAACGACAAGGCCCTAAACACTGAACTAAATCACATTGTCAACACTTTCTCAGCCAATGGCTACCCACCCCATAAATTCCAAAAAATATTGAAACTAACACCCATCCCCCTTCACAACTGGATTACTCTAAATTCATCATCATTCCCTACTTCCGAGGCACCTCGGAAAAAATTACCAAAATCTTAAAAAAACATGACTTGACCTCCTGTTACAGACCATAGAGAAAATTGGCATTCCTTATCTGCTCCACTAAAGACCTACCTGGTGTATACCAGGTCCCTTGCAGCTGTAAACTGTTTTACTTTGGCCAAACAGGCAGGACAGCGAATATCAGAATTTTGGAACACAAGGACTACATCCAGTTTCATAAGTATGGCCACTTGGGTCTTGCAGACCATGCTTTGGATACATGCCACAGAATACAGTGGAAGAAAGCTACAATAATACACCGTAGCAAATACAAATTCGAAAGACTGTTCATGGAATCAGTCTCAGACCTAAGGAACTCTGCAAACCTCAACAAATTTGGTTGCATGAGACTGCCCCAAATTTGGGAAACTTACATCAGCAGACCTTCACCCCAATGGCCAAGAACATCTACATAGCCCACTAGGGGGAACCATCAGGACTTTTAGGAGAACAATAGCTTCCTCACTTCATTCTCAGTTACTGTGTTGTAGTGCCTACGTGCATGTGCCTTTTTTTGTAAGTTCCTTTTGAAAATGGCAACATGACGTTGGCCGAAATATCGGAAATATTTATTAAAGTGCTATTTAATTTATATTCTTATTTACGTTGTCAATTTCTTAAGTGATTTAGGGATGCATGTTATCACCACTGGTATTCATTATTTATATGGAATTAAATTATGAAGGAACATGCTATTAAATCTGATATTAAAATTGGTTATATTAATATCAGATTGTGTAACTTTATGCATATGATGTTATAGTATTAAATAAATTCAATGAAGTCTTTGATTTCTTAACTAAGCTGAATAACTGTTGTAACAAATCATCATCATCATTTTCCTGATAAATACCCTCGAGGGGGGTGTATAGGCTACTACTACAACAGTACTACATGATTAAGTTTACATTATTACGAATTTGCTATCAACAGTTTTCTCAAAAATTAGTCTATTACTTATCAGTACTCCAGTATTATTGTATCTAACATTTCATGCTTCAAAGGTTCTTCTGACTGAATCAATTCACATAGACCTTGGTCTTGCTCTGGATCTTTTTCCTGTCACTTTGGCATCTAACAACTTTTACTAACTTTTTCTCACCCATTCTTAGATT
The DNA here is from genome assembly GCF_054136105.1 of Typopeltis vanoorti. Taxonomy (NCBI): domain Eukaryota; kingdom Metazoa; phylum Arthropoda; class Arachnida; order Uropygi; family Thelyphonidae; genus Typopeltis; species Typopeltis vanoorti. Next base: position 91,845,741 of record NC_143551.1, on the reverse strand, counting down.
AGTCCTGTTAGCACATTCTTGAATGCCAACAGTGTCAAATTCCTTCTAATATCTTCATTTTTAACAAGATTTTGCCATTGATACCATCTATTCAATTTTTCTCATAACTCTCATATCTGTGGTTTCTAATCTTTAATCAGGTGCTTTATTTCTAATCCAGCTCTCCAATCCATAAGTTTAGTGCTTTAACTAATTTCTCTCTTATTCCATATAAATTTATTCAACTGGATCCCCACTATACCAGCTTTGCTTATTTTGTTGTTGATTTCCAAATTTAATTTGCCATCTTCACTAAAAACTTCACTAAATTACCTAAATAGCTGAAGTTTTCTATGTTCCTGCCTATTTTCATATTTTTGATCTTTTTATTGTTAATTTTCATGCCAAATATTTTACAATTGTTATTCAGATTAGTTAGTAGACTTGAACTGGATGTGTTTAGGAGAACATCACATGCAAAGAGCCAAGTTTAATTTCTAATATCAGAGATATCAAATGATCCATGTGCTTATATCAGCTTCATACAGTACTATTAGCATTCATTAAAATCATCCTTCCGTAGTCATTCAATGAATTTCATTGACTGGCGTGAGACCACCATCCTGCTTATTGGAGGCCTGAAGTGGCTTGAAAAAGTTCCATGTTTGGTCTCTAGAGCAGGGTTTCTGAACTATGTAAAAAAATAAATTAAAATGTATTAAAATTGATAAAAATAGAAAAAAAAATCCTTAGTCTACCCACAGTACAAAAATGTACTATAGGTTTGAAAATAACCTTTTATGGGTGGGAGCACAAAAAAAAAAAATTCTTCTTCTTGCTATATAATGAATAAACTTTTTCGGATTTAATTTTCTTTGCTTAGCTAATTTTTTCTCATAATCTGATTTGACCTTCTTACCATAGTAGCTACCCTTTTTGCCTGCACTTTGTCCTGTTCATGAGTATGCTGATCACCTATTTCTTTATTTATTACTCCATGCTGTTTTATTATTATTATTATGATTAAGTGGATCCTCCTGATCATGGATATGCAATCTGATACTGCTAATTTCAAATGCTTGACCACTTTCTATGCTTAACTGACATTCTTTCCTTGTGACTTAAGCCTAAGTTTGTCATAACTGCCAGCTTTGTAGTTCCACATAAACCCTTTCTTGCCTGAGAATTCCACATGTTGAGCAGCCTCCCAGAAAAAGACCACAGGTCACTTTCCTTGATTGGAGTTAGAGTTGCTATTGTATTTATAATCTCCTGATGCTGTTACCAGATCTAACCCTCTCAAACCCCTAGTCCCATCTATAACATGTTGTTTTGGCTAATTATCCCTTAACAACGGTATAAATCCACTTCCATCTTGCCATATCCCCTTTCCTCCCTGCAATTTGTCACCATAGTTGACATCTCCCATAACAATTGCTTGTCTTGCACTTGTTGTGCTAATCTGCCAATGCAGGACATCCACATCTTCCTGTGAACCCTTCCTGGTCTATGGCAGCAATCAACAATATATTTTGTCTCAATCTCACACTGGATAGCCATAAATGAACCATCTCCTCCAGACCTAAAATCCTTCTATGCTTGTTCGTTGAATTTCTTCAGCTATCATCAGCAATATCTCACCTCCTCTATATTCCCTCTATCCTCCCTGAAAATACATTACAATATAATTTACAGTTTCTCCCTGTAACTATATCATTTTCTGTGAAACAGCTTTCACTGATGCCTATAATTTTTTTTTTTCCAAGTCAAGCTCTGATACTTCTGGCATTCATATACATGCATTTCAGCATTGCCTTGGACCCAAAGTTACCTTTGTGTAATGTAATTATTACCCTATTCGGATTTGAAACGTGAAACTGCATTCAGCATTGCATAATAATTTCTGTACACTCATTTGTCCTAGAGTAGCTGAACCCACACTTGACTGTATTCCCCCCCCCCATATCTCTAGTTTCCCTGATTTTGTACTTCCGACCTCTCACTGAACAACAACCTTCACAAATCTAACTTCACAACTTGAATGCAGTCCATCAGCATGTCAAGTCAGTCATCATTACTCTTGCACAATCTTCTCATTGTCTCATTAGCAATTATGTCCCTTTTTCTCAATTCAGCTAAAATAAGTGAAATATTACCAAAAATATTTACTAAAATTATTAATATTCACTAAAATAAGATTGATCTATAAGCCATGTGTGCACCACTACAACTATGTATTGCACTCAATCATTATCTTCATTATATTAATGATGAAGGTGATTGGAACCGAACGTGACACTGTTAAATTTAGAAATATGTGAGCAGAGCTGATCTAAGATGGTAATTCATTTAAGCAGAATACGAAAGGTGCCAGGAGCTTATACGGTTAAAAGATCTTGTAGGTTGATACAATTATACCTGAAATCACCAAAATGGTAATGTGACATTATCAGAACCTTACAAATAACATATTCTTCCAAATTAAAGTTCCATATGCAGCGCCGGATCCTAGTATTTTTCTTGTGTGTGCGATTAATGTTCGGCACCTTCCAAAAAAGTTTTTTTTTTTTGAATAAAGTGTGAATAAAACAAACAGGAAATGAAAACTGCTTTACAGTATAATGTTACCTATGGATTAGTCCTGCTTATACGATTTTTTTTTTTACATGGAACTCAACAATTAATCATAAGTTGATTTATGATACATCAAAAAAATAAAGAACTATTTTAGGTATATTTTCATAAATTTTAATCAAAAATTACAGTGATATAATCAGGTCCAGGATACAATTTCAGAATTTATTTGTTCGTTTCTGGGAAGATCTGAAGGGGCCCAAACAGAAGACGACATACATTCATAATTATATGTACCATTCGTTGTTCATTTCAACTCTTATCTCATATTTTTTGACATCTTTTAGGCACCTTTTCTTTTGCACTGCCTGTGTATATTGCACACTTTGCACATGCCACCAGCCAGGCCTGTCCATATGGGAAGCTGGTAATCATGTAAACTTAATTGCAAGCACTTTCTTAGTATCCTACACTTCTTGATGCTACATATCAGGAATTGATTATTGTGTTTTCATCACAAGTTAATGGTAATATTTGTTGTTGATTTTCTTACCAAATTCATTATTTTAAGATATACATGTATTGTATAATCTTTAAGTTTTTTTCTTTGCATTTATTTGTTGATTCTGAATGTTTCTGTAGCATTACTTTTATTCATTCCTGTTCTTGCATTAAGATTTTCATTCTATTATTATGTTGATATTATATTATCTGCATATATTTCTTGTGACTTACAAAGATCTTCATTTCTTCTGCTTCTCTTTCTTCAGGGTATATCCCCTCCTTAAAATATATTTGCATTTGCTATATTTACTTTTAAACTTATATCCAATATTTCATTTTAGTATATGAAGGATTCATATTTGTTTATTTTATGAACCTCGTTCCTCTTTCTTTTGCTCATCTTTGTTTGTATACTCAAATTATAATTATTTTATGTATTTCTTTTGTTTTCCTTTGATTTTCTGTTTTATTTCTATAAGAATTGCTGTTTTTTCTTTTTTGCATGATATGTAATTCTTCCTTATTTGCTATACTTCTAATATTCCATGTAGCATATTTTACATTTTCTTTTGTCTATGCTACAATTATTATATCTCCACCAAAATTATATATAACCTTGCAAAGTGCTCGCTCTGTATTTTGACTATTCTTTCATTTTCTGTCTTTGTTCATCATTAGCATTTATTAAATTTATCCTACCATAATCAAACCAAACTTCCTTTTTTTTCCCCTCACTATATAGCAGATGAACTCTCTGGAATTTACTTTATCTTGCATGTTAATTTCTGTTTCATAATGATTTTGCTTTCCTTACTATATTGCTGTCATCTTTCTTGCTTGTGCTTTGTACTGCTCATGAGCTTGCTGATTATCTTTCTTTTATATTTCCTCCACAACATTTTTTGCAGCTCGCTCTAGCTTAACAATACTATCTGTATCATTAAGCCATGTTCTATTTGCACCTGGTTTATCCTTCAGATGTATGCATTACTGTCACTTATCCCTGCAGTTTGTCTTTTGAATCTTATAGAATCACTTTAGGAATCATATCCTCTCACCTCTGCCTGTTAGCTAAACTCTGCAACCCACACACACATGCCCTCATTATAAAAAATTGTGTTGATATTTAAATTTAAATATATTAATTAGAATGGTGTTAATCAATTTAAATTTCTTGTTTATTCATTTTTTTTCTAATAATTACATATCCATAGGGAAATAGCAGTGACCTACCTGTGGATGAAGGAGAGGACAAAAAAAGACAGTGGCTTCAAGAGTTAGGTAAATTGTAATAAGTTTTTTAGTTATAAGTGCATTCACTAAGAATAAATTCACTACAGAATAAATTTATAGTGAATATATATATATATTGGGCAGAGTTATTTTCTGTGTTTATGGAATTGACAGTTAAGTAAAAATCCAGCGCCGTTCTCAGGTAGTTGAATAGTTGAAGCTTATGAGATAACCTATTCATGTTTTTAATGTCTGCTTTAAAGAGAAACTCACTATGCTTACAGTGAAGTAGTTGAAGACACAGATATGAATTGTCATTTTCTGTTATAATTGTATGCAAGGAAATTTGTTGCTGCTTGAACAACAAATTAGTTGGAACTTGGGGACCTTTCAGTCATTTTCCATCAGATCTCATCTTGAATACTTGTTTAGCCATTGTCTCCTCACCCATTCTTTTCACATGTTCAAGCCATCTCAATCTTCAAGCTTTGATTTCATCAGATAGAAGTGTAGATCTATAGAGGTCATATAGTTATTATGTCTTCTCAGATTCATCTATTGTGTTCTTACAGATTTATAGACTTTTCTGAGGATTTTATTTTCAAAAATCTTCAAAGCTTTGGCATGTTGGTCTGTCATGCTTCAGGTTTCTGTTCTATATAAAACAGTAGGTAAAACTGGTGAGCAATAAATACAAAATGTTATATTCAAGCAATGACAATCAAGGAAAAGGAGGAGTAGCCATAGTATTCAACACAAAATACGATGCTAATCTTCTTGAATGGCAGTCAGTCTCAAGTAGAGTAATGTGAGCAAATATGAGAATGGGGACCTGGACAATGAGTTTTATTTGTGCCTATGGTGGTCCCACAGAAGGTTCTAATAAGGTAGAAGTGGAGGAATTTTTTGATGCTTTAGAGAAAGCAACTGACACAATGAAAAAGGAAAATTTGGTCCTTGTTGGAGATCTAAATAGCAGAGTAGGAAATGATTGTCAGACATACAAAAGTATTTTGGGAAAATTTGGAGAAAAGAGCAAAGCTAATAATAATGGCAAATATCTGTTGGATTTCTGCTCAGGACATGGACTGGTTATTACTAACACCATGTTCCAACATAAAAATGTGCACAAATTCACATGGAGAGAAGAGGCAAGGAATAAGAAAAATCTCATTGACTATGTTATGGTTGATAGTGATGTTTTCTCCCTGGTGCAGGACACCAGAGTGTACAGAGGATTTGAAATTGGAAGTGTTACTATTTAGTCTTGAGCAGGATAAAATTGAATTTCATATTGAAAAGAATAACATGTAAGAAAGTTTTAAAGCGAATAAAAGTTGAGGAGTTCTCAGATGTAAACTGTAGACTAAAATACACAAAGATTATTGAAGATAAAATGAAAGATTTTGAGAACAGGAATCAAACCTTGGAGATTCAGTGGTAAGCCTTGAAGAAAACATTGATTGATTTTGCCAGAGAGGCATGTGGTGAGACTATCTGCAAGGATAAAAAAATCAGAATTCCCTGGTGAACACAAGAAGTTAAAGAGGCAGTGAAGGAAAAGAAAAAAGCATATCAAAAGTTCCTGGCAAATAAGTCAGCTTGTGCTCTTAGAGAATACAGAGACAAATGCAAGAATGCTAAACACTGTGTAAAACTAGCTAAACAAAAGTCATGGGAGGACTTTGGCAAGAATATAGAAAATAAATATCAAGAGGAGTGGCAAAATATTCTGGAGGTTCTTGAAGAAGCTTAGGAATGGAGGAAAGAGTGCTGTAAAAGGAGTTAGAGATGATAAAGGTGACATGAAAATGGGAGAAAAAGATATCCTTGAAGTATGGAGTAATTACTTTGAAAAACTGCTAAATGAAACAAGCAGTGATGACAGAACAGTGGTAAAAAACACTGACCAGGCATGCAGTCAGGAATACATATCCATACTTGAAGTAGAAAAAGCCATCAAAGGCTTGAAATGTGGAAAGGCAGCAGGAGTAGATGATATTTGACCAGAAATGCTGAAGTATGGTGGTATAAGAGTCTTACAGTGGCTGCACTGCATAGTTCAGAAAGCTTGGACAGAGGGACGAATTCCCGATATTTGGAGTAGAGCTCTCATAGTACCCATATATAAAAAAGGAAAAAAAAACTGAATGTGAGAATTATAGAGGTATTTCCCTACTGAGTGTTCCTGGCAAGATCTATGCAAGTATACTTGAGAAACGGTTGAAAAGAATTGTGGAAGAAAAGCTTGGTGAAGAACAAGCTGGATTCAGGCCAAATAGAGGCTGTCAGGATCAGATCTTCACTTTACGACAAATAGTCGAGAAAGCATGGGAATATAACAAAGATCTCTATTTAAGTTTTGTTGATCTGGAAAAGGCATATGACAAGGTGCCAAGAGAGAGAAGCTATTCAATATGCTATGGTTATATGGTGTCAGTGGGGCATTTTTATGAGAGGGAGATGAGTGAATGTGAAAATTGTGTTTTCTGCTAATGTTGCTTCCTGTTAACATTGTTTTTACATACTGTCTGGGAGATTACCTGCAACTCTAATTATAAGCAAAGAACAAAGGTATATTACCTTTTGATGCTGTTTCTTTTTATGGAGAAAGAAAATAAAAAGCAACTGTCTTTCCACCACCAAATCCAAATATTTCAGATGAGGATAATTCAGATTCTGAGGTAGCTTTATTGAAGAGAAATGGGAGATGAAAAAACCCTGCTAAAGCAGTTCAGGCTTCACATTGCAGATGCATTGATGCATATAAATAAAAGAAAGCCAGGAAGACCATCAGTAGATCAACCAGTGCCAAAGAAGAAGGTAGCATTACCAGTATCCATACAGGATGTATGGTATGATTGCATGGATCATTGGCCAATTCATGGGGCAAAAGGTTGATGCTGACATTGCAAAAATGTATTTTCAACTGTAAGATGTACAAAATGTAATTTAGTTTTGTGTTTTGTGCTTACAAGACATTTTGTTGCTTTTCGTACAAATAAATGAAATTATGCTGTCAGACACATTCAGCAATTGCCATATCAAATCTGAGCAATGATGCTTCAGAACAACATTGTGCAATTACAAAAATATAATAAATAAAATTTTTAAGTCACTTTTCTTACCTTTCTTGCTCATACTGTATCTAATTATTCAAAAAAAATTTTTTTTTTCTGTTGTGATTTCTTCAGTCTGTTCACATGAAATATATTTTTGTTGTTGTCTGATTAGTTTTTTGGCCTCCTTGTTGCTCTTTGTATCTCTGAGCAGCATGAATATCAGTTGGTTTAATGGGCCAAATCCTTCTGCTTTTTTTCTTTACTATCAGTTCACGTTCTTTGTTAAACCATTTTTGCACTACATTTTACTTTGAATTCCAGTTGAGTTTTCTGTTGCTACTTTTATGCTATCCTCAATATGATTCCAGATGTTTTCAGTATTTTCATTCTCTTCCAGCTGCATACTTTTTAATTTTTGTTTTAATTCACATTCATATTTTCCTGCTTGTTCTCTTTTATTTATGTAGCTAATATTGTATCTCAAATGCTGAAAAAATATTTACTGCCTTATTTTGATCTTAAGAATAGCACCAATTAAATGGTTACTATTTACACCCAGCTCTTGAAACTCTGGATATTCTGGAAGCATTTCCTAGTCTTTTACTGATAATGATATGGTGTATATGATTAAATGTATAACTATCAGGAGATTTCCATGTTTGTTTACATATATATTGTTTCTCATAAACATAGTTCTGCTTATTATTAAATTTCTAGATGCATCCAAATTAGTCACTTTCTCCATTAATATTTATCTTTTCATGAAGACTTTGGCTTCCAGTACTTATATATAAATAAATTTCTTCTTTTTTAGTTTTTGCATTGAAATCTCCTAACAGAATGATTATATCCTGTTGTGAGATTTTTTGACGATTAATTTCAGTTCTTTGTAGAATTCATAAAAGTTAACTTGAACCATTTTGCTTATACTGTTAGCTTGCTTATCCTTTTTAAAAGCTTCAAATTCATGTTTATCAGAGTTGTTTCACCATAAAGTAGCAAAAGGTGTCATATTTCTTCAAATTACCTTCCCTTGTCCAACATGTCTCTTGTATTGCTACTATATCGATTTGATATCTCTTTAATTCATGAGCAAGACCTTGGAATACTTGGACTCTATAGAAGCTTCTCACATTCCATGATCCTGTTCGGAAACTATTATTCCAAGGCTTGGATCGATATCCATTTAAGTCCATCCAGTGAAGATTACTTTATTTGTTTCATAGGGTTGTTGGCACTGTGCTCAACCTCCAACCTGGAGGACCAAGGTGACTCTTTGTCTGACTATTCCCCTGTGACCCGTCTAGTTTAGGAGGCTTTGCTAGTAGTAGTGCTACTGCCAGTATAGCCCATAGGATCATATTAATTCACAAGCTCCCCTCCCACCCACCCACACACACACACCTTGACAATGTGGAGACACTGTTGAGGGGGGGGGGGTATCTCACCGTACATTAGCCATACTTATTCTGTTATCTATTTCCATTTGACATCTTCATTAACAGTTGTACCTAACACTGCAAATGTTCAACGAGCTCAGAACAGAGGATGCAATTGAATGTTTTCATAGTTTGTCTTATTATTGGTGGTTTTCACGTTTCATATATATATATAAAATTTAGATTTAAACTCTTCATGACACATAGCACGTTTATTTAATATAATTGATTGTTAAAGATACCAAGCAATTTTATAAGCTAGGTTTTTTTAATCCTTTTTCCCAAGTAAGTCAAGTTTGCAGCTGCACGTAGCGCTTGACTTACTTGTATGTTTGCTTACTTGGGAAAAAGGATTAAAAAACCTAGCTTATAAAATTGCTTGGTATCTTTAACATAATATATACCCAAGGTTAAAAAAAACTTTCTACATAATTGATTGTATTTTCTTTCATTTTGACTGACTATTATTGTGCTTTATTATTTCAAAAGCATTCTATGTTATGGCACTGATGAGTTCGAAAAAATTGGCAACCAAGACATCAATGTTGAATGATATTAATATATGGGATTTAGTGGGATGTAGCATGTGTTTCACACATTCACTACAGAGAGTGAATGGTTTGTGGTATGAGGGCAAGAATGTTTGTCAGAAATATTTTTTTGGTGAATGCAAGAAATGTCATACATGTCGGCAGTGGAAGAATGAAGTGACATATATTCAGGATATAAGTCAGGATTGTAGAAGTGTTGTGGAAAATGTAGCAGAAGCAGTAAATGACATCGCACGAAATGCAAATGGGAGTTTTAAGGAATTGGCCAGAAGTAATAATGTGAATGATGCCACTGCAGAAAGAAATTGCTTGCTTTCATGGACTCCTTCACAGGAGTCCATGAAATCAATGTGAGCTCGAGCTACTGAAGAAATGATTGGTGTGTGGTGCAACAGGAGGAAGAATGAAAGAAAGAGTGAATGGGAAAGTATAAATGTGCAAGAAATTATGATAAAAGAGAGTATTGCATGGAGATTTGATGATAAGAGTTTTACTTAATGAGAAAATGACAAAAGCATGTGTCCTGGTGTGAAGATAAAGGATATTAGCGAAGCTTTAAGTTTGCAGGGGAAAAAAGAAGTGAGCAATCTACCTGTTTTGGCAGGTACAAATGATTTGAATGGTGAGAAATATGCACTGAGAGAGGATATGAAAAAGATGTTAGAAGCAAAAAATGAAGAGTAAGAAAGTAAAGATTGTGAGTCTGCTGCCTCGGTATGATCGGATGGAATTCAGAAGTGCCATGATTGCGAATGAGTTGAGAAGATTGTGCAGGAGGACTAGTATGCAGTTTTATAGATGTGTGGAGCGAATTTGATGAATGGATGTAAGGGCTTGTGTATGCCTGATGGATTGCACTTAAATGGTTTTAGAGTTAGATGCTTGGAAAAAGTATTGTTCAGTGAGTTTGGAAGTGCAAAACCAGTAAAACAAGGATATTGGGGGGGGGGGGGGGTGAGTGTGAATGCAGGAATGATTGTGAAGAGCTGGGTGCAGTTACCAGGTTTCAAATTTGAATGGACAGGTAATAATTATGTAAGGGGAAACTGAGCCCAAGGGGGATATTGAGATGTATGTACATGGATGCCTGTACTATCAGAAATAAAGGAGAGGAGTTTATGGCATTGGTCAACTCAACTTATCCCAAAATTATTGGCATCAGTGAGACCTGGTTGTCAGAGAATGATGTAGTTGCAGGGATAGAATGTAACAGATATTGTATTTTCAGAGAAGATCGAGGAAATATGGCAGAAGGAGAGGTATTATTAATCATAGCTGAAGAACTTCAACAAACCAAAATAGAAGTTAAGGAAGATTGTACATCTGAGGGAAATGGTTCATTTGAAGCATTCTGGTGTGAGATAGAGGCCAGCAGGATGAAATCTACTGTTGGTTGCTTCTATAGACCTGGGGATCCATAAGAAGATGTGGACGACATGCATCGGCAGATTAGTACAATGAGTGCAGACAGAAAATAAACAGCAGGCTTTGTTCACTTTCAAAAAAACTTAAATGAAACTGACTTTATTAGCTGATGAAATCCTCCTCTTTACCAGTACTACATAGCTATAAGCAAATGGCTTCCTAACAACCTATTTTAAGATGACTAATAAGCAAAAATTATTATTATAACAATTTTTGGTGACTCGCATTCAGTTCTTTTACTTGAATAAAGATGGCACTTTTATTTTTCATAGTTTATATTCAAGAAAAGCCTTGCTAATCCTGAATCTCTTTTTATTTTTTGGAAATTGTTTGTGAATAAAAAGTGGAATAAAATATTGTGATACTTATGTGAAGCTTTATGAAAAATATGCATTTCGGACAGGTCTGACGATATATATACAGGGTGTTCGGGATAAATTTGACAGTTTCGTAAGGAAAAAGAAAATCTTCTTTGTATCTATTAAATTTAATGAATTGACAAAAAAACATTACAGGCAGAGTTAATTACAATACTATCAACAAGATTTACTCAAAATAACCACCATTAGCATCGATCACAGCTTCAATTCTGCTTCGGAACCTCGAACAAGCTGATGCTACAGTCTCCCTGGGAAGGGCCGCAAAAACTGTTTTAATTTTATCCATTAACTGGGCTTTTGTATTACTGGAAGTGCGATTGGTGTCTTTTTCAACTGCGCCCCATACAAAATAATTCATGGGGTTAAGGTCTGGGGAGTTTGGAGGCCAAACATTTGGACTGGTGAAGTCGTAGAAATTTTCAGACAACCATTTTTGACTTTTCCCAGAGGTGTGGCAAGGGGCCGAATCCTGCTGCCATACATACGGCCTACCATTGGCTACCCTTGTTATCCAGGGCTTGACTACAGTTAGCAACTCCACGAACAAAGCCCGAATTCCAATGCCAGGGTTCTTCAACACCTGTTCCTGCAGATTTGCGAGGAATTCTGCTGTACGAACGCAATCAGATCGTCTGCTAGGGATCTTTCTTCTTGCTACATCCTCGTAGTCACCATTGCAAGTCTCTAGTTCATGCCTGATTGTTTTTACTGTATTCAGGGAGCATTGGACAGCAGTCGTAATATCCTTATTTTGATGGCGGGCACGAATCATCATGATACAAGTTATTCTCTTCCATGATTCAGGTGGGTTCCAGCTATCCATCCTTTCTGACATCTTGTATATGAATGAAGAAGGGTCCAAACTTTTAAATGAAGAGAAGTATGTGTTAATACATGTAACTTACGGAAAAATATAATTAATTATAAATATGTCAAATTTATCCCGAACACCCTGTATATATATATATATATATCCCAAGCTTTATTTCCCACGGAAATATATCTGAAATATCACACAATGTAATTAAATTAAAGATGCCAAGAAAAATTGTATTCTTGGTATTATATACAGAGTTTGCATGTGAAGTTACTTAACAAATGAACTATGTGTATAGAGCCCAGTGACTTCCAATCAATTGCCTTAGTATCCCATGATGCAAGCCACATATCTTTATGGACATGTATAATGCTATGCATTATGGGAATGAGATACAAAGGTAATGTTCAGAAGGTGTCATAGCTTATTGCTAAAATACTCTGGATCAGAGATAGATGTTGAAAGTTTTTTCACTTGGTTATACTATAAATTAAAGATGCCAATAAATTATATTCTTTGTTAGGAATATACAAGTATATACCTCTATATACAAGTAGCCCAGTCATGAAGTTACTTCATGTGCAAGCTTTGTTTGCTTACACTTGGATAAAGGATGAAACCAAGAATATAATTTCTTGGCATCTTTAATTTATTGTATAACCAAGTGAAAAAAAAACTTTCAACAACAGACTTGAAAATTTTCTTTTGTAAATGAAATTTAAAAAGGTAGGTGATTATTTTATAAAAATATTAGTAACTCTGATGTTTCTGTTTTTTATAAGTTTTGATCATTGTTTGATTACTGTAGATGGATGGAAATAAGAATGGCAACTCTATCCTTCATCAGCCTTCACCATCAGTATATGAAATCATGAGTTCAGTCATTTGATTGATAATTCAAATGCAAATTCAGCAAATTTTTCTTTACAAGGAATCAAGTGATCCCCCATCCTTTCATAAAGCAACATAAATAATCAGTGATTGAGTGTGTGTGTGTGTGTGTGTGTGTATGTGTGTGTGTGTGTGTGTGTGTTCTCAGCAGTTCAGACTGTTAAATGTGCTTTGAAACCTCAGTATTACTACACCTAATAAAATATTGGGAAACAACTAATAATCGTTATGGTTGCCTTTTTTTTTTTCTCTTGTAGATCATGCAGTATTCCTAACGTTTGAATTTCACAGTTGTGTGTTTTTTCCTCAATCCAGTAGTTGGTGGAGTAGCAATGCTACATAAGTAGAGAATTATTATAGAAAAGGTGGTTTAATGTTGCTTTCCAAATTAATATAGTAACACAAGAAAAAGAATGAATTAATATATTTAATAACCATATATTTCATCCTGAAAATTACAGGTCAGGATGCAAAATTACATCATCAGGCAGTAGAGCACAAACAGTGGGTTATTTAAAACGTTGAGAGCTGTGTGATGTTATGGATCGAACCACACCAATGAATAAGAGGAAACATGTTAGTTTGGTTTAAAAAAAAATGTTAATGATGGGTGATTAGAATGAGACTCGCATATATTCAGTAATGAGAGGCTGTCATTCTGATTCAGGTTTGAATATGGAGTAAGACTTCACTGCTTTCTTTAAATAAATGTTCGAACTTATGACAGTAATGATTGGAGTAAGTGTTTCAGACTATAGGATATTGTGGTTGGTATCAATTCATGTTGTCAATGTAAGATTGGTGTTCTTGCATTCTTTTCTTCACTAAATGTCCAATTTATCGAAAGTGAAACGACAGTTACTTGTCTAATAGTATTCTGTCTGTAGATAAGTTGTTCACAGAGCCAATTCATCTATTTTGAGGGAAGAAAAACCTGAGTTTCCAGGAGAAAAAACCCCATCTGTATGAGACTGGCTAACTCGCCTTTGATTGAGAAGCCATGATGAAAGTTCTTCATGTCATAGATGTTGACAAATACAACTGTTGCACAGAAATTCTGCCAAAAAAATTAAACGGATTCATGTCCCATCCAGCTGACATGGAAAGGAGGAAATATATGGGTAAGTGAGCTCCTCCTGATGCACAACACATATATGGCTTGGAATGAACGTGTTATGCTTATGTACTAAACAAGAACTTTCTGCATGAGTTCTTCTTTTTGTGGACTATTTCTTTAACTATAATTCATCATGATGTCCTAATTTTTCTATCTTTGCTAATAACCTTACTGTATTTAAAAGAAAGATTTCGGTATTGCGACCATATCTTTATTAAGATAAAGATAAACAAACCCGACAAGTTTCGTATGTCGTTTGACTTAAATCTTCAGGGGTTAAAGGTAACTAAAAGTTTAAACACGAGAAATTACTCAAAATAGTCCATTAGATGTTATGGCAGTCTAACTGTTTATCAAATTAAAAAATCCTGTATTCTACATTCGGATTTTTTAATTTGATGAACAGTTAGACTGCAATTAAACATCTAATGGACTATTTTGAGTAATTTCTCATTTCTTGTGTTTAAACTTTTAGTTACATTTGACCCCTGAAGATGTAAGTCAAACGACATATGAAACTTGTCGGGTTTATCTTTATTTATCTTAATAAATATGTGGTCGCAATACAGAAATCTTTCTTTCATCATCAAATTCCAGACATGTACCCGCAAGGGGTGTATACAGAATATGATTGTACTACATGAAAAATTTACATCATTACTAACTTCTTTTCTACAATTTTCCTCCAAATCAGTCTGTTACTTGTCAAGACTCAAACATTATCAGATCTTATATTTCTATCGTCTAAGGCACTTGGTACCATATCAATCCACCTATATCTTGGTCTTCCTCTGGGTCGATTTCCTGCCAACCTGGCAGATAACATTTGTTTTGCTAATCTTTCCTTGCCCATTCTGTTTAAGTGACCATACCACCTGCGATTAGCTCTGCTAATGCTGACAATGTCAAGTTCTTTCCTAATATCCTCATTTTTAAAATTATATTGCCATTGATGCCATCTGTTCACGCCTCTAATCTTTCTCAGGACTCTCATATCTGCAGTCTCTAGTCTTTGATCAAGTGTTTTACTTATGACCCAACTCTCAGATCCATAAGTTAAAACTGGTTTGAACACTGTCTTGTATACAGCTAATTTAGTGTTCTGACTAATTTCTCTCTTATTCCATGTGAATTTATTCAATTGACTTCCTACCATACCAGCTTTGTTGATTCTGTGGCCTATTTCCATATTTAATTTACCATCTTCAGTAAAAATTGTGCCTAAGTAGCTGAAATATTTTACTTGTTCCACAGGTTCTCCATTCACAACACAGTTGAAATTTTCACCAATTCTGCATATTTTCATTGTCTTTGTCTTTTTATTGCTGACCTTCATGCCATATCTATTACAACAGTTATTCAATTTAGTCAGGGACTCTTGCAAACTTGTAGTGGATTTATTTAGAAGTATAACATTGTCCGCATAAAGCAAAGAGCTGACATTAACATCTCCAATTCTGATATCATGTTTAATACCACTTTCCTTCATAATGTGATCCATATAGATAATGAATAACAGAGAGGATTATGTACATCCAATTTCACACCAGATTTAACATTAAACCATCTTCCTGTACTTCCTTCAATTCTAACTGCTGACTTGCAACTCAAATAAACACTGAGTATTGCTTGATATAATGCCCCATTGACACCATATAACTAGCGTATTGAATAGCTTTTCTCTTGGCACCTTGTCATATGCCTTTTCCAGGTCGACAAAACTTAAATACAGATCTTTGTTATAGTCCCATGCTTTCTCAACTATTTGTCGTAAAGTGAAGATCTGATTCTGACAGCCTCTATTTGGCCTGAATCCAGCTTGTTCTTCACCAAGCTTTTCTTCCACAATTCTTTTCAACCGTTTCTCAAGTATACTGGCATAAATCTTGCCAGGAACACTCAGTATTGAAATACCTCTGTAATTCTCACATTCAGTTTTATTTCTCTTTTTATATATGGGTACTATTAGTGCTCTACTCCAATCATCAGCAATTTCTCCCTCTGTCCAGGCTTTCTGAACTATGCAGTGCAGCCACTGTAGGACTTTTATACCACCATACTTTAGCATTTCTGGTCGAATATCATCTACTCCTGCTGCCTTTTCACATTCCAAGCCTTTAATGGCTTTTTCTACTTCAAGTATGGATGTTTATTCCTGACTATATGCCTGTTGAGTGTTTTCTATCACTGTGCTATCACTGCTTGTCTCATTTAGCAATTTTTCGAAGTAATTACTCCATACTTCAAGGATATCTTTTTCTCCCGTTTTCATGTCACCTTTATCATCTCTAACTCCTTTTACAGCACTCTTTCCTCCATTTCTAAGCTCCTTCAACAACCTCCAGAATATTTTGCCACCTTCTTGATATTTATTTTCCATGTTCTTGCCAAAGTCCTCCCATGACTTTTGTTTAGCTAGTTTTACACAGTGTTTAGCTTTCTTACATTTGTCTCTGTATTCTCTAAGAGCACAAGCTGACTTATTTGGCAGGAACTTTTGATATGCTTTTTTCTTTTCCTTCACTGCCTCTTTAACTTCCTGTATCCACCATAGAGTTCTGATTTTTCTATCCTTGCAGACAACCTCACAGCATGCCTCTCTAGCTGAATCAATCAGGATTTTCTTCAAGGCTTGCCGCTGAATCTCCAAGGTTTGGTTCCTGTTCTCTTTCATTTTTTCTTCAATAAGCTTCGTGTATTTTAGTCTACAGTTTACATCTGAGAGCTGCTCAACTTTTATTCGCTTTAAAAATTTCTCACATTTTGTTCTTTTGAATATGAAATTCAATTTTATCCTGCTCAAGATTAAATAGTTATCACTTCCAATTTCAAATCCTCTGTACACTCTGGTGTCCTGCACCAAGGAGAAAACATCACTATCAGCAATAACATAGTCAATGAGACTTTTCTTATTCCTAGCCTCTTCTCTCCATGTGAATTTGTGCACATTTTTATGTTGGAACATGGTGTTAGTAATAACCAGTCCATGTCCTGAGCAGAAATCTAAAAGGTAATTGCCATTATTATTAGCTTTGCTCTTTTCTCCAAATTTTCCCAAAATATTTTTGTATGTCTGACATCATTTCCTACTCTGCTATTTAGATCCCCAACAATGACCAACTTTTCCTTTTTCATTGCGTCAATTTTTTTCTCTAAAGCATCAAAAAATTCCTCCACTTCTATCTTAGTAGAACCTTCTGTGGGACCATAGGCACAAATAAGTCTCATTGTCCAGTTCCCCATTCTCATATTTGCCTACATTACTCTACTTGAGACTGCCTGCCATTCAAGAAGATTAGCCTCATATTTTTTGTTGAATACTATGGCTACTCCTTCTTTTCCTTGATTGTCATTGCGTGAATATAACATTTTGTATTTATTGCTCAGAAAGATCTCATCAGTTTCGGTCTTTTTTGTTTCAGTCACCCCTATTATGTCGATCTGGTACTTATCTAATTCCTCAGCTAGCTCCATTTCTTTGCCATTCAGGCTTCTTACGTTGATAGTACCGATCTTTAACTCTGGTGATGTTGAGTTGGGGTGTGTTTTAGGGTTTGTTCCAGTAGCTGACTTTTCACTGTTCGTCTTGGTTCCCTGGCGAAAACAATGGGGGCCTTGTTTAACCGGGCGACACCCCCAGCTGCATGAAATTTTGTCATGTTGTACCATCATTTTGTATATTGGTTTAAGCCAATAAGAATACAATTTGGTCAGCTAAATCCCAAATCTTTCTTTTGAACTGCTAAACCACAGTAACCTATGCCTTCAACTTCATTATATGCTTCTCTTCTTGTGTCAGCATTTTCATCAGTCACAAACTAAAGTAATCAATGTGTACTTCGCTTTTGCCACTCAGACTCCAAGGTTTACTTCTCATTTTCAAACTTTTTTGCAGTAATATGTATATTTCAATCTGT
This sequence comes from Typopeltis vanoorti, assembly GCF_054136105.1. Taxonomy (NCBI): domain Eukaryota; kingdom Metazoa; phylum Arthropoda; class Arachnida; order Uropygi; family Thelyphonidae; genus Typopeltis; species Typopeltis vanoorti. The sequence goes on along the minus strand of NC_143551.1, from coordinate 91,827,852 downwards.
AGTGCACAGCTGAGAGTTGTCTTACTTTAATTCTTTTCAAAAACTTTATTTTTATTATGAAGGCTCCTCCAGGGATCCATCAATGGAGGACCTTTTTATTTAAATACCTTTCAAGTCTCTCCTTGAACACATTCATGGAAGACATGCCTGTAACATCTAATAGTGGCCCATTCCACACAGTCACCAGATACTATGAAAAGAATCTGAACTTCATCCTAACCCTTAGTCAACTTACACAGATGATACTGACTTCTACATCCCCCCCCCCCCTCAAAAAAATCCCTTCATACTTTCTGATCCCCTTTATGACTGTATTTTTTTATCATATCCCGATTTCCTTTTCTCTCTTCTGAAGCTAGGAACACACCACAGTTTCTCTGTCTTCATATGCACAGCTTGATAGGGGTATCTTAGTTACCTACCTGTACATCTTTTAAATTATTTCCCATTCTTCTTCTTAGACTCTAAGTGAACAAATCAGTGCAGGAGTCCAGATGCAAACTTATCAGGGTCTTGTAGAGTAAGAGAATATCATGCTTTTTTCTTACAAGTTAATGTTCTCTTTAATGGTGCATTTGTCCAATATGATGTAACCATTTCAGCATTGTGTCTCCTAAACTATAATTCAGTATTCCTGTTATTGTTGCATAGGCTTCTGTGGAGTGAGGACATGTGTTTGCCAGTATTCTTCCACATAGAAAAACAGATGGCATATAGAAATAATTTGATACTCAACTAGTTTGGTGAAAATTCTTGTTTCACATCAGGAGAAATAAACAAATAAACTAAAAGACAGATTATAACAGGTGACATACATAATGGAATACTGGAAAACAGGAATAACAATAAAAAGTGCATGCATTTACTATGAAGTTGTTTGCTAGTTTGTGGTCTGCTGTGAACTATTGGTAATCACATACTTGTTGTGTTTAACCAGAGAAGACCAGATGATGTAAAATCATCCCTTCTTTTTTGTTGCACTGCTGAAGATGTTTGATCATTTCAGCTAATTCCTTGAATGCTCTTGAGAAAAATCTAATCTGTGTGGAGCATTTTGGTATGTTTTTTTAGTTTATTCACTTATTTTTCCTGATGATGTGAAATGCAATTTTCACAAAATTACTTGAGTAGTCAATAAATTATTTCTATATCCCATCTGTTTTTTCATTCAGAAGAATATCAACAAACAGATCATACTAGGTATGATTCAACATTCATTAAGGATGTATAAAATGAACTGGGGCTTTTGATCCAGTTCTTATAGGCTGGGCTTTGTGAAGGCCTCCCTTTTATAAAAACATTGACCCATAAGCTACTACTTTTAGAAATTATATGATAATAATTTCTAAAAAGACTATATTTCTTCTGAATTTATATGAAAGAATCCCTAAGTTTTATAGATAACAAAAAAAAAAAAAAAATGGCCCTATATTTCTTAGGTTTGCATACATGAAATTTATTACAGAAAGGCAACGGGAGGAGCAAAAGCAACGCCGTTTACTAGATCATGAACAGATTCACTTATCTCGTCTTCGAAGTGCAGATTGGATGAATGGTGATGGAGAAGATGCGGTGTCAACTGTGCCTCAATATTTTAATGAGCCTTACACCAGTTTCAGTGGGACATATGATGTACAGCAGGGAAGGTGAGTTATAATTATGCATGCATCTTTATGAGTAGAATTTCTGTTATAGATGAATTGTGGAGAAGTGAAATACACCCTCTGTTCAAAAAGAAACTGAACTTTTGATAGAAAATAAAACACAGGCCAATTATTATTCAAATCATTTATTTCGATCAATATACTCTCCCTCAGCTTCGATACAGCATTTGGCACGGTCAGTTAATTCGTAAAATGAGTGTTTTTTATATCGGTTTTTGGGATACTGTTGAGGGTCGTGGTTACTACCGCTTGAATGTTTTCAGTAGTGTCGTATCGCTTTCCTTTCATCGGCAAATGAAGTCGGGGGGGGGGGGGGAGTCGCAGAGTGCTAAATCAGGTGAATATGGGGAGTGATCCAAAACACAAACTTGGTTTTTGCCCCTGTCTCACATTGTTCAAATGATGAGATGGTGCATTATCGTGCAAAATTGACCAGCTGCCTGCATCACGATATTCATGCCGTACATGATGATTTCTCGCTATCAATCATTTCAAAACTTCGAGATAAAAGTTTGGTTTCTTTTTGGACAGAGGATGTATCACAAATAATGTTATTAGAGGAACTTGTGACGAATTCAATTTACAAAGGCCCAAACTCTCGGTCAAAATGTTGTGCACAGTTGATTTTGGAATCCCCAATTCATTTTCAATCAATCTCGCAGATGATTTCGGGTTTTATTTGATGAAATCAAACACTTTTTGGGTGTTAACTTCACTTAGTTCCAGTTTTTGGACGTCCTGGCTTTTTGTCCTCCTCAAGTGTCTCATGACCACTTTGAAATTGCTTAAACCACTCGTGAACTTGAGTACAGGATAAGCATTCATCACCGTATGCTTTTTGAAGCATTTGATGCTTTTCAAACAGAGAGCTGCGATTGACTTTTGTCAATCGCAGCTCTCTGTTTGAAACTCATTTTCCGTCCATTCATCAAAACACACTGTCACTCTTGGCACTATAACTTGGCTTCTAATGAAACAAATGTCATAAACAGTTGACACAACACTAATGAAGGTTGCTGCTTTTGACAACAAAAAGATACAACAGGTGGTGCCACTAGTTTCTTTTATTTTCGAAAAGTTTGGTTTGTTTTTGGACAGGAGTGTATCGCAAATAATGTTATTGGAGTAGACATTTTTATCAGTTGCTAACACTTATGTAACTGAGATGTTTTATAGCTCTTAAGAAATACTGCTTGACCTCTTTTGTAGTATAAATTATCTATTTTCTCTGCTATATTGAAGTAGTATAGATAGCATTCATTTTCTTGTTTTAGATTTAAGAGCACAGCAATTTTTAATTGTCAGTGATAAATAGCCAGTGCTCTGTTTACTATATGTCATCAAGTAGTTATTATTATTGTATATGCATCTCCATGGAGTCTTAAGACTCATTCTGTGAGACCCAAACTTTCCCCACAATCTTTCATACTTGACCCTGAACCCATTAACAGACAAAGCATGCACAACTGACTCTGGCAATCTTGAAGCAAAAAAATCTTGTCCTCACGTCCCTACTAACCACACTTTTACTTAACTTCCAGGGTGACCTCTTGTTCTGCCCCTCTAGTCAAGTGTTGAAACATTTCCCCTGCATCAATCCTATAGTAACTTAAATGTTTCTATCATATTTCCTCTGTATTTTCATAGGGAGCATTCCACAGACCACCATCTTGGTTGCTCACTTCTGAATCCTCTCCACAACTTCCTCATCTCCAAGAAATCAAAGAGATCAGACCTGAGCATGGTAATTACATGCAGACGTATCGAGGCTTTATAAAGAGGAATAGCTACTTCCTTTTCTGTACTTGTTCATGTGTTCTTCCATAGCCAAATAATATTATGTGAGCTACCTTAGCAATATGTTGTCCTCTAAACTTTAACTCTCCGTCTACCACCACCACTAAATCTCTAGCTTTTCTTCATTTATTTCCTGGAGTGCAGTTCCATCAATGTGGTACACAGCTTGTAATATATTTATCCCAAAATGCATAATTTCATATTTCTCTACATTAAACTGATATCCATTTTCTGTTGCCCATACTGACAGTCTATTTAAATCATCCTACAAGCTCTCCACATTGCCTTGATTAGAGTAATAGTTAATCTACCTAATTTTGCATCATCAGCAAACACCTGAATATTTCCTTTCAGGTCATTTCCTACATCATTTATGTACAAATTAAACAGTAGTGGTCCCAGCACTGAAACTTGTGACACACCACTAGTCAACAGCTTTTGCTTGGATTCTGCTATTTTGTTTAATACTTTCTGATATCTGTCTACCCGCTTATCACATAATCAGTGTCATATCCATCCCCCATTTGTTCTAATTTGTGTATCAGAGTTCCATGTGGTATTCTGCCAAACGCATTTGCAAAATCCAGCAGAATCATCATATAGCTGTTTTCTTTTTTTTATCCAACTTGGCTGTCAAAATGCATAATTGTAAATGTTACTCCTCTTAGAATATTATATTCTTATCCACCCATTCTTTTGACCAATTTTTCCAGTGCTTTTACCACTCTCTGCCTGAGATGCTGATTGGTGTATAATTTGCTACTGTAGTCTTAGAACCTCCCTTATGCAAGAGAATCATTTTGTCCTCTTCCCACTCCCTTGGAACTCTCCAAAGCTGAGACTTGAATTAAAGAGCCTAATCAGAGGTATTGCCAGTTCCCTTGCACATTCCCACAAAATGTAACTGAAATCCCATCTAATCCCACAGCTGTATTTACATTGAGATTCTGCGTTATGCTAAGAACCTCCAATTCATTCACATCTGTTGCCACATAAGTCTCTGTCATGTGTAACAGCATTAACTCCACTTGTATGATATACCCTTGCAAAGTGTTCACTCAGTAACTTAACTATTTTATCTGCTTCTGTCACCTCATGACCTTCAGCACTCATTAAGGTTATTCTTTCATAGTCATTCTTCCTCATGCTTGGCTAATTTCTTTTTGTAATTCGATTTTGCCTTTCTTACATACTGATCACTAGGGTTTATACAAAAACAGACTTTTGAAAAAACCGGTTTTCGAATTCCAGCATTTCCAAAAAAACTGGTTTTTGAATTTTTACAAAATATATATATATAATTAAAACAGTAAAAAGATAAGGATCAAAGCTGTATAACTGAAAGAAGACCTCCACATAGCCTTTAAAGGAATGCAGAGACTGACCAGGGCTTCTGACCTAATGTCCAATCCTCACCTTCTCGTGCTGCACCTTGGGTATCTACCTGGATACTGAATAAACGAGGATGGGCTGGCAATTTGGGATTTAGCCAACCAAATTGTATTCTTATTGGCTTAAACCAATATACAAAATGATGGTACAACATGACAAAATTTGATGCCAGCTGATGCGTCACTGTTTCTGACATTTTGCTGTTCGCTAAGGGTGAACAGTAAAAAGTCAGCTACTGGAACAAACCCTAAAACATATCCCAACTCAACATCACCAGAGTTAAAGATCAGTACTATCAACATAAGAAACCTAGATGACAAAGAAATGGAGCTAGCTGAGGAATTAGATAAGTACCAGATCAACATAATAGGGGTGACTGAAACAAAAAAGACAAAAACTGGTGAGATCTTTCTGAGCAATAAATACAAAATGTTATATTCAGGCAATAACAATCAAGAAAAAGAAGGAGTAACCATAGTATTCAACACAAAATAAGAGGCTAGTCCTCTTGAATGGCAGGCAGTCTCAAGTAGAGTGATGTGGGCAAATATCAGAATGGGGAATTGGACAATGAGACTTATTTGTGCCTATGGTCCCACAGAAGGTTCTACTAAGGTAGAAGTGGAGGAATTTTTTGATGCTTTAGAAAAACAATGAAAAACGAAAAGTTGGTCCTGGTTGGGGATCTAAATAGCAGAGTAGGAAATGACTGTCAGACATACAAAAATATTTTGGGAAAATTTGGAGAAAAGAGCAAAGCTAATAATAATGGCAAATACCTGTTGGATTTCTGCTCAGAACATGGACTGGTTATTACTAACACTATCTTTCAACATAAAAATGTGCACAAATTCACATGGAGAGAAGAGGCAAGGAATAAGAAAAGTCTTCTCATTGACTATGTTATTGTTGATATTGATGTTTTCTCCCTGGTGCAGGACACCAAAGTGTACAGAGGATTTGAAATTGCAAGTGATCACTATTTAGTTTTGAGCAGGATAAAATTGAATTTCATATTGAAAAAGAATAACATGTAAGAAAGTTATAAAGCGAATAAAAGTTGAGCAGCTCTTAGATGTGAACTGTAGACTAAAATACACGAAGCTTATTGAAGAAAAAATGAAAGAGAACAGGAACCAAACCTTGGAGATTCAGCGGCAAGCCTTGAAGAAAATCCTGATTGATTCAGCTAGAGAGGCATGTTGTGAGGTAGTCTGCAAGGATAGAAAAATCAGCAGAACGCCATGGTGGACGCAGGAAGTTAAAGAGGCAGTGAAGGAAAAGAAAAAAGCATATCAAAAGTTCCTGGCAAATAAGTCAGCGTGTGCTCTTAGAGAATACAGAGACAAATGTAAGAAAGCTAAACACTGTGTAAAACAACAAAATTCATGGGAGGACTTTGGCAAGAACATGAAAAATAAATATCAAGAAGGTGGCAAAATATTCTGGAGGTTGTTGAAGGAGCTTAGAAATGGAGGAAAGAGTGCTGTAAAGGGAGTTAGAGATGATAAAGGTGACATGAAAATGGGAGAAAAAGATATCCTTGAAGTATGGAGTAATTACTTTGAAAAACTGCTAAATGAAACAAGCAGTGATGACAGAACAGTGGTAAAAAACACTGACCAGGCATGCAGTCAGGAATACATATCCATACTTGAAGTAGAAAAAGCCATCAAAGGCTTGAAATGTGGAAAGGCAGCAGGAGTAGATGATATTCGACCAGAAATGCTGAAGTATGGTGGTATAAAAGTCTTACAGTGGTTGCACTGCATAGTTCAGAAGGCCTGGACAGAGGGACGAATTCCCGATGATTGGAGTAGAGCTCTCATAGTACCCATATATAAAAAGGTAAATAAAGAATGTGAGAATTACAGAGGTATTTCTCTACTGAGTGTTCCTGGCAAGATTTATGCTGGTATACTTGAGAAACAAACGGTTGAGAAAAATTGTGGAAGAAAAGCTTGGTGAAGAACAAGCTGGATTCAGGCCAAATAGAGGCTGTCAGAATCAGATCTTCACTTTACGACAAATAGTTGAGAAAGCATGGGAATATAACAAAGATCTGTATTTAAGTTTTGTCAATCTGGAAAAGGCATATAACAAGGTGCCAAGAGAGAAGCTATTCAATATGCTACAGTTAAATGGTGTCAATGGGCCATTATATTAAGCAATAGTTAGTCTTTATTTTGTGTTGTAAGTCAGCAGTTAGAATTGAAGTACAGGAAGATGGTTTAATGTTAAATCTGGTGTGAGACAAGGATGTACATAATCCCCTCTATTATTCATTATCTATATGGATCACATTATGAAGGAAAGTGGTATTAAAAATGATATCAGAATTTGAGATGTTAATGTCAGCTCTCTGCTTTATGTGGACGATGTTATACTTCTAAATAAATCCGCTACAAGCTTGCAAGATACCCTGACTAAATTGAATAACTGTTGTAATAAATATGGTATGAAGGTCAGCAATAAAAAGATAAAGACAATGAAAATAGGTAGAATCATTGAAAATGTCAACTGCGTTGTGAACGGCGAACCAGTGGAACAAGTAAAACATTTCAGCTACTTAGGCATGATTTGTAGTGAAGATGGTAAATTAAATATGGAAATAGACAACAGAATCAACAAAGCTGATATGATAGGAAGTCAACTGAATAAATTTATATGAAATAAGAGAGAAATTAGTCAGAACACTAAATTAGCTGTATACAAGACAGTGTTCAAACCAGTTTTAATTTATGAATCTGAGAGCTGGGTCAGAAGTAAAACACTTGACCAAAGACTAGAGACCACAGATATGAGAGTCCTGAGAAAGATTAGAGGTGTGAGCAGATGGCATCAATGGCTATATCATATTAAAAACGAGGATATTAGGAAAGAACTTGACATCATCAGCATCCAGGAATGGGTTAGCAGAGCTAATCTCAGGTGGTATGGTCACTTAAACAGAATGGGCGAGGAAAGATTAGCAAAACAAGTGTTCTCTGCCAGGTTAGAGGGAAAACGACCCATAGGAAAACCAAGAAATAGGTGGATTGGTACGGTTCAAAGTGCCTTAGAAGATAGAAATATAAGATCTGATAATGTTGGAGTCTTGACAAGTAACAAACTGAATTTTAGGAAAATTGTAAATGGAAAGTTAGTAATGATATAAATTTTTCATGTATTACTATCATATCCTGTACACCCCTTGAGGGTACATGTCAGGAATTTGATGATGAAAAATATTTATACTCATTTAAAATTTTTTCAGTTTATTTAATATATAGAACTACAAAAATATAACAAAATAAAATATACTCCATTCAAAACCAAATAAAAAAAAAAAAATAAAATCCTTACAAAATATAAATTATAAATTTTTATTTAATTTAGTATTTTTCTTCAGGAAATATGATTTCAAAAAACATGAAATGTCCACTGAATGATTATTTAATATTTTTCTTATTCTAGATACAAAATTGCCTGAAATAGAAAATACTCTATCACTGGCTACTTAACTTGGTTTTATCATTTTCAGGGCATCAACTAATCAATCTAAATTCTTTCTTCTTTTATTGGTTGCCCCAAATACTGAAAATTCTGCCTTCAGTGTCTTCGGATTTACTATTATTTCTTCAGATTCCTCAAGAAACCTATGAATTGATTTTTACATGGCCTCTTTAGAGCATTGCCTTGATTAATAATTTCTCTGTCTCCGATATATTCATCATTGGAATTTTTTTCCATACAAGAAGTTGGATATATTCTAGACAATATTTTTCCAGATAACTTAATAATATCGAGTTTTGAAGCTAGTGGAAATACAATAGATTTCTTTGTTGAAATGTATTGTGGATTTTGCAAATATAGCATAAGGGTTACCAATCCACCTTGTCTTCGTACTTCTGAAGCATTTAATAATTTGGATCTAATTTCAGTCTAAATTTTTTAGTTCAATTAACAGAAATTCAAATATGCCTTCACTTGTTAATAAATTGGCATCTTGCCACCCTAAGGCCTCAGCTGTTAGAAGTACTGGTCCCAATACTTTAAGAAGCTCCATGATTTTAGGATATTGAGCTTCATTTCACATATGAGAAGCACCAATATCATTCAAAGCTAAAACAACACATTCTTTTAAGTAACTTAATGGTTACACCTGTTTGGAAACTCGTTTAGCAGAGTATAAAGTTCTTTTCGCTATACACTTTGGTATTAACCCGGTCTAGCTACTCACTGATGAAGCCTCAAAAAAGGCTGAAACCGGTCTGGGTAGTGACCTCACCACCATAATGTAATAACAGCATACATTTCCTAGGAAATGTGTTTTTACATTATGGTAAATACCTAAGAATAGTGATCAGAACTTTACCGACTTTGCTGCGAGATTTCCGGTATGGCACTACGTGCTGGGCCACTTGCATTTAGCGGACGCTTAGTGATCGCCGATACTTTATGTTTACTATACTATATTCGGCAAGAAACTCTCTGATTCCAATCTTTGAGTTTCTTATTCGGTTTTAAAACAATGTGGGATTTAACATCCCCTTAATTTAAATAATGTTTTTGTTGCCGAAATGAAGCTTATTAGCTCTTTATATTTAAGTAACTTAATGGTTGCACCTGTTTGGAAACTCGTTTAGCAGAGTATAAAGTTCTTTTCGCTATACACTTTGGTATTAACCCGGTCTAGCTACTCACTGATGAAGCCTCAAAAAAGGCTGAAACCGGTCTGGGTAGTGACCTCACCACCATAATGTAATAACAGCATACATTTCCTAGGAAATGTGTTTTTACATTATGGTAAATACCTAAGAATAGTGATCAGAACTTTACCGACTTTGCTGCGAGATTTCCGGTATGGCACTACGTGCTGGGCCACTTGCATTTAGCGGACGCTTAGTGATCGCCGATACTTTATGTTTACTATACTATATTCGGCAAGAAACTCTCTGATTCCAATCTTTGAGTTTCTTATTCGGTTTTAAAACAATGTGGGATTTAACATCCCCTTAATTTAAAAAAAAAAAAAAAAAAAAAAAAAAACATTCTTTTAATGTTATAAATCTTTCTTGCCTGTCTGTTGTACTGTTCATGAGTCTGCTGCTCACCTTTCTCCTCCACAGCATTTTCTTTTCTGAAGCTCATACATGTTTGTAATTGTCAGACAACATAGGAAATCCACAGTCATTATATAGATCAAGAGAATTTAAAAATTCCTCGCCATAGTCATCTTCACGCTCTATGTCATCTTTCGTTTCATCACTTGTAACGTATACATCAGTTTTGAGTCAAAATGTTAATGTTTTTAATTAAATAATTAATTTTTGCATATTAATTCTAGTACCTAAAACCGATTTTTTAAATTAAAAAAAGTTTTCGAATTTTACAGATTTATCCAAAAAAAAAAAAAAAAAACGGTTTTTAAAAACTGACAAACACCACTCGTCACCTTTCTCGCCTGTCTGTTGTACTGTTCATGAGTTTGCTGCTCACCTTTCTCCTTGTATACCCTCCACAGCATTTTCTTTTTCTGAAGCTCATACTTAATGATATAACCAAGTGTATAATAAATAGTATAACAAAGTGGAAAAACTTTCAACATCTATCTCGAATCCAGAGTACTTTTGTAATGGGTTGTGACACCTTTTGGCTACTTGTATATGGAAATATTACTTCTGTATTACTTCAACCTTGGTATCACTTAAGGGTCTGGTCTGGCTCCCACTGATGTTACCTCAGTAAAGGTCGAAATCAGTCTGGGTAGTGATCCTTCCCATAATGCCTAGCATGATACTTTTCTGAAAGGATATGTGCTATGCATCATGGGATACTAAGGCAAGTGATGTGATGTCATTAGCCTCTATATATGAGTTGCCCATTTGTGAAGTTACTTCAGGTGCAAACTTTGTTTGCTTACGCTTGGATAAAGGATTAAGCCAAGAATATAATTTCTTGGCATCTTTATTTTATACTATAAACAAGTGGAAATACTTTCAGTATGCTTGCATAAATATTACCTAGGGAAATTCCTCTGTAATTCTCATATTCAGTTTTATTTCCCTTTTTATAGATGTCTAATCGTCTATAAAAAAATGACTTATTTCTTCTTGAATAATATTTGTGTATTTGAGTTCCCAGTTAAGCTGCTCCCCCCCCCCCCCCCCCCCCCCCCAATATGACAGTGTTTCCCAAAGTGTGGTTTCTTCAGGGGATAGATGAAAAATCTTAAGGAGCTACATGGCACTTCTTTTAATTTTGATTACATTTTCAATTGTCACATTTTGAATAACTAAAAAATCCAAAGGAAGTTTTAAAGAAAACGTCTCTTAACACTGTGTGTGTGTGTGGGGGGGGGGGGGGTATCTATTTTTTGCTCTACTCTTTAGACCTCTAACAACAGCTGACATTTCCTTGATGTCAGCTGTCTTCTATAATGACAGAAAAAATTTGTATGCTGCTTCTGTAAGAAAACCTTTTGTGGACCATAGACACAAATAAATCTTGTCCAGTTATCTATTACCAAAGTTAATTTCATCGTATTTACTATTGAATCCTGTGTGCTGTTCTTTCCTTTCCCAGTCGCTATTGCCTGGAAATCCCCCTTTATTTATTTATTTATTTATTTTATTTTTTTTATTTTTTTATTCATTATTTCATCTTATGATGTGCATATCTTTGAATTATTCTGTTCATGTTAAATTTGAGTTCCAGTAACTGACTTTCCACTGTTCACCCTGGTTCCTGGAAAAATGGGAACTTTTATGAATTGGGTAATTTCCCTGCCTGCATTGCACATCATTTTCTTTGGTCTTTTTTCCGTGCCTGCCATGTATCTTTTCTTTTCATAATCGTAATGTAATAGGATAAGATAGTTTAGTCTTATCCCCATCAGAATATTTTGCCTGTAAATTTTGTATATTCTCACCAGTTTGCTTGTTTGCAGAGATAAAATCTAAGTTTCTGGGAGCAGAATCGTTGTCCCTTTTGTATCAGACCACCCACTTTCCTTCAATTGAGAGGCTCATATAACGATTCCTCGCATCCTAGATAAGATTCTAATCCAGGTCTTTTCAACCAAAGGCTATTATTATCAACTGCTACAGAGTTTGTGTTATTTTTTATTTATTTATTTATTTTATTTAGTTTGATTTTACTTATTTATGTGTGTCTATATACAAATTCCACTCACAAAATGTAATAAAAAAGTTAAGAAAGCCTGCTTTAGAAACCGAACATGGATCTTTTTTTCAAACCACTTCAGCCTCAAACTTAAACATATACACTAGTTAAACTACATTTTTTATAACTTTGCATAGTGTGGTATGCAGTGTCTTTTTAAAATAAGGTTAACTGAAGTTCATATTTAAAATTTTTTGGAATAATATACTATGTTAATTTACACACATGCATAAACTTTTTAGAACTTATGCACGTGGCCAAGGCTTTGCCCTTGATCCAGAAGTTGCAGCTAGATCAGAAGAACGGCGACAGAAAGCACAAGAATATCAGCGAGCAATCCAAAAGCAGATGGAAGAGAAACAGCAAAGACTGCAGGATGAAAGAGAAAGAAAAGCTAGAGAAGAACAAGAAGAAGAAAAAAGGCTAGAGGAGGAGCGTGCACGTCTGCAAGCTCAATATGAAGAAGAACAACAAAGGCAAAAACAAAAAGAGGTAAGGCTTTGAAACTTTTCTGATTACTGAAAAAGTTCCCTGAAAGAAGAAAAATAGAGTCGTTTCAGCTTATAAGCCAATGTGAAATATGGCTTGAATGAACTAAATTTCTATTTTTTCTTCCCTGCATTTATAGATACACATATGTAGAAATATGTACTCTGGAAACCTTTTATTTTAGAATGAAATATTCTGCTTGTATACCTCTGCTATCATACATGACCTGTACTTCTAAATAAAGCATCCAGATATGCCACTAGAGTCAACTGTACATATATGTATTATCACCCTCACTTATGAGTAGTTGCAAAACCTATGACACAACATTGCCATGCATGAGCAAGTGGTTAGGAAGAAAGAAGGCATCTGTTAATGTGGTTCTTGAAGATCTGGAGATTCTGTTCATTTGGGAAAATGGTATTGGGAAGGATTCAAAAGACAATGTAAAAAAACAAAACATCTATGAGAAAAACTGTTGTGAGAGTAATCTATAAAACAGATCACTCTCTTTTACATTGACTATTCTTAGGGGCAAGGGAGGTATGTGCACCTCTCCAAATGTGAGAACAATATTTTAAAGCCAGGTGGATTTGGGGTTTATAAAGTGTTACAGGCTATGCAGAATAGTAGTATTTTGAATGAAAAAGAATACCAAGTTTTCTATAGGCTGGATGTAATGTGTTTGTGTCAGTGTAGACTAAATGTAAAAGTCAACCCAAGAAGGAAAAATCTGATCTTGTTTGGTGATCAGAATATGAAAGGCAAGGGAAAGTGAAATAAGAGCTTTCTTGTTAGAAATAAGAGTGTAATGTTTTGATAGCAATTAAATTTGCTACATTATATTTACTCCACTTGACAATGTAAGAACAGTTTTTACAACATTGATTAGAGAATATCTTGAAGCTTTGAACATTTGAACACTATTAGGTTTCTTGAAAGAAGAAAAATAGAGGAGCTGATTCAGTGTAAGACAGGACCATTCAAATATTATGTTGGCCAAATAACATGAAGTGGATTCTGGTTGCATAAGTGAAAGCAATATTTGTTTTCCTTAAGTGTAATAGATCTTGATTTGGCTTAAAGAAGTACATTAGTTTAATGTTTCATTATTAACATATTAATAAAATAAATTTTTCACTTAATCAGAGCTTTTTTTTTTTTTTTCCTCATAGCCAAAATAGTCAAGGTACCCTAGCATACTAGCTTGTTTAGTGGATAATTTTCAATCATTGTTTGATTAGTCAGTTTATTTATTTATTTATTTTTAGTACTGATTTGAATTCGCAGTTCCCATGTTCAACTATGCAACCACATGTTTTGTAATGTTTTGAAATATATTAGCAGTTGATCCTGGTGATTAGCAGCTAATCCATAAATAAGTGTACATGTAGTAAAATTAAAGGCATGCTCGTTGACTTCTGTCTCTTGAAAGATGTTCTTGTCTTTCATGAAACAGAATTATAAGCTAAAAAATATGCTATCTACATTCTCTTTGATCACTTTCATATAAAATAGTTTTTTTAAATGTCAGTTGCACATCCAGTAATCAGTAGTGTTTATTTCATGAAGTACTGTTATGTATAACCACTACAATCTAATTGAAGATTCTGGGGTTAAAAATTCAGAAAAATATTGCTAAGTTCCGTAAATTATTTATTTTCTTCTGGTAGGAGATTACTATGAAGCACTGTTATGAATAATCACTGACATCGAAGCCTATCTGTTACATTCCCAGTAAGTTTGTATAACCAATTGTATATTCCTGCCATGCATGTGGAGTAAACATAGTAGTTGACCTAATTCACAAATTTATAGGTTGTGAATTAAGTCAACTATTATGTTTACTCCATATTCCAGTATCTGGTCAGTTTCATCATGAAATGAAAGAATTATATCACTGCACATAACTACCATGTAATGTAACAATTTATTTATTCTTTTATTCTTATGGCAAAAGGAATACAATAGAGCTACAGGTCAATGTCCAGTCTAAAAAGCCAATCCAGGGCCTCATCTGTCACCTTATGGATTTTCTGGAGGCCACCTTCATGAAATTGGTGCCTGGGCAGTCGTTCACAATATGAGTGATCGTCTGGGCCACGGGGAACAATCACAATAAGAGTGGTCTAGCAGCCTCCGTTTATGTAGTAGGTAGCCACATCTGCCCTGGTTAGTTCTGATCCTGGTGATAGATGACCAAATCTTCCTAAGAAAAGCAAAACCAGACTGCGGAGCACAGGGATCCTCAATCAGGAAGCCATTTGTTGGAAGATTGTTGGACCAGTATTCTCTCCACATGTCAGGTATTGATGGTAAGGCAGCTGAAGAGAGTTCGTCCATGGATCAGAAAGACTTTCTTGATTTTAGACCTTTGCCTAAAATCAAGAAGGGATTTATGAGAGTCTGGTGCAGGGGGGGGGGGTTGCTCATTACTTTATTAAATTCTTTAATTGAGGCTTGTCTTCTCCGTATGTTTGGTGAAGCAATGTTAGATAGGACAGGCAACCAGGGGAGAGGAGTACTTCTCAGTGTCCCACTAATTGTGCACATGGTAGAGTGTAAAATCTCGTGTGGTGAAAAATAGAAATATTTTTCATCTATATCGATTTTACATGGGCCATAAAATACTTATAATTAAAAGTGTATGTAACCTACTATAATGTAATAAATTTTGTAATGTAATGTTAGGATAATTGAATATAGAACCACAAGCAATTATAACTAAAAAGATCAGACAAGATTAGGCTAGTAAACTGAAGGTCAACGACAGTCTCAAAGGTCACCGGATTATATGAGTTTTGCCGCCAAACATAAGTTAACTTAACATAAGCGTGGATGACGTAAGGGAGCCTCTAGTAAATCCAGAAGTTTTGGAAGGAAAGCCAAGGGACAGCAAATGATATAAAAGGCGAAGATTAAGGGGTGAAAGCTCTTTTTCTGTTTTTTTTTGTTCCTCTAGCAAGCTTTTCAAGGAGAGGAAGATTCTGGGTCCCATAAACAGTAGTTCTGGAGATCACGGGAAATTCGCTGGCAGTATTACAAGATATCCTCCATGAAATTCTTCGACGAATGTATTAATCCACATGCGTGCTGATTTGTAGCAGCCAGCGAAGTTCCTAATATCGACAAAGAAATGCACTATCCGGTGGTTGCAAGACTACAACCACTGGATAGTGCCTGATCATAGCCGTAGCGCATGATTAAGAAAAGAACCAGTGGAATTCACCCTTAACCCTTTTGGATTCAGGACTGTACAATTTTATAGTGAACTTGTGAGTAGATTGCTTTATGTTAATTGCCTAGATTGTGTGTACAGACGATAAATGTTCTGTTTAACTAATGCCATAATGTGTTGAATAGGTCAGAAAGCCAAAAGTCAGTTTGAATGTGTATAATAGGATATTGTAATCTTGAATATTGCTTGTGTTATCTAATGCTTAGAACGTGTTCAGTATAACTGTGCCTTATATAATAAGATAGAGAGTAAGGTTAAGTATGCAAAAATCCATCCACGTGTCTAATAAGTTAGTGTAAATAATCTCTTTGTCTAATGCTTTAAGTGAATTATCGTAATGAATGTGTGGAGAATCAGGGATGTGATATATCCCATTACTTTTATATATAAATTGTCTAAGGTAAACTAAACGTTTGGTTTTGTTAATAGCTTGCCTGATCTTTGTTAGCCAATGCACTGTCTCATAAAAACAAATTGAACCTGTGTGACCTAAGTGAAATAACAGCCACGACTGAGTAATTCGGAGTTGCTTGAGATAAAATTGATTTAAGTGTTATTATACGCTTAGCTAAATTATTCTCTTGTATGTAAAGGAAAGATAGGAAATTCTTTTACACGATCCTTAATGGCGCAGTCATTAACAAAAATAAATTTTTAAGAATTAATACATTTGAATTATATCAACGTAGATTAAGGATTTGGTCCCAGCCAGAGGCTTCTCCTAAGTCTACAGTACTAGCACAAGTGAGAGTATACTTAATGGCATTGAAGGGGGGAGGGGAGTAAAGCTAAAAAGCTAAGTAGATTACTAAAGGATTGAAGTTAAATAATAGTATTATACGTGAGTTAGTGATTAGAGCAAATATGCATTTTGTACAAGCTCAAGCAATCACTAAAATAACGAAGTAAGAGGGGAAATACATTGAGTTAAAAAGTAATATGATAAACAAAATACGAAAATATTGCAAGAGTTTAGCTGGGTGTCTACAATGTTAGTGTGTGCACTTCTTTCCCAGACAGAGGCTCAGTATGTTGCTGCAGACAACCTTAGGACCTCTGTACTGCAACCCCAAGTTGTTCCAGCAAGCCTTGAAATCATATTGTTTCTCATTTTAATTTTGTTGGACAGGTTGGTGATATGCCTTTTATAGATTTGGCTTCTGTCCAGGCTCACTCCAAGGTATTTTGGGTGAGGCTCATGTTCTACCATTTTGCCACAGAAAGAAAGGTTGAAGTGTCGATTTCCCTCTGCATTGTTTGGAACACTGTGGACACAGTTTTTGTTGGATTTTACTTCAGGTACCACTGCTTGAAGTACTCTTCCAGGATGTTCAAGGTTGATTCCAAGTTGGCAAAAGGAGGTAGATTGTGTAGAATTGCTAGGTCATCGGCATACATATACTTGCTTGAGCTAGTATATGGTAAGTCAGACACATGGATGTTAAAGAGTAAAGGGGGCTAGCTGAGAGCCCGTTGTGGAGGCCCCTGATCCAGACTGTGTCATAAGCTGATGTTAGGTCAATAAAAATGACTCTGGATTTAAATTTCTTCTGGAAGCCTGCTTCAATCTGTATTGTCATGGCCAGGACCTGGTCACAGCAACTTCTACCTGGCCTGAAGCCAACTTGTTCAATCAGGAGTGCTCTTTCAAAGAGCTTAAAGGTGGAGCAAAGCAAGGAGATAGGTCATAGATTTTTGACCTCATTTGGATCTTTTGCTAGTTTGGGCATGGCAATTAATGTAACAATGATTGCCATGGATATTTTGTTTGTGTTAGAGTTATCATCAGACTTACTTAATGTGTGGGTAGTCTGAAAAGTTCTCGACCTAACAATGAAAAAACGAATTTATAATTTCAAAATTATTTTTACTTGCAGCATAATCTCCCTTAAGACTAATACATATATTCCAGCGATGCTCCAGTGCCATTATCCCTGTAGTGGTTCTCAGTAAGATCTGTAAAATACCCCTCTACAGCTGCAATCATCTTTTGATTCGAAGAAAAACGCTGACCAGCAAGGAAGAGTTTTAGTTTTGGGAAGAGATAGAAGTCAGAGGAAGCCAAATCTTGGGGACGTGGTGGATATTCCAACAATTTATAGTGCAGATCCCTTAATTTTCTCATTGCCAAAACACCTTTGTGGGCAGGTGCGTTGTCCTGATGAAAAGATGATTTTTTTCTTCTGTAAACCAGGTCTTTTCTCATGAATTTTTTCGTCTAGTCTGGTTAAAAGATCAGAATAACATTCCTCGGTTATTGTTTTACCCTTTTCAAGATAATTAATAAACAGAATGCCTTTAGCATCCCAAAACACCGATGCCATGACTTTGTCTTCTTTGGCACTGAACAACCGGCTTCTGTCCACTGTTTGGATTCTGGTGTAACAGTGAATCCAAGTCTCATCCATAGTAGTAATAAATCAACGCACAAAATCAATCTTATTCTTGTTAAAACGCTCCAAGCACTGTTCAGAGATTTTCATGCGAGTGCAGCACCCATCTTGCACAAAGTTTTTTCATTTGCAATTCTTCATGCAAAATATATCCTACACGTTCCTTTGAAATGCCTGCATCACCGGTCATCCAATACCATATCATGCACTTGATCAATGGTTTCTGGTGTTGTTACACTTTTTGGACGTCCTTTACGTGGTACAGCCACGTTTAAACTTGGCAGCCCATTTTTTAATTGTTGAAAACGAAGGAGAAGAGTGCCCATAAACCTTTATGAATTTCGAATGAATTTCTTTTGGCATTAAACCACACGATACTCAATTTTATCCATTTCAAGAGGTACAGGCAACACTTTTGCTTCAGACAGCTGTATAAAAAAAACTACTTTATAGAATGACTTGCAATTTCACATGGATGCTTATGACAGATGTACCAACATAGAAAAAAAAATCTTGTCGATAGTGTTACCATTTATGGTCGAGGCCGAGAACTTTTTATACCACCCACATATATATAACCGATTATGAAAAATTGTTATGCCAATGAAGTGTAAATGAACGTTACCTATTCATTTATTATTATGCTTGAATAGTAACTTGTTTGGTATGAATAATTAAGATATTGTTTGTTACAAGCTTTTCTTAAAGATTTCCACAAGGACTGCAACTTGATTCTTATTCAGTGTGTTATGATATTGTATAACCTTGCCAAATTTTAAAAAGATAATCTAGTAATGTCAGCTCTCATTATAGCAAATTCATAGTGAGTTTAGGAATAGTTGGTTATAGTGTATTTGCTATAAAATATCATTGTACCTGTGGGAATTTGATTGGGATGTTTTTCATAGTTTTTTATAACACGTTTGCTACAGTGAGAATTGGTTGTGTTGTCATATTTAGGATTAAGACAAAGACTATCTGGATCATGGTATGACCGTAAAACATGTTCTTCAGTCTTTTTCTTCTGTGTTTTGTTCTACATTGCTTTGATATTTTTTCTGTCTAATCTTTACACTTTGACTTATGTAATAACACACAAACCATAGATTTTGTAAATGTCAGGTTATTTCTAAGAAGAAGGAACTTTTTTAAGAGACTAGCAGGCTTTGAAATTTTCACTTGTTTGTGGATAACTTTATAATGAAATTATAGGAAAGCCTGATGTAATTGAATTGCAGAACAACAGATATGCTACTTTTTTGCAACCTCTAGCGTGTGCAATTAATATATCGAAAAAATTAAACTTTACTTGAAATTCAGTATTACAAGTATTTTTGTATTCAGTTGATGAAATGAGAGTACTGCATTATGAGTACATTTGATCATTTTCTGCAATTGCATAAATGTTTAAAGTTTCTTATATGATTGAACAACATAAAGGAAATTAATAGGCTTATGAATTTATAAACAAACAACAAAAAAGAAACAAACTAGAGAAACAAAATCTAATTATGAAGTAAGATTACTAAATGATTCAAGTATAAGAAATTTATACCATTCAGAGGATTAATAACTACTTCAAAAAATTCAAGAAAATGAAGACATTGAGAAAGATTGGAATAATATAAAAGAAATTATTACATCAGCAGCATATGAAAGTCTAGGAACACACAAAAAATATCATAAAAATAAGAAATTACATATATAGGACAATGAAATAAAAACAATAATTGAAAATAAAAAGCTGGCCTTTAAAAGATGGTTAAGTAGCAAAAAAACAAGAAGATGAAATTAAATATAAAAAAAAGATTAGCAATAGCCAAAAAAGAAACCAGAAAGAGAGACAGAGAAAGCTGGGAGAAATGTGTATCATATCTAGAAAATGGCATATACAAAATGAGACCAATGCATATAAAATACTAAAACACATGAATGCAGATATAAAAGAAACTGCATATATAAATTGCAAAATATATGTAAAAGAATTCTTGGATTACTTCTTCACAGAACATCAAAAAAAAAATTACACCAATAACTTACAAAATGCTATAAATGATATAATAACAATGAAAAAATTAAAGGACAACCTAAGTAAAATAAAATAAAGAAAATGGCAAATCAGCAGGAGAAGATGAGATAAACTCAACTATATAAATTTACTGGAAAAAAATTTCATCAGAGATTATTAAAATTTTTTAAATGAAATATATACAAATGGAAAGTTGTTATGCATTATAATTTATTCTCTTAACTTATTTAAAAAAAAACTGAATTTAGTTTTCTATTTTTTTTTTTTTTTTTTTTTTTTTTGAAAAAGAAAATTAAATTCACTGTTCTTTTGAATATCTGGTGAAAAGGAGAGTAGGAGTAAATGATGCCTGAAGAAAACAGGCACATTCTAAATACAGAAATGTAGATTAAGAATTGTGCCCTTTATTTTTATTTGTGATATATAGACTGTCATTTCCTGTATCACAGCTGGACTGATGATAAAGGCAAAAGCAGCAGAATAGTACTTTTAACCATTAAGAGTTTTAAATGTAATGTTGAATGGTGTTACATCCTGAATGAAGAATTTTATTAAAGAAATAATTCATGCAGGATTTAACAAGTCAGAAAATTCAGCTGAGAGAAAAACTTGTACTCAAGCAGAAGAATTAAAGTACTAACTGTAAATGGAAATACAATTACTTTATTTTATCAGAATTGTAAGACCATGTAAAGAACTTCGTGTATAAAGTAGTATTATATGAATGCGTAAATTAGATGTAAGCAATAGTCCAAAGGTAATGGGCAGGCCTGAGGCAAATTTAAATCTCGGAAAGTGATGCACATTCGGTTCCCGGAAGAAGCTGCTATGATCTCGCGATGTACCGAAGTTGCCGTTGTCGATGAAAGTAGCGGGCAGGAAAAGATCGCAGAAAAAAAGTAAGAAGTCGCTATCGTGGTAAGAACAGGGTGCTGAAAAATGGGGGAAGTGAAGGAGGAATAAAAAGGGTTTGCACCCCCTTCTCAAGGCTTTTTTTTTTTCACCTGTCTCCCTGGATGATGATTTAACTTCTCTCGTGGGCCGGTGGTTCCTGAAGGTATTCGTGGTGGCAGTTCGATATCGGAGGGTGCGCCTTTCCCTTTGATGTCTGAACTTCTGCCGGTACTACAGCCTGAGATGTCGATAGATACGGCCTTTGCTGAAAGTACCGACGGAATACTATCGCAGACGTACATTATAACCGGCAGCTAGAGTTAAGAATGACCCGAAACAGATCGAGAATAGATGAGGGAAACTGATAACCATAGTGACCCACCACGTGGATGTAGGCTTATGGAGGTATCGAAAGAGAATTCGAACAAAGAAGGACAGTTCAGACGGACCTGGAGACCCTGCCCCAAAAAATAGTAATGTACAGATTTTGTTGTATAATTACCCAGTCGGTAAAGGGGGAAGAATTATTGCAGTGTATTAATCGAGCGTAGGCTGTATTTAAGGACTTTAAGTGATTATTTAGTAGTGTTAATGTCCATAAGACAAATTGTTAGGAATAATTATAGATGATTGTGACTAGTTTAATATGCAAGATTAACACAGTAGGGAGAATATTGATTAGGAAAGATTATTGTGTATATTATGTGTGTTAATTCTCTAACTTGAAAGAAGGGTTTGGTGTTCATGTATTAGGGTATCAAGCAGTTTGATACAGTTTGGTTGTGATTAGTTTAACATGCAAGACTAACATAGCAGGTAGAATATTTTAGAAGTGTACATTATGTGTGTTAATTCTATAATTTGAAAGAAGGGCTTATTGTTCATGCATTTGGATATTAATAAGTTTGTTATAGTTTGATTTATCATGTCATTGAACTAATTGAAAGTAAGATTGATCTTAGTGTATGTTATGTCTTTAGATTCCAATAAATATGCTTTGTCTTTTATACCTGAGTTTTGCCTGTGATGTGAACCAAAACTACCACTCATTAATTCGAACCATAGCGGGAGGGGGAGGAATTGAAAGAAAGGTATAACATGTTGTTATAGAGGCTACAACTGCAAACCTGAATTTACTTAGCCATAGCAGAGCATTTGAATTATGAGTATAAGCAATAAATTTATTCTCCTTGTGCACCAAAGGTCTGGAAAAGTCTCCCTGAATAAGAGTCCCCTTTATTCTAAGATATTGGCTGGCGCAGCATTAAAAAATAAATTTGTCAATATCTGAAGAGGAGACGGCCCCAGATAGAAATTAGAGGATTCGTTTCTTATAGTAAGGAATTACCTTTGACAGTTAGGGTATGCACGTGAGTAAATTTAGGAATCGGCCAGAGATATAGAATTTGCTTTCCTTACAGAATGAACGTGTAAGAAGTAATACAGATATTAGAGCCAAGAAGATTTTGTAAGTAAAGTAAGGAGGTTAAAATAATGAGAGAAGTAAAATAATGGAAGAGCAACGATATTTAAAATGGCTCACACACAGAGGGTAGGATTTTGATAGTAGAAGGTTTAGGTAAGAAAGGATAGATAAAAGTAAAACAACTAATCGAGTAACATCGATTTAACAAGGATACAACAACATGCCAACCGGCTTAGTAGAGATTAAAAGTAGAAAAGCTTGGTAGAGGATGCAGGATATCATGCTATCATGTCAGCATTGTCTTCAAAAGATGAATTGCCTATCATTAAGATAAATACTGTTTAATTTTTAAATTAAATTGATTGTGTGATAAATCATTATTTTAAATAAACTCAATTATAACTTCATGTTACTATTCGATTTTGGTGTAGTTTTTACCTTTTCAACTGTCAAATTATTTACAAGCAGTCATTATAACAATGTTTCCTAAATATTTTTGTGTTTGCTTAACTCTAATTAACCCATTAAGAAATTGTGCCTTCAAACAGTTTGAATAACCAAGCATATAATTTTAATTTACAAAACAATATAAATATATCATTATTATTATACGATACTTCCAAGGAGTCCTTGGACTCATTGTGGGAGGGCATACTACTCCAGTACACACAACTCACCGTCTCCTCTGCTTAATCCTCCATCTACACGCTACAACACTATTAATACTACTACTACCACCAACAGTATTTTTGTCTGTAAATTGCCTGTGGTTCTCTCGGCCAATTTGCTTATATGCTGGATGAAAAATGCAAGTTTCTTGGACAGAGAAAAACCTACTACCTCTATATGAGATTGACTAACTTGCCTTCAATTGAAAAAGCCCATATAATGATTTCTCTTGTCATAAAGAAAATCAAACTCATGTCTTTTCCATTTGCAGGGTGCAATGTCCCATTGTTCTTCCAGTTGTGCTATGGAGGGTTTGATACAACATAAAATTATTAAGAATACGAGGGAGTGTTCAAAAAAAGACCGAACTTTTTAAATAGCATGCCAACCGGCACAGAGAGCATGCTGCGGCTACGGAGCACACCTAGTGGCAGGTTTAGACAACAAACTTCCATTTTTCCCATTCTGCTATGAGCATTAGTGGTTGAGTTACATCCGCCGAAGAGCACGTGCACAAGCTGTTTGTTGGATTAGTGGCAAAGTGAGAATGAAAAAGCTTGAAGGAAAATGTTTGTATGAAATTTTGCTGCAAACCTGGTAAAAATTTTACAGAGTATATTTCAATTGCTTAACCAAGCATATGTGGAGGATTGTATGAGCCAAACGCAGTGCTCTGAGTTGTTTAAGCGTAGATGTTTGAGTCGGTCGAAGATCAAGGTGATGTTGTGTTTTTTGACTCTCCATTATGAATTTGTACCACATGGTGAGATGGTAAACAAAGAGTTGTACAGGAAGTTTTAGCATGCTTGAGGGATGCTGTGCGCAGGAAGAGGCCTGAATTGTGGAAAACCAGATTTGGGTGTTGCACCACAACAATGCGCCAGCTCACAAATCGCTCCTCATCTGCAGTTGTATGGCAAAACATCAGACATCCGTTGTGCCCCACTCACCCTTTCCTCCAGGCTTAGCTCCAGCTGACTTTTTCCTGTTTCCAAACCTAAAACCACTTTGAAAGATTGTCGTTTTCAAACCATAGTGGAGATTCAGGAAAATGCAATAAAAGAAGTGTGCACCATCACAGAAAGTGCATTCCAGAAAGCATTCCAACAATGGAAGAAACGTTGGGAACGGTGTATTGCCAGTAGAGGGGACTACTTTGAAGGGGACAGTGCTTAAAATGTTGTAAAATGAGCAATTAAGTCTTTATAGCAAAAATTTGGTCTTTTTTTGAACACGCCTGATATAACTATGCAAGTGCCACGATATCTAAAATTTGAGCTCAGTCATGTACAACTCTTTTCATTAAAGATGCACTTTAAGATTAAAATCATAGTGGAACAAAATCAGTTTTATAGTGGTAAAGCTTTCTACTCTGGAACAGTTACTATTATCCCTCATAGACAAATATATAACAATTTCAATTCCTTGATTCTATTATACCTTTATTGTTTCAAATTCACACAGGAGGAATATAAAAGTGGAAATTATTCTACTCAGCTTCGTGGATTTCTTGAGCTGCTGCTGCATGTTTTTCTGCAAATTTTTCTGCATTGCTCAAAACATGTCTGCAACTGAATTTCACTTTCTTTATGAAATAGCCTTAGCAAACTTCATTAAAGAAACATCTAGAACCATTACTTGCTGTAGGTTTTATTGATGCCTCACCGATCAGTTCAGAAGTACCCAGACTTTGCTGTTAAGCATGACATGCTACAGGCCCAAAGTGTGGTTTAAATGTAGGATGGTTCCAAAACCTATATGTTTTTATCTCCTCCCCCCTTCTCTGTCTTGCAACAAGCTTAATTTGCCATGCAAGTATAAAAGAAAGCAAGCATACAGTGCTTTGAATGGCATTTCAGGTTGGATTGCATTGTTTCATTCTATCACTCATACTCACAACAAGTCACACACACATCAGAATATATTCTGTTACATTGCAATCATATGAGAATCCAAATTTAACCATCATATTAGCAGACCACTTTAGCTGTCTTTGCATATGATACTTGAATGCAGTTACAGATAGTTCACTTGGTTAATCTTATCTTGTCTGATCCAGTTGCATCACTGCATCGTCCATCATTAGTATGTTCATTTTCTTTATAATTTTCAGTTTGATGTCTCAAACTTTATTTTTAGCCACCTCTGTTGTAATTGTATGTAATAAACATTAATTTTAAAAAAATAAATAAATAAATATTATCACAATGTAGTCTTGATAAGTCTGTCAGGATGTGTTTATTCCCTTATTTGCCAGCCACTCATGCCATGCCTGCCATAAGTTGGCTGCTGCATTGCCTTGGATGAGCAGAAGACTAAACATTGAATATATGTGTATACGTGTTATTACATTAATCTTTGGGTTAACTGCCTTTTGACTTGCTACTTTGAAGGGGACAGTGCTTAAGTGATGAAAGTGTGGTTCTCATCAGTAATATCATATTTAAAATGTTTACAATTTTGTTTTTCTATAAAATTCTAGAAAAAAAAAGCAAGTAAGATAATAGTTTTCTTTTCAGCAGCTTAATCTTGTATCTGTCATTCATTCATTCTAAGCAGCTGAATTTCAGTTAGTTTGTGGCAGTAATATTGACCATTTTATCATTTTCAAATTTTCATGTCTTTTGATTTTTAGTGCTTTATTTTTGCTACATACCACTGATGGTATCAGTACCACACTTTTGGAAAACTGATACTGAAGAACTAGCAACCAGTCACTATCTATTCACAGTTTGGCTATAAACCCACCAAACCAGTTCTTCCTTCTCTGCTTTTATTCCATCTGTATAGGTGTATGTTCTCTGGTGGAAATATCTAATTGTGATTGTCATCATGGTCTGCTCCCATTGTCTACTACTTGTCATGAACAAGTAATAGTTAAAAACATTCTACTTGTTTATGACATCTGCCAGTTTGAATCCCATGAAGTCATTGTTTATAAGAAGGTTCTTTCTTCCTTCATAGATTCTGCAACCTCTTTTGTGTGGAATTGATATAAATTTCTACTTCTGATGATTCATGATTAAAACAAAAAATAACGTGCTAGTTTGACGTGCTGCTGGAAAAATACAAATCTGTTAACAAGAACAAAACATATTCAGAAAAACTTCTAATAAGAATATCTTAAGTACATAGTATAATTTTATGTTTCATCTATGCATATTTCCATGTATTTCCTAGTTAGTATAACTTAAAGAGTTTCAATAACTTGAAAGAGTAAATAGTTGTAGCAGTTTAAGTCTTGAATTCTAAACTCCATATCTGAAGCATTCACACCTTCATTGCTATTATATACTGGTATGTAATATCTTATAGATATTACTTTTTTTTTTTTTTTTTTTTTTTTTAAATGGACTTAGCAGTTATCTTATTATGGGATATTTCTGAACAAATGAAATAAATTATAACTATGATCAAAACTGAGTTCTTAGAGTAAAATATTTCTCTAAGAATTTAACTCTGAATTACAAAACTAAAATTAAGGTTCTTAAATTTTCTTAATAGGAACTGGAAGAAAGAAAGCGACAGGTTCTGATTGCTGCAGTGAGAGAAGCTCAAGAAGCTGCTGAAGCAGAGAAGAAGGCCCGAAAAGCACAGAAACTTAATCTGAAATCTGTGTCATCTGATAAAATTCAGTCTAGAAAAGCTCCACTTGGTTGTAATTCTCCAGATCCTCCAGATGAGGAACAAGGAGTAATTACTTTTCAACAGGTCAGTGCAGAAGAAGGCAGTCATAATTTCAATGCCAAAAGTGAAGAAGGTATGGCTTGATTCTATTATTCAAATAGTGACAATAAACAGTTTTTTTTTTTTGTCAGTTATTTATTAATTTTACTTATTCATTGGGCAGCATAATGGAAAGCTAATAAATAGTGGCAACAAACCCAAACTTAATTATCTCAGACTCCTTTATAATCACAGATTACTAGCAAAACTGCTGATAGATGTTAAAGGCTATGCATATGGAGAGCAAATCTGTATATAAAAGCATATAAGTACCATGTTAACAGGTTTTGGTTCACCAACATTACTATCTGGGTACCACAAGGACATGCTCCCTTACCAGCTGAGTTGTGAATTATCCTTCTTTGCATATTAGATATATTCATTCAAAAATAATACATATATCACCAAACCAAGCAAGAAAGTAGCAGTCTAGCATTAGCTATGATTCAAACAAAGGGATAAGGGGCTATCCGCATCCTCATCTGTGATTTTAGTTATGTTATACAAAAATATTCCCACTATCAACATTATAATGCAATTTGAATGACACAACCTCCCTTCTCATAACATCAATTAACTGCATAGTAAATATTACATCTACAGATGTCTCTTTCTATCCATCAAGCTACAGTATGAATTTTAATTAGCATCCATGTAATCATACCAGACAGTGCAACATTTATATAACTTTCACATTCTAGCACGCAAATTACTGTTGTAATTATTATATAATGCTCAGTCAGATATATTTCCATTACAACTTGATGATCTAGCACAGGTGAGTATAAATAATTCATTTCAGGGGAACAATTTAACATTTGCCAAGCAGTAGTATGTTTAGAGGATCAGACGTCGCCCGGATGAACAGCGTTCGCAATACCAATTGAGCGATCAGGGTTGGATCGAAAAGTGGGATGCTGAAAGGAAACTGAAACTAACAGAATTGTTATCAGTAGGAACATAGAATGTACGGACACCTTGGATGTCAGGAAAACTAGAATTACTTTGCGAGGAAATAAAGAGATATCAATGAGATACTAGGACTGGTGGAGATGCGATGGACATCATCAGGAGAGATAAACGGATGCGAAGTCATATGGTCAGGGCATGACATGAAGCAGGAGTTGGTTTCCTTAGCAAAAGAGCTAGAGAGGCAGTGTTAGGTTACAAACCAGTCAATGAAGGAACCATAGCAGCTAGATTTCAAGCAAAACCATTTAATATATCAATAGTCCAGATATATGCACCCACATCTGACAGCACAGATGAAGATATTGACTTATTCCACAAAGATCTGACAGAGGCAATAGAAACAATAGCAAAGCAAGATGTACTAATTATTGTAGAAGGAGATTGGAATGCCAAAGTCGGAATAGATAATGATGGTTGGGAAAGTGTCGTAGGAAAATATGGTTTGGGTGAAAGAAATGAATGAGGTGAAAAAAATGTTAGAATTTGCTATGGACCATGAGTTGATCTGTAACACAAGATTCCAGAAAAAGGAGCGTAGAAAATGAATGTGGCAATCAAATGATGGGAAAACCAAGAACATGCATGATATGATTAAAAGAAGATGGATAACATCAGTACAGCAGTGCCGAACTTTTCAAGAAGCAGATATTGAATCGGATCATAGTTTAGTGATTGCAAACATCAAGTTGAAATTAAAAAGAAAATATGAACCCTATCATCAGAAACGAAGAGACAGCAAGAATAAGTGAAGCAGCAATAGGAAGAAGGTGCAGAACAGTGTTAGAAGATAAACTTAAAAAGGTGGACAAAGAAAAAAATTCAAATCTAAAAGTGAAAAGAGTAATGAAGGCAATAGAAGATGCATTTGAAGAAACAGTACCAGAAGAAGAGAAGATCGAGAAATGGATTAGACAAGAAACACTAAAGTTACTACAGGAGAAGAGAATGTTAAAGATAAGAAGGGATACATTAGAACAAATAGAGGAGCAGTATAGAAGAAAGTGTAATGAGGTGAAAAAAGCAGTCAGAATGGATATAAGATGACATGGTTAGAAGCCCAGTGCAATAATATAGCACAGCACTATGGAGAGCATAAAACTAGGGAGGTATGCAAAATGATTAGAACTATTAATAGCGGATGGCAACCAAAACAGACCACAATTAAAGATGAAAAAGGCAAAGTATTGATGAATAAAGATAAAATTGTACAGCAGTGGACAAGTTACTGTAGTGAGTTATATGAAGAAAAACTAGATTTAGATAGCGTTGGGAAACTGATTGAAGAATTTGAAGCTGATATCACCACCAGGTAAGGAGTATGATATAGACATTTTCAGAGGAGAGGTAGAAAAAGCAATAGGACGGCTAAAATACAATAGGAGTCCTGGTAATGATAACATCACTGTAGAAATGATTAAATGTGGTTGTAAAAGTATGGTTACAGAAATGCACCAACTATGTAATATGGTATGGAAAGAAGTGAAAATGCCAGAAGAGTAGATGAAATTGATATTAGTGACATTAAACAATAAAGGAAATAAGCTAGAATGTAAAAATTATAGAGCAATTGCTTTGACGAGTCACCTTGGTAAGGTGGTGGTGATGATATTGACAGAAAGATTGAGAACACAATTGGAAGCATACCTTGCAGACAAGCAAACAGGATTTAGGAAAGATAGAAGCACAAATTCAACAGAGTTTGACAATGTGGTTAATAGCAGAAAAAAGCTAGGAGAAAAAACAAAAACATACAGAGGTGTAGCTAGGGGAGGGCAGAGGGGGCAGCACTTTGAACCTTTTTGAACTTTTGCAGTTAACACTAAAATACAGTCTCGAGAACTCATTTCCAAATATTGTAATACTACTGCGAATTTTCCTCACAATTGCTGTAAGTGTTGCTAGTTGTGAGAGGAGTTTTTCTAAATAAAATTGATTAAGAATTGCCTAAATTACTATGAAATAGACTTCGCCAATGTCATCGACAATTTTGCTAACAGAAAAGTAAGAAAAATAACATTTTAGAATGTTAAAATTAAAGTTTTATTTCAGAAATAAACATAGTGTTTTAATTTATTTCCAGCTACGTCGTTTTGACATTTTGTAGTATTTTTGTTGTGTATTGAGAGGGGCGGGAAACTCGGGGACCGCCCTGGGCAGAAAAAGCTCTAGCTACACCACTGAAAACATGTATACCTACTTTGTTGATTTTCAGAAGGCATTTAACAGTATCGACCAGAAAGTGACACTAGCAGTGCTAGAATCCTATGGAATTGATAGAAAACTAATAGCTATATTAAGAGATGTTTACAAGAATGCACAGTTAGAATAGCTGATGATTTCGGGAAATGGTTTAGAACACATATGGGTGGGCCGGATCCGGTCCTAATCTATTTCAGTGAAGTTTGTCTGATTCATGGTGGGAGAAAACATGGTGTGTTCTACTAACTCACATTAAGCTGACATCATATGACTTGCACAAAACACGCTATGTTTTCTCCAACAAG
Organism: Typopeltis vanoorti; assembly: GCF_054136105.1. Classification (NCBI taxonomy): domain Eukaryota; kingdom Metazoa; phylum Arthropoda; class Arachnida; order Uropygi; family Thelyphonidae; genus Typopeltis; species Typopeltis vanoorti. Next base: position 91,797,492 of record NC_143551.1, on the reverse strand, counting down.
GTCTCTTTCTCACTTTGACTAGCAGCGTGTGTGAACGTGTTGCAACGTGTCAGTTCGGTACTTGCATTGGTGTTGTGCTTTGTCCAGTGCCTGCATTGGTGTTGTGCTTTGTCCAGTGCCTGCATTGATGTTATGTTCTGTTCAGTTCAGTGCCTACGGTGTAGAAGACATTTTTGTTTGACAGTTCTGAATATCGCTTATAAATTTGGGACAATGTCAGGGGTTATTGCAAAAAAAATAAAGAAAAGTAGATGCAGAAAATCGTCAATTTCAAGACAACTGGATGGAGGGTTATTATTTTATTCTGAATTAAGGTTTGCCTGTATGTTTGCTGTGCAACGAATCCATATCTGTCAACAAAGAATACAACTTGAAGAGACGCTTTACTTTGAGACATGCAGATCACCCAAAAATTGATGGACAACTACGAAAAGATGAAATACAGAAGTTGAAGAACTTGGACACCCAGCAGCAAATGTTCAACAAGCAAAGAATGCAGCACCACCACAGCATTGTCAAAGCCTGCTTTGTGGTAAACAAAAAAGTGCTAAGCATTCTAAGTAATTTGGTGAAGGAGAATTTATTAAAGAATGTCTGCTGGATGTTGTAAGTATAATATGTCCTGAAAAGAAAAAAGACTTTGAAAATATTCATTTGTCGAGACGTACTGTTGTCCGACGGATAGAAATTATGGCTGATGATATCAAAAAAGGTTTAAAAGAGAAGATTGCTAGATTGGAAGCATTTTCAATTGCTTTGGATGACCACACAACTAGCAATATTTATTCGAGGAGTTGATGCGGATTTCAACATCACAGAAGAATTATTGGTGCTTCAGCCGTTAAAAGGAACAACTACCGGTGAAGATATATTTGAAACAGTCAACACAGTCTTCGAGAGATTTGGGCTTAAATATAGTTCACTATCTGGCATATGCACTGATGGAGCCCCCTGCAATAGTTGGTGCACAGAAGGGATTTATTAGAATAGTTCATGAAAGAGCAATAGAACTACAGATCCATGTGGAAAATTTAATAAATTTTCACTGCATTATCCACCAACAAAATCTGTGTGCAAAATCGATTAAATTCACAAATGTTATGGAAGTTGTAGTAGCCAATATTAACTTTATTAAGTCACATGCACTTAATCACCGCCAATTTAAGGAGCATTTGGCAGACCTATTTTCGGATTATGAAGATGTCTTATTATTGTGAAGTGAGGTGGTTGAGTAAAGGTAAAATGTTAAAACGATTTTATGATCTGAGACAAGACATTGCAGATTTTATGGACATAAAAGGAAACAATTAACCAAGTAAAAGATGAGTGGGTGTGTGACTTAGCATTCCTTGTAGATGTCACCGGATACCTAAACGAACTAAATCTTAAATTGCAAAAACAAGGACAATTGGTTCATGAACTGCATGGACATGTCGAAGCTTTTTTGTAATAAACTAAGATTGTTGGAAAGTCAGATAAGAGCTAAAAATTGTTATCATTTTCCTACTCTAGCAACTCATAAAAATATCCCTTATAATTGTTATGGAGATGAACTGAAGGCACTAATAGAGCAATTTGATACAAGGTTTGCTGACTTCAAAGAAACAAAGACTCCACATTCGCTATATTTGCTTGTCCGATGGATGCTGATGTAAATAATGTCCAGAAAACTTACAGATGGAACTTATTGAGCTTCAGGCAGATTTAGTGCTAAAATCACAATTTAACAACATTGCTTTGACAGATTTTTATAAATTTTATTTGGTGGAAGAAAAATATACAAATTTACATGCCTTTTCAAGAAAAATCATTTGTCTTTTCGGCAGCACATATATGTGTGAACAGTTTATTTCGAGGATGAAATACAATAAATCAAAAATTCGGACAAGAATAACAGACGAAAATCTCAAAAATTCTATGCGATTAATATTACTTGAGGATAATCAATATTGATAGTCTCGTAGTTGAAGTACAAGGCCAATCTTCACATTAAATTGTTATGTCGTTCATTATATTATAAAATTTATGTAGAGCTTTATACCAAAGCATTATATTATAAATAAATGAAATATGAAGTAGCAACTTGTTTTAATTCATTTAATATTAATTTATTTTATTTAATAATTTGGTCCAGCCCTTGACTCTCGGATACAGAATGATAATTTGGCCCCCGAACTAGGAAAGGTTGCCCATGCCTTGTTTAGAACAATCAGAGGTACTAGACAGGGGGACCCAATATCGCCAAACATTTTCATTGCACATGTAAAAAGAGCAATGGATAAAATGAAGGAAGGTGCAAAAAGAAATATTGGTATATGGGATGAGAATTAACAGTCTGAGATTTGCAGATGACGTTGTTACTATGGAAGAAGAAAAAAAGAGACTACAAAAGACACTGAAACTGTTAAATGAGGAAGGAAATAAATTTGGATTTGTTATGAACTTGGAAAAAACAAAGACAATGGTATTTGTTGAGAAGAACATGAAAGAAAAGATACGAGTGGATGGAATTGATATAGAAAATGTAGAACAGTTCACATATTTGGGAAGTAAAATGACATATGATTTGGACTATAAAAAGAAATAAAGATCGGAATTGCAAAGGGAAGAACAAATCTGAAGGCCATGGATAACATCTGGAAAAGTAAAGTGATCAGCCTGCAAACAAAACTAAGAGTGCTAGAAACATGCATCTTTAGTGGTGTACTGTACAGATCTGAAACGTGGGTAATAAATAAGGAATCAAGAAAAAGAATTTTTGCATTTGAAAGAACTTGTTACAGGAAGATTCTGAGAATAGGATGAGGTACAGAAAAATCACAAATGGACAGCTCTATCGGAAGATACAACCAAAGGAGAATCTAACGCAGAAGATTATAAAATGGAAGCTGCAATTATTTGGACACATCTGCAGAATGAGTGAGGACTGGAAGATAAAGACATTCATGTTAGGTATTATGGATGGTGTAAACAGAAGAGGTAGACCATACAGAGAATGATAGACGACATAAAGGACTGGTGTAGAATCGATGTAAAGAAAGGTGGAAGAAGATAGTGAAGAAGGCATCGACACCAATGGGCAAGTGAACTCATGGTTCGTGATGATGATGAAGAAAAGGTGTTGCACCTTATTATTAAAATACTCTGGATTAGAGATAGTTGTCTGAGGTTTTTCCACTTGGTTATATGCCCTCTGTCCAAAATGAAACCGAACTTTTGATAGAAAATAAAACACAGGCCAATTATCATTATTCAAGTCATTTATTTCAATCAATATACTCTCCCTCATCTTCGATACAGCATTTGGTACGGTCAATTAATTCGTTAAATGAGTTTTTTTTTATATCGGTTTTTGGAATACTGTTGAAGGTCGTGGTTACTGCCGCTTGAATGTTTTCAATAGTGTTGTATTGCTTTCCTTTTATTGGCAAATGAAGTCGTGGGAAGAGAAAGAAGTCACAAGGTGCTAAATCAGGTGAATACGGCAATGATCTAACACACACAAACTTGGTTTTTGCTCAAAAACTGTCTCACAATGTTCTAACGATGAGATGGTGCATTATCATACAAAAGTGACCAGCTGCCTGCATCACGATATTCATGCCGTACGTGATGAATTCTCGCTATCAATCGTTTCAAAACTTCGAGATGAAACTCGCCATTGACCATTTGGCCAGGTGGAACAAATTCTTTGTGGATAATGCCCTTGGAATCCTAGAAACAAATCAGCATCGTCTTTACTTTTAACTTCTCCAAGCGACCTTTTTTTCGGATGCCCCTCTTGTGGTCTCCATTCAGCACTCTGGTACTTTGTTTCAGGCTCATACTCAAAACACATTTCGTCACCAGTAACGATCATTTCAAGGAAGTTTGAGTCCTTACGAGCGGTTTTAATGAGATCCTTGCAGGGTTCAATTCGATACATTTTCTGGTTGTCGGTCGACTTGTGGGGGAAAAATCGCAAATTCAATTTATGGAGGTCCAAACTCTTGGTTCACAGTTCATTTTGGAATCCTCAATTCATCTTCAATCAATCTCACGGACAATTTCGGGTTTTCTTTGATAAAATCGCACACTTTTTGGATGTTAACTTCGCTCAGTCCAGTTTTTGGCCGGCTTGGCTTTTCGTCCTCAAGTGTCTCACTACCACTTTGAAATCGCTTAACCCACTTGTAAACTTTAGTACTGGATAAGCATTCATCACCGTATGCTTTTTGAAGCATTTTATGCATTTCAGTAAAACTTTTACCAAGTTTAGCACAAAAGTCAATCACAGCTCTCTGTTTGAAACTCATTTTCCGACCATTCGTCAAAACACGCTGTCACTCTTGGCACTATAACTCGGCTTCTAATGAAACAAATGTCATAAACAGTTGACACAACACTAATGAAGGTTGCTGCTTTAGACAACAAGAAGATACAACAGGTGGTGCCACTAGTTTCTTCTATTTTTGAAAAGCTCGGTTTCTTTTTGGACAGAGGGTGTACTATAAATTGAAGATGCCAAGAAATTATATACTTGGCTTAATCCATTATCCAAGGGTAAGCAAACAAGTTTGCACCTGAACATTTTCAGTTCTGCGTAGTGACCCTTCTCACGATGCACAGCATTATGGGATACTAAGGCAAGTGATGTGAAGTCATAAGCTTCTGTATATAAGTTGCCCCGTCCTGAAAATAGTTCAGGTGCAAATTTGTTTGCTTACACTTCGATAAAGGATTATTATTATTTTTATTTATTTTTATTATTATTATTAAAAAACTTAGTCTATACAAAGTCTTATAGTCTTTGTATATAAAGTCTATAAGTCTTTACAGTCTATATAAAGACTATAAGAGAATAAAGTCAGAAAACAATACCTTTATCACTATACCATTTTTTATTATATTGAGAAAATGTCATCCTTATTTATCCAAATGGATTAAGAAAGGTTGGTAGACCCTTAGTCCATAAACTCTGCTCAGGAGATATCTTAGTCATATATCTTTTCAGAAACATTTCTAATTATGGTGACTTCTCTCAAAGCAAGCTTTCTACAGGAGTAATATCTTCTCAGTACATTCCAGGTTAGTAGATTTGCTCCAAATTGAAATATGGAGTGACAGACATAACATGAATCCTGACACATAGGTAGTTTCACCTCTTTTTCATATCCAGCTTCTATAAAGACAAGTTGTACATGTACTTTTTGAGATGCTTTAAGTGCCAGAAAGTGCAGTATGAGCAAAGTCTTGCTCACATGCCTCTGATTAGGTAAAGAGTTAAAATTACAAGTGTTCTGAGTAGAGTTCAGATTGACAGTATTTTGGATTGTTTTCCTGAGGAGGAAGATGCAGACATTGGGCATTCACTCTCTCCATATGGATTTCCTGACCTTAGTGATGGTACTGGCCTTTCTCATTTTTCATTTTTGTCTATTTTTTTCTTCCCATATTCTTCACTCTTGTTTCCATATCACCATCTTCGGATCCATTGTTGCCCTGTCACTTTGTTTGCGCAGTGGTGTTACCTGAGGACATCCATTAAGAGAGATCTTGGTAAAGATCTTGCTTTGCAAAGACAGATGGTCTTGAACCAGTCAGCCAGGATTGATCAGCTAGTGGACTTGCCTGTTGCAGTAAGTCTTCTTCTCCATGATTCAGAAGACAAGGCTTCCTGTGGTGCTGGTATTGCATCCATGGTAGCCGTAGCATTATACTTCCCATTACAGTCATTGCTTGCTGGATGGTGAGCACTCATGTGTGGCCCCATGGTTAGTGAGGAGTTCTGATGCTGAATTCTCCCTTCATTTAAAATATATCTTTCATCTTCAGTTTTATCAGGAGCCCTCAACAAGCTCCAACCCAGTATTAGTAACCATTTATACATCAACCAACATTTTCCTAAAATAAAAACAATAAAACACTGGAGACACCAACAAATAAGGCATCTTTTCTGATTGCACACATAACAGATGAACATCAAGTTGGGAAAATGTTACTTTTCTTTTTCTGTATGGTTAGCACACTTCTCAAAATCAGTGAGAAAAAGCTGTTCAGAAGACATCCTTGTTTACACATCTTCCCAGAAACATGCAGATGAACTTCTTCATCCAGTATCACTTGAGAACCCCATCATGTAAACTTCCATACACAAAACTCTGAACGTATTCGGAGTTTAGCTCTGAATTAAAACATCAAGGGAGTGACAGCCATAAGAAAAATTCTCATGTACAGAGATGGTATCCCAGTACTGACTAGCAGTAGTATCTTTAGATTTAACATGGTGAAAGCAGGGTATGGTATTTGCCCTGTTCAGCACTATATCCTGTACTTTTGTACTGTTTCAAATTTCAGAAATACTGCCAGGTATCATTTCTATTCAGTGGCATTAAAGAGCATGAGAATAAAGGCTGAAGTGCAAAACACCCAAATGTATCTTGTGGGTGGGGGGGGGGCATCATCCAGCTTACTCCAAAGCATGCTAAAGATAGAAAGATAAAAAAAAAGATTAAGACAGTACAGACATACCATACCAGGAGGCAAAGAGGAAATATACCACAATAATATTTAGTGAAAAAAAACCTCTTAGGCCAAGAAGCCAGTAGTAAAGAAAGTGTCAAAGGGACATTAACTATTGTCTGTTCCACCATCTTACCTTCTAATCATTTCATTATCCCTGAGCAGTGTGATTTACTTGCAATCTCCATAGAGTAAATTTCATGAAAAAATTAGTATTCCCTGATGCCTGAAAATATACCAAAAATGGTTCCACTATATTTAAATCCACTAGTTTGAAAAATAATGGATCATGTGCCTGAAAGAATAAAATACATGCCTCCTGGTCCAATAATAGATGAGATGGATGCCTCTGTCTCCCCTATCACCACTACTGCCAGAGGAAAATAAAACCATTAAAATATCTAGTGTCCTTGATGAAGTAGAATTTGACATCTTGGATATCATTCCTGAGAAAGAAGAGATGGGCCTTGGCCATTCACAATTTGACAAAAAAGGAAAAATTCTCACAAAACTGGAAATCAGATGCATTTACCAAATCCATAAAACAAAAATAACAGATTCCTGTAATGGAATTATTGCCGATTCTGCCAAAAGAATTCACAAGTTTCATCTCTTACCAACAGGAACACACTACACATAAGCCACTGTGTTTTTGTTTGCACAGATGTATTTGCAACCTAATGAGGATCTACGTTGTAATCCATGCAAAGAGGATACTGGATGGACCTGTCCATGAGGAGTTGCTATCCTTACGGCAACCCCACCCCTTTAAAGCGAGTCTCACTTAATATTGATATTGCAGTTGCCATCTGCCTCTTATAGAAAAGTGTGTGCTAGATTTATCTACCACTGAGTACAGATATTTCCTAGGAATCACTTGATGACCTTGTGTTGCAGTTGCCACTCCTGTGCTTTTAACTGGGGAGTAGGGATTTGGATAGCCATAATATTCTGTAGGATAGTACACACTAACATCCGAGGAAGAGTTGTGGAATACATCCCCTCCTGAATCTGGAAGCACCCTCTTACTATGCCTAACCAGACATTCACTTCTCTCAAATTAACTTTGTTCCTCATCTATCTTCCTGATGCTTAATGGGAATTAGAAGATAAAATCTAGCAGAACGATCATATTCTAGTGACATCCATTCTTTTATATAGACTAACATGTATCCTACTATGGATGTTACAATAAAAATAGATCATGCAGACTTGAAATGTCTTCTCATCCTTTGTAGAATCTGATTTTGCAACAGTCAGCTCCTTTCCTATTAATAAAACTGTGAATCATTATTACAAAGTGCGTAATATAAACCACAACTGCAATATCCAAAACATCAAGTTGGTTTCCATCTTTCTTGAAATGAAGGTGGAATTCAGAGGGATATCTTCTACAAATATCCTGCTACACAAAACTTGCTCAGCACAATGCCATCAGAGCAAAAAAGGACTTGTGGATAAAGTTTACATTTTCCGCTACCAGTTCAAGAAAGAGAGGCCTTCTCGGTGGTCCTTCTTATCACCAAGCAGATCTGGGACAAGATCAAGAACATGAAAGGCAGATATTTTACTCATCCCTCTTTGGTCCCGAAACAAAGTGGATGTGCAATTGCAGATACACTTCAAGCGAGCTTTGCTAAACATCAGCAACATTCTCTTACACCCTTACACCTCAAAATTCATGGCCCTAACAAAGCAGAAAAAACATCAAATTGAATTGTGTCGAAGACTACCATAGGCTATTCAAGATAGAGCTAAAAGTTTGCTTCGCTGTAATATCAACCAACTACTGTAAAACCAGATGATATCCATTATGAGATGCTTAAACATCAGTCACCATCCTCCATTGATCATCTCCTCTCATTTGTGAGAATAAATCCTGGATCCTGGCAAAAGGCAGCTATTTTCTTTCCAAAGCCATGTAACAATCCAAAATTATCAGCAAATTACTATTCAATAGCTCTAATCAGCTGCCTGTGCAAAATCTTAGAAAGAATGTTAATGCTTATCTTTTATTATTTCTAGAGAGCAACAGCCTTTTTTTCACTTACATTATTCAAATCCATCTCAGTGTCAACCATGAGGCAGTTGCTATCCACCTCTCAGTAGGACCTCTCATTATTGATAGTCTGGCTTCCAAAAACATCATTATACACTAGCTTCATCTGACTAGAAGCATCATTACTGGTAATTAGTTTACGGAATTAACAACTAACAATTAATTAATTCTGTAAACTAATTACCAGTTATGTCTAACCAACGTATAAGTCTTGCTACTAGAAGCATCATTAATGGATGCTTCTAGTCAGATGTGGAGAATGTGCTTGCCACTGAATCTCCAAGGTGTGGTTCCTGTTCTCAAACTCTTTCATTTATTCTTCAATCATGTTTGTGTATTTTAGTCTACAGTTCACATCTGAGAACTGCTTAACTTTCATTCGCTTTAAAACTTTCTTAAATGTTCTGCTTTTCAAAATGAAATTCAATTTATCCTGCTCAAGACTAAATAGTAATCACTTCCAATTTCAGTTCCTCTGTACACTATGGTGTCCTGCACCAGGGAGAAAACATCACTATCGACAATAACATAGTCAATGAGACTTTTCTTATTCCTTGCCTCTTCTCTCCATGTGAATTTGTGCACATTTTTATGTTGGAACATGGTGTTAGTAATAACCAGTCCATGTCCTGAGCAGAAATCTAAAAGGTATTTGCCATTATTATTAGCTTTGCTCTTTGCTCCAAATTTTCCCAAAATATTTTTGTATGTCTGACAGTCATTTCCTACTCTGCTATTTAGATCCCCAACCAGGACCAACTTTTCGTTTTTCATTGTGTCAATTGCTTTCTCTAAAGCCTCAAAAAATTCCTCCACTTCTACCTTAGTAGAACCTTCTGTGGGACTATAGGCACAAATAAGTCTCATTGTCCAGTTCCCCATTTTGATATCTGCCCACATTACTCTACTTGAGACTCCCTGCCATGCAAGAAGATTAGCTTCATATTTTGTGTTGAATACTATGGCTACTCCTCCTTTTCCTTGATTGTCATTGCCTGAAAATAACATTTTGTATTTATTGCTCAGAAAGAACTCACCAGTTTCGGTCTTTTTTGTTTCAGTCACCCCTATTATGTCGATCTGGTACTTATCTAATTTTTCAGCTAGCTGCATTTCTTTGCCATTTAGGCTTCTTATGTTGATAGTACCGATCTTTAACTCTGGTGATGTTGAGTTGGGGTGTGTTTTCAGATTTGTTCCAGTAGTTGACTTTTCGCTGTTTGCCCTGGTTCCCTGGCGAAAGGAATGTGGAGAACTGGTTGGTTCTCCACATTCCTTTAAGGGCCATGTAAAGGTCTCCTCTCAGTTATACAGCTTTGACCCTTAAGCAACCCATATAGTGTGCAAAATTATAAAATTTTGATATCATTCAAATTAATATTTTATAGTTAATTACAATAGCAGTGAATATAATTAGTTTTCTTCACCCTTTTCAGGTATCAGAGGTCCTCAGCAAACAGCAACAGTTCGCCCTGTTCAGAATAGTGACTACAACCAATTTCATCGAACTTTTCATGACTCTGTCTCATTATACAGTAGAGATTTTGCAGTCCAGACTTCTACACCAGTTGTTACTCAGTCAGGTTATATCGAAAATAGAATTTTAACCCCTTCAAAACTTAGGGTTAAAGCTAGAGAAGGAAAAGGACGGGAATTTGGCACCCAAACTGACATAAGTTATATGTCAAGTTGGGATGCTGATGATGCAGATTCCATAGAAAGGCATGTATATATATATATAATTCTTTTTTTATGTTACACCCAACCACAAAAAGTTATTTGCAAACCTATAATACATTTTGTACCATGGATGGGCTGAAGATTTTTTTTCCACTATTTTTATCAATTTTATGTATTTTTTGTACTTTTTACATATAAATTGATATGAAATTCATTATTCTAATTTTCTGTTCTTGAAAATGATCTGAGGTACCTGAGGCAAATAAGGCCCAGCGTCTAATAAAGCCTGTTTAAAAAAAAAAAAATTACATTCACGGTAAGTTGAGCCTTCTTACACACACACACACACACACACACACACACACAAACACAGAAGAAGCAATGGCAAATCAGGGGTGCCATATTATATTTAAATTGTTCTTTCAACATTCAGTTTTATGATAAAAAATGTTTTAATTGATTTGAATTCATATTTTACATGAAAATAGATGTGATCTAATCTAGTTTGCCGCGGTTAATAAGGCCCAGTAAATTTGTTGATGGGCCTTATTAAACTTCTGGGTTGAACGTTAGCAGGCATCCAATTATCTATGACTCCGATTCTTCTAACACCGAGTCCAAGTCTTATGTCTCTTATCCAAGACATCATTATCGTCCATTTCGACTCTACTTCTCAACATCTTCGGATTCCAACAGTGAAACTATTGAGCCAGTACCAAGATGGGAAAACAGCAGAAGAGGCTGCATCAACAACAGTACCTGTAAGAACATGTCCTAATTCTCCATCTTGTGATTCAGATAACTCCGATGATGATATTCCATTGGCAAATCTAAAAACAAAGAACTCTTTGAAATCATCGTTTCAGGAGTTAATGCCAGCGCCAAATTATGCAGTTTTAAAGGCAAGACCATGAAGAAAAGCGTTAAATTATGAGGGCCAGAGAGTGACCAAAGATCTTTTCAAAGAAAAGGATAGTAAGAAAGAGAAGGCTGCCACTAAAAAACAGGAAGAACCAAAAAAAAAAGGAACAAACTGTGTCAAAAGAGGGATGGTATTGCCATGGATCCAGAGAAGAAAAGGTTGCTGATATGAGGCAGTGCACACGGTGTCTTAAATGGTACCACGAAGAGTGTGTTGGTCTCACCAAAGAAGAATGTGGCATTCTTCTTTGGTGACTGTTCTTAAGCTAATAATTATGATTAAAATTAATAATAATTGTTATATTCTTTTTTAAATATTTAATTTTGTTCAAGGGCTTTATTAAACTACCATGATTTAATAAGGCCCACACAAAGTGTTTTTTAAAGACTTGGTTAAAATATAAATTACTGTAAGAATTGTTCTTATTTGTGTTTTTTTTTTAATTAGTGATAATACAAACTTTAATATGAACACAGTTGTTTCAATTAATCTAAACAATTGTCTAACTTATTCAAATTTTAAATAAGGCGGGCCTTATTTGCCTCAGGTACCTTATTTTTTTCATTTTAATTGCCGATTAATTAATTTCAGCTGTTGAAAGATAGAAATGTTAATGAATGAATTTAAAATCAAAAATGCTATTTTGATTATAATTTTCATTTGCCATATACAAACAAACTGTATTAATGTAACTATATGTACAGCACTGTATTTTAGAAATATCTAAATTGCATCATCAAATTTTTGATATATATCCCCTAGGGGAGGGGGTGTATAGATCTTATGAGAGTACTACATGAAAAGTTACATCATTACTAACTTCCTATCAACAATTTTCCTTCAGATTAATCTGTTATCTAGACTTCAATGTTATCAGATCTTATATATTTTTATCTTCTAAGGCACTTTTACCTGTATAAGTGCACCTAGATCTGGACCTTTTCCCTGCCTAACAAAAGAGCTTGTTTAGCTAATATTTTCATATTTTCCCTCCCATAGTGTTTAAGGGGCCATTCCACCTGAGATTAGCTCTGCTAACACATTGCTGAATGTTATCAATGTCAAATTCTTTTCTGCTATCCTCATTTTTAATATGATACTGCCATTGATGTCATTTGTTCAATCGCCTAATCTTTATCAGGACTCTAATATCTGTGGTCTCCAATCTTTGACCAAGTGTTATATTTCTAACCCAGCTTTCAGATCCATAAGTTAAAACTGGTTTTGAACACTGTCTTGTATATAACTAGTTTAGTGTTTTGACTAATTTCTTTCTTGTTCCATATAAATTTATTTAGTTGTGCTTAAATAGCTGAAACGTTTTGCTTGTTCTATAGGTTCTTCATTGGGGATGCAGTTTATGTTTTCAATGTTTCTGCCTATTTTCATTATAAATTTGGTATGAAAATCAGCATTGAAAACATGAACTGCATCCCCAATGAAGAACCTATAGAACAAGCAAAGCATTTAATTTCAGCTATTTAAGCAGAACTGAATAAATTTATATGGAATAAGAAAGAAATTAGTCAAAACGGTAAGTGAATCCTGCAGACTTGTTCTTGATTTATTTAGCAGCATAACATCATCTGCATAAAGTAAAGAACTGAAATTAACATCTCCAATTTTGATATGAAATTTAATACTGCTTTCCTTTCCTTCATAATGTGATTCATATAGATGATAAATAACAGTGGAGATAATGTACACCCTTGTTTCACACCTGCCTTTCATTTGCCATATCAAATTTATCAAACCTTCTTCCTGTGGCTCTTTCAATACTAACTGCTGATTTACAACTCAAATAGAGACTATGTATTGCTTGATATAATGTCCCATTTACACCACTACTGGAGCATTTTGAACATTGGCACACCTTTCATATGCCTTTTCCAGATCCACAAAACTTAGATATTTGTTATATTCCCATGATTTCTCACCTATTTGTCTTAAAGTGAAAATCTAATCATGACAACCTCTGTCTGGTCTGAACCCAGCTTTTTCTTCTCCACAATTTTTTAGGCGTTTTTCAAGTATTCTAAATCTTACCAGGAACACTCAGTAGAGAAATTCCTCTCTAATTCTCACATTCAGCTTTATTTCCTTTTTTTATAGGTGGATACTCTAAGCACTTTACTCCAATCTCTATTTACATGCTTCAAAATGTTTTCTACTCTTACTCCAGTCACCTCTCACTAAATCTAGTATTATTCTGTCCCTTTGTGGAGTATTCTTCTCTCCAAGGTTCTTTGAGTCACATGTGTCTGCGCAGTTAGCCTAGTGGCTTTGCGCTTTGCAACCATATGCCTGGGGAAGGAGCGTCCTAGGTTCAATTCCTGTCGATATGAGGATATGAATCTTCCTCAGCCATAGCCAAGTTAGCCCGTCTTGGGAGTGGACAGCAAGGTTTTTTCCGCCAGTTTATCTGGGGTTTTTCATCCCGCAAGCAAGCAAACCGGCCTGTGGATACACGCGGATTACAGTCAGGAATACTGACCCAGCCATAGGCCTGATTCCTCAGCTATGCTGGTTTTGGAGCCCGGATACATCCTGGGGGGGACTGAGATGGTGCCCTACATTCCCGTAAAGGGAACTCACAGCAGCTGGGTCAGTGAGTTCCCTTTACGGAATTCTAATCCGTATGTAACATGCAACTTATCTTCTTGTTTTTTATTTGTTGTCCATGTCTCACTTCCATAAGTAAACACTAGAATAATTCATATATTAAAGAGATTTCTTTTTGGGCATATAGGTAAATCCAAATTGTTTGCTGCTTCTAATGTAGCAGCAAACAATTTGGGTAATACAGGATCTCCTTGCCTTACTCCTCTCCCAATATCAAATTCCCATCCCTGATGTTCAAGCTTTATACTGGCTGTTGAATTTTTATATACGAGGATGGGCTGAAAAGTTAAAAGTTAATTATAGTTTTATATATATATATATATATATAAAACTATAATTAATTTTGCTTTGTTTCTTTGTGTGATTCTTCTATTTATTTCTTTATCTTGTTTTCCTTAGTTAATTTTAACTAATATCGACCAGGGTAAATATAGTCATCTACAATTTTAGTATAATTATCTGTTAATTTTAGTTTGGTTTGATCTGAATTTGTCATCAGTTTGCCTTTAGTTGGATTAATCTATAAATCTTTTTTCCTGCTTTCTATATCAAGGTAATTTTAGCACTCCTCTTTATTTTTTTTGCTAAAAGAACAATGTCATCTGCAAAATGTAAGTGATTGAGATTTTTTCCATTGATGCTAATTCCCAAGCTTTTCTCATCAGACATTCTTAAAGATGTCTAATGTAGCAGCAAATAATTTGAGTAATACATGATCTCCTTGCCCTACTCCTCTCCCAATACCAAATTCCCTTCACTGATGTTCAAGCTTTATACTGGCTGTTGAATTTTGATATACAAGGATGGTCTGAAAAGTTCTCGGCCTAACAATGAAAAAACGAATTTTGAAATTTATAATTTTAAAATTATTTTTATTTTTAAACATAATCTCCCTTAAGACTAATGCATTTATTCCAGCACCATTATCCCGTCCTTGTAGTGGTTCTCAGTAAGATCCACAAAATACCCTCTATAGCTGCAATCACTCTTGATTTGAAGAAAAACGCTGACCAGCAAGGAAGAGTTTTAGTTTTGGGGAGAGATAGAAGTCAGAGGAAGCCAAATCTGGGGAATAGGATGGATGTTCCAACAATTCATAGTGCAGATCCCTTAATTTTCCCATTGCCAAAACATCTTTGGCAATGGGAAAATTAAGATGAAAGATGATTTTTTTTCTTCTGCAAACTGGATCTTTTCTCACAAATTTTTTCATCTAGTCTGGTTAAAAGATTGGAATAATATTCCCCGATTAATTGTTTCAAGATAATTAATAAACACTGATGCCATGACCTTTCCTGCTGATCGAACCTAATTTGTCTTCTTCGACGCTGAACAACCGGCTTCTGTCCACTATTTTGACTGCTGTTTGGATTCTGGTGTGTAACGGTGAATCCGTGTCATCCATAGTAATAATAAATCGACACACAAAATCAGTTTTATTCTTGTTAAAATACTCCAAGTACTGTTCAGAGATTTTCATGTGAGTGCATTTTTGATCTGCTGTGAGCAATCATGGTACTTGCACAAAGCTTTTTCATTGGTAATTCTTCATGCAAAATATATCCTACACGTTCTTTTGAAATGCCTATAGTCTCAGCAATTTCACGCACTTTGACTCGTCAGTCATCCAATACCATATCGTGCACTTGACAATGATTTCTGGTGTTGTTACACTTTTTGGACATCCTTCACGTGGATCATCTTCAAGGCTTGTAAGGCCATATTTAAACTCGACAGCCCATTTTTTAATTGTTGAAAACGAAGAAGAGTGCCCATGAACTTCAAATGAATTTCTTTTGGTGGTAAACCTTCTTTTACAAAGAATTTTATAACCACCCAGTACTCAATTTTATCCATTTCAAGGTACACAGACAACACTTTTGCTTCAGACAACTGTATAAAGCAAACTATTTGATAGAATAACTGCAGTTTCACATGGATGCTTATGATAGATGTACCAGCTTAGAAAAAAAAAATCGTGTCAATAGTGTTGCCATCTATGGTCGAGACTGAGAACCTTTCATACCACCCTCGTACAGTTTTTAATAATCTGATATACTTTGTTGGAATGGCTTTTCATTTTAAGCTGTTTGTTATTTCTGACTGATGTAGAGAATCAAAGGCTTTTTCAAAATCTGTAAACACTAAAGATTTGGGAAGATTATATTCATTTGTTTTTACTATTACTTGGTTAATAGTGTGGATATGATCTATTGTACAGCTCTGAATTCTGCTGGTTCATGTCGCTGTGCATCATGTATAGTATACAGATTTGTTAATAAACATGTCTCTCTCATTCATTTTCTGACCAGCTTGGGCACTTTAATCTAACATTTTTGACATTATACCAAAATGCAAAGCATTTGTTTGATGTTTCATAAGCAGCTCTGAGTGACATAAAATTATATATATATTAAATTCGAAATCCAGTGCATGCATGTACACACGCGCACGCACACACAGGAATTCAAATTTCGTTATATTCACCTGTTATTCTCTTGTTTTCCTTGCTTGTTATGGCGGATATGAAATGATTATATTTCTCTCTCTTCGCAGATATCATCACCAGATCCTTCCTTGACCTTATCTACTAAATTTTGATCTTCAGTTTTTTCAGTTGAGTCTCCAGAATCTCCCCCTTCCCCATAGTAATATTTGTGTATTTTATTCTAGTTTGTGCACCTTTAGTCTCTTTGACATTAATTCTTTTTCAAAACTGTGTCATAAATTTGTTTCTTATGGTAGTATTCATGTTTAGCCTGCTCAGAAAGAGGATGATTATTTTTTATTTAACACTAATTATTATTAGTGTTATGTTATACTTAGTGTTAAATACTGTAACTACTCTCTCCTTAAATTATCTGTTGCTTTCTAAATATTAGTAATCACAAGATTATTTAGAAGGTTCTCACTTGTTTCACCTTAATAACATCATTTACATCAACATATTTCTGTATTCTGCTAACTACCTTTTTTCCTTTGATGCTTGATACATTAATAGTGCCTATCTTCAGTCTGTCATTATCTAACTACCAATCGTTCTGAACTTTAATAATAGCAAAAGTGTTCAAGTCAAATTTTTTATATCAACACCACACAAAAAATATTATACAACTTATAGCCCAGTGCCTTAAACAAACTTAGCTCTACCCATATGGAACAGTAAGCGACCTATTAGATCATTTAATGATAAACAATAGGCACAAAACATGCATAAAAAATGTGTGTACCTACAGATGAGCTCATGCAGATCTGATCATTACCTGGTTATACCACCTTTCAAGCTAAAATTTTTTATCAAATGGAGAAATGTTAACAGAAATAGAAATATTAATCAATATAATATCAAAAAATGTGAGGATATAAACATACAAAGACAATATGCAGAAATTATAAAGCAGGAAATACGACATTCAAACCCTCTGATACTTGAGAGAAACAGAAAATAAATGGACTCAAATCAAAAATATATCAGAAGAAATTCTTCACTTCAAAAACAACAAAGAAAAAATGTTTCAATAATGTATGTATGTAAATAAAGAAGCATAATAAGATGAGGTTAAAAATTCTACAGGACCCATCACCAGAAAATATTGAGTATTATAGGACTGTATAAATTTAACTACTAAAATACTGCATCAAGAGAAAAGCCAGACAGTAAAAGTCAAACTTTTACACTAGATGTACAGTGTTTAGAAGAAAATCTTGAAAGACCCACAAATGGAGAAACCATCTCTGACTGAAGATGAAAATGTTGTTAAAGCACTAAAAATAATAAGGCAGCTTGCAATATGCTTCAAACTTCATAGGAGAGTGTCAGTGTAGCTTCTGCAAGGAAATAACAACTGATCACATTTTCATGCTCCAGTAATTATTAGAAAAAATTACATATTTGATAAAGAATTACATCTAATATTTGTGGACTGTAAATAAGCATATGTCAAATTGCACACTATGGAATGCAGCGAAACTCTTGAGAATACCACAAAATGGAATGAAAGAAGAAGAAAGGGAAGAAGCATGTTCAGTGGGTTTTTAGGTAGACAGTAAAAGAGTGCTTGTGTTTTAATAGGCCTAATATGTAAAGTGGAAAAATGATAGATGCCAGTAGTAGAACTTTGTTCACAGAAGTAACCATTGAAGAAAGGGGTGGGGAAAGGACCATGCAGAAACAGAACATCTCACACCCATGGCACTGATGTGCTATAGGTTCTTAGGAGAATGAGGCTAATTGATGGAATATATCCCTAGGATACTCAGGAATTGGTGAAGTCTGAAGATATGAAGCTTTCCACTATGACACACATCTACCAATTTGCAGAGGGTGGAAGATGGCTTCAGGGATGCCAGTTTTCTGCACAGATATCAATGCAAGATCCAATCAAATGCTCCAAAAATGTGAAGAGCAACAGTATAGATTTCTCAAAACATTTCCATGGAATGTGTACAAATGGATAAAGTGAACTGTCAGAATCCGTATTGTCAGTCATTGATTAACCAGTGGGTTTCCATGTAGTGATGAAATTGAATGTTGATTGCCTTCTCCATTATTTTAAAGAGGACTGAGATTTAGGGAATTGGGTTAGTAGCTGTACTCCTTGAAGATGACTCTATGACTGAGATGAAATATTAGAGGATTAAAATAGTTTTTAATCTTTTCCCAGTGTTGTTCACATTCCATTAAACCTCTTACATGATATTCTCCAACATTTAAGCCTTAATACTTAAACAAGTAAGAAGGGTTATTTTGTTATTCTCTTTAGCAGATGGGTAATTTGTGTTAGATTATTGTCTACACTAAATAATTCTGCATCTCTTCCAGCTTGGTTACTGAAATTGAAAAAGTGAAACGGTTGGAGTTGTTTGACATTAACAGTGAAGTCACCTAGTAAGATGACTTCAATGTTAGTTGGACTTTACCACATCAAAGTTACGGGTAAGAAGTTGAAGAGGTCAGAGTAGTTTTCAGAATTTGGAAGTGGTAAAGAGAGCAGAGGAATACTGCTGAATATAACAAGTAAATCTTAAACCAGAAATAGTTTACAAAAAAAAAAAAAAAAGATGATTTATATTGTTAAAAGTGTTTTTGATACTATAAATTAAAGATGCCATGAAAGTATATTCTTAGTTTCATCCTTTATCCAGATGTAAGCAAACAAGTTTGCACATGAAGTAACTTCATGACTGGACTACCTGAAGTAATGCGGAAATATGACTTCCGCATTACTTCAACCTTGGTATCACTTCCGGGTCTGGCTTCCACTGATGCAACTTCAATAAAAGTCGAAACCGGTCTGTGTAGTGGCCCATCCCATAATCCCCTCCATGTGGGGCACCTCTTTGTGGTGGAGGGGGACCTCCCAGTGATGGTACTGGCCCTTTTCTTCTTCTTCCTCTTTTTCTTTGCTTTTCTTCCCATATTCTTTGCTCTACTTCTCCTGAGTCTTTTTCACTATCCTTTTTCCAGACCACCATCACTGGGATCCAACTCTGTCGCCGTGTTTGTCGTGCGGTGCGACCCGTGGACATACTGGTAGTCTTGCACTACTTTGGCCCCTGCTTCGGCAAGACGGGCGGTCCTGGATGGCCCATCCAGGATCAATCGGCTAGTGGACTTGCCTGCAAGGGTCAACGGTGTTGCAGTAAGTCTCTTACCTCATGGCACAAGGTCGGGATCCTAGACCTGCTGCAGTGCCGGTATAGCGTCCAGGGTAGCCCTGCCTTTCCACTCCTGAGCGCAGTCTTTGCTTGCCGGATAGTAGGCGTCCATGTGTGGCTCCGTGGTGGGTGGGGAGCTCTGCCGCCGAACTAAAAACTCCTTAAATATAAATCCGTCATCCTCAAATGTTTCAGGGACCCAACCAAGTACTGATATTATAGATACAGCATATGGAAAGAGAAACAAGAAACAAAAGATATCGGATACTAACATAAATGTACCAACCTTTTTTAATCATTCATGCAACAGATGAAAAACCAATTGGGAAAATGTCACCCTTCTTTATCCAAAAAGGTTTAGAAGGACTGGCAGGATCTCCCACAACTGTCAAATTGCGTTCTGGTGATATCCTCGTGGAAACAATGTGTAAACAACATTCTGGGAAACTATTGAGAGCAACAACAATGGGTGGAATACAAATTGCAGTAACACCTCACAGAACACTCAATTCCAGTAGAGGAGTGATATCAGAATGGGATCTCCTTGATGTTCTTGATGAGCAAATATGTTCAGAGCTTAAAGATCAAGGAGTGATGGGTGTGAGGTGCATCCTGATATGTAGGGATGGTCGCCTGGTCTCAACCAAGAACATCATCCTTACTTTTGATACACCTAGGCCTCCGACATGTGTAAAAGCAGGGTATCTCAGCTGTCCTGTTAGAATGTACATCCCTAACCTGCTGAGATGCTTTAAATGTCAAAGATATGGACATGCCCAAACTGCCTGTCATGGTTCTACTACCTGTGCCCGATGTGGTAGTAATGAACATGATAATAAATCTTGCTGTGAAAAAAAAGCTAAATGTGTCAACTGTCAGGGAGATCATCCAACTTACTCTCGTAAGTTCTGACAAACATGTCAGAAATGGAAAGATGAAAAAGAGATACAAAAAATTAGATTTAAAAAAAAGAACAAAACATAACATATCAGGATGCAAAAAGAAAGCTGGCCACCATTACACTTGTTCTACGATCCTCTTATGATGAAAAAGTAACAATTAAAAAAGTGCCAACAGCAACTCAAACATGTATGTCTATTTCACCATCTGATAATTTCACCATACCTGAACTTTACAATCGCAAGTGCTTCTCTGTTGAGCGCATTAATCACAAGACCTATGGCCTTACTCTATAGACAACTTCAAAAATGGTCCCATTCGATGAAAACTCACCTGTCAAAAAAATTATGGCGGAGACATCACTCAAAGATAAACCACCAGACACTTGCACTGAAAACAAACTAAACATACCAACCGGCCCAGAACACTTTTGATGTTTTGAACACTCTACCAGAGGAAGAGATGGACACTGATCGTCCATACTGCCCTAAAACAGTGGATAAATATAAATCTGACAAAGGTAAGCCCTCGACCTCCCGAAAACCAGACAAGTCAATAAAATCAAGACAGTAGGAAATTTTTTACAATGGAACTGTCGTAGGATTTGCCAGAATATTGACGATAAGAAGATGTTGTTGCAGAAACACAAACCTTTCTGTTTCTGTCTACAGGAAATGTACTTAAGACCCAGTGAAGGCCGTACCTTTAGCAATTTCACTGTTGTACATAAGGACAGAACTGGAGGTGGTCCTGCTCATGGAGGAGTAGCTATCCTAGTGAGCAGTCATATTCCTTTCCATCAAGTCCAACTTAATACTTTTCTGGAAGCAGTAGCGATTCGCTTCTCTGTGAGATTTCTTATTACAGTATGTTCAATTTATTTACCACCAAATGCTGAGTTAAATGAAATTGATCTTGTGAGATAACCTTATCTCACAACTGCCTGAATCCATACTTTTGATGGGTGACTTTAATGGTCACAATACTCTATGGGGTACTGCCAACACTAATAGATGAGGTCGAATCATTGAAAGAATTCTTGATAATAATAACCTCTCCCTTTCAAATAATAAACTCAATACTTTCTTCCATATGCCTACCCGTTCATATTCTGCAATTGATCTTACAACCTGTTCTTCTTCCACTACTCTCGTGGAAGACTAGAAAGATGTTGAAGAGAACAGATATGGAAGTGATCAAACTGCTATACATTCTTTTGATATGCATGTTAAAGAAACTGTGCACGCTGTTAGTATAAATGTTGACAACATTAGCTGCATTAAACATAACAGCATTCCTCCATGGCAGATTTGAACACCATCCTGCAACCTCTCACTTTGTCAGCTACAGAAATCTTATACCCCATCATCCATTTACCTGCAATTGTTTAATGCACACAGAGAAGCACATGCTGATTTCTTACCCATCTATACTGATGGTTCAAGAACTAATACCTCTGTTGGCTGTGCTGCTATGTTTCCTGATATTATTATCTCAAATCAGATCCCACCAGACTGCAGTTATTATACAGCAGAGTTACATGCCATTCAGCTGCACTTGTGCATATAAAAGAAAACTGCTACCAAAAGTGTATAATTTATACAGACTCATTGAGCTCTTTATAGGCTATCTCCTCTCCTATGTATAATCCACATCCAGTACTTTGAGGTGCTACACCTGTTTCAAAAAATGAAAATCCTTAATTTTGATGTTCAGTTCTGCTGGATTCCCAGCCACATCGGAATTAAAGGAAATGAGGCCGCAGGTGCAGCTGCTAAATCAGCTCATACCTTCTCCACATGACAGTTCCATATACAGACTACAGACAGCTTACAAGATCAAAGCTAATTGCTCAGTGGGAGTCAACATGGCAAGAAGCATCAACAAATAAATTATATAACATTAAACCTGAAATTAAACACTGGCATTCTAGTCAATGTACAAAGAGAAGTGAGGATGTTGTTCTTGCTAAGTCACATTTCATTTCATTCGCATAGGTCACAATCACCTTACGCATTCTCATTTACTGAGAACTGATGACTCTCCCACATGTGAAAAATGCAACACACATCTCACTATTTATCATATTCTGGTAGATTGTCAAAAATGTACACGAGAGAGGAATGAAATTTTCACCTATCTAACCAAGCCATATACACTCAGGGAAATGCTAGCAGACTCAGGCACATTGCATGATATTTTTAATTTTTTAGAAAGAATTAATTTGTATAAACACATTTGACTATAAATTTGTTTATATGTAAATACTGTTTTGCTTAACTTTTATAGCCTTGATCTTGTATATTTATATCACCCTGCTGTAATTTTGTTAATATGTAAATACCATAATGTTAAACTTAAATTTTATGTATATATGCTGTATAATAATTCCTTTCTGACTGTTTAAGTATTAGTATAATAATGTTTGTTGTAATCTTACTATATGTAGATACTGGTTTCCTTGACTTGTTTTGTATATACATATGTTAACCTGTACTATTATCTATTTATGTACTGCTGAAACCTCAGCAGTAATTTTATTTATATGTAGATAATACTGCATTGCTTAACATAAATTTTGTGTATGCATCTTATTTACTACTTTATTTTTCGAATAATCATGTAGTGCTGTAGGACACCTTGTCTATTTGTGTACCTTCTAGTAATTCTTTTTATATGTATTGCTAAATTTAATTTTCATCCATGCATATTATATATTAACCCCTTTTTGCCTATTTTTGTACTGCTATAAAAGCATCTATTATAATTTGACATATATGTAGATACTGCATTCCTTGGCTTAGTGTTTCGTATTTTGCGTATTAACTTAACTATTTTTGCACTACTGTAATAACCTCTGACCTTGTGTGTTGTTGTGCCCTCTACAGCAGTTCTGTTTATCTATAGATGCTGCTTTGTGGAACTTGATTCTTGTACAGACATATTGTTTAAAATTTTCTGTAAATGCTAATGTTGTAACCTTTAGTATGGCACAGTATGACCTTTGTAGTTTTGGTGCCAAATAAACTATAAACCAACCAACCCATCCCATAATGCATAGCATTATACATGTCTGTAAGAATATGGACTTTGCATTATGAGATACTAAGGTAATTGATGTAAAGTTAATAGCCTCTATATACAAGTAGTCCACTCATGAAGTTACTTCACTTGCAAGTGAATTAACTTCATGGATAAAGTGCTTTACACTTGGATAAAGAATGAAACCAAGAATATAATTTCTTGGCATCCTTAATTTATAGGATTTATATTGGACATTATTTTGACCTGAAATATCACATTCAATGGCAGAAATATACAGAGTGGTTAGAAGATTGTTGTTGATATTTGAGGTTCACTGCAGAACGGGGAGGTCTGGTCCAGATTTTGGTTAATTATGCAAATAATTTATGTTGCTGTTTGATTGTTGTTGTTGAAGTGGATGTGAAGCTGATTGTTTTAATAGAATTTTTTGGTGTTATATTTTAAGAGAGATTTTTTAACCTCTGACACGATTCAATTCCTGATATGTAGCCTGAGGAGTGTACAGGATATTATGATAGTACTACATGAAAAAGTTACAACGTTATTAACTTCCTATTGACAATTGTCCTCCAAATTAATCTGTTATCTGTCAGCATTTCAATATTATCAGATCTTATATTTTGATCTTCTAAGGCACTTTTTGCTGTATAAGTTCATCTAGATCTGGACTTTTCCCTGCTATCCTGACAAAAGAGCATTGTTTTGCTAATCATTTTCCTCTCCCATTCTGTTTGTGTTCAAACCATCTGAGATTAGCTCTGCTAACACATTCTTGAATGTTAATAGTGTCGAGTTCTTTCCTACTATCCTAATTTTTAATATGATACTGCCATTGATGCCATCTGTTCAGTCCTCTAATCTTTCTCAGGACTCTCATATCTGTGGTCTCCAATCTTTGATCAAGTGTTATATTTCTAACCCAGTTCTCAGATCCATGTTCAGTGGTTTGAATACTGTCTTGTATATAGCCAGTTTAATGCTTTTACTAATTTCTTTCTTATTCCATATAAATTCATTAAGTTAACTTCCTACCATAAGCCTCCATAGCTCAGTCGGTATAGACGAAGCCTTTTGGTCGGAAAGACCTGCGTTGATTCCCATCTAAGACATGAGGAACCTTTATCTGGTCTCTTTCGACCAGGTGAGTTAGCCGGTCTCATACAGAGGTAGGGTTTTTTTTTTTTTTGTACCCCCAGAACAGGTAAACTGGCCCCGTGAACACACGCATTTACAGAAGACATATGACACATTGGGGAGGCATAGGGCTAACTACCTTATCCTCGAAACAGTTGTGGTTGTGAAGTCCACAGCTAAAGAACCTCAATGGTTTGTAAAAAGCTTAAGACAAGACAAGACTTCCTACTGTATCATGTTGGAGATTTAATGGAATATTTTCAGCACTGGGAAAGGATTAAATCTAATTTTAATGCTTCCAATATTTTGTCTCAGACACTGAGTGGTAGTACATCTGCAATCACAACTATGGTCAATCTGGCCTTGCAGACCATGTTTTGGATACAACCCACAGGATCTCCTGGAGAAAAACCACCATGCTCCACCATAGTAAATTCAAAAAAGAAAGACTGGTTTTAGAATCTGCAGTGGCACTCAGAAATCAATCGAATTTAAATAAATACGGTTGCATCAAACTTCCCAAAATTTGGGAAACTTTAATTATCAGAGATCCCATGTTACATCCTAGGCCACCTACAAACATTCATAGAGGGCACACCACCTAGATAGGATTTTAGACACGTGTTTCACTTAGTATTGTATTGTATTTGAGTGTGTTGTTACAATAGTTATATTGTAATACCTGAAGATCTCAGTGACTGAGATAAAATATTGGAAGCATTAAAATTAGTTTTAATCCTTTCCCAGTGCTGACAATATTCCATTAAACCTCCAACATGATGTCTTCACAGCACTTAAGCTTCAACACACACACACACACACACACACACACACACACACACACACACACACACACACACACACACACACACACTTCCTACCATACCTGCTTTGCTAATTCTGATATTTCCATATTTACTAAAAATTGTACTAAATAGCAGAAATGTTTCTTGTTCTATAGGTTCTCCATTGAAAATGCAATTGATGTTTTCAATGTTTTTGCTCATTTTTATTGTCGGTCTTTTTATTGCTGATTTTCATACCAAATTTATTACAGCAATTATTACCTCAGTGACACTGACTGTTTTTCTTGCCTATGATATATCAACATAGAACACTCAGTATTCTTGCCATAACATAGCCTTATCTGTTCCCCACCTCCATCTCATACATACATTACTACTCAGTCTTTCCTCTCTCCTCCTCCTCCCTTCTATACTCATGTGGTAGCAGCAGGATTATATACCCAGCTCATCGGGGGGAGTCCTGGTATGCTACTATTAGATTCAGTTTCATGTATTATCTGGTGGCTGTCCTCCAGGGCACTTTCCTTCTATACTCTCAAATAGAGAAGGGTTTTTGGATCTCTGTAGTATCAGCATTTCCTCTGACTAGGAGTGTCTCTGTGCATTCAGGAATACGTGTTGGTTTTACCAGAGCCTCTTTGTTGGAAACAGGACATGCCACAAAAAAAAAGGCAGTGGACAATAGTCAAAGAGAGGCATGTATGTATTGCCTTTACTTGTATGTTAGTTGTAGTCCAAAAATTAATCAATTAGTCATCCTTTCAAGTCATTTAACTTACTGTGTCCAAGTGCTACTTAATGTCAGTGATCAGACAAGAACCACTGTATTCATCTAGGTCTGATTGAAATAAAGCATAATATGGAGTTGGTTTGTTGATAGAGCAACTTCCACAGAGGGAATTTGTGACTGCACTGTACCTCATTTGTATATTGTGCTGCTTTTCTTTGTTTAAAGTCTAATAATGTGAAAATGCCATTGGAGAAGGTATTTTAAGCACTCCTAACTACACCTGTTTAACAATGTTACTTTTAATTTTTTGCACATCATTACAAGCAAGCACTTCACCAAGTTCAGAAACTCATTCAAAGCATTAGCCATGACTTGCATTTGGTTGAAAGATGGCTGTTTCCACTGTGTATGCATTTACTTTGAATTGAAATTGGCAAGGCTATGCTGTTGCAGCAGCATGGTAAAGTCGACCTTGCTAATATATTGCAGAATTTCACAAAGCATGTACATACTGTTGGTTCCTTCTACCAGTATAAAAAGGAAAAATAAATTACTGCATTAAACTCTGAGTAATATTAATGTTAATTTTCTTCTATATATATCATTTCCGTGAGTGAGATTGTTCAGTGATTGACAGTTGATTCTCATTATAGCAAGCATCATTATAACCAACTACTAAAACAATCCTAGTTTTGGTTGGTTCAAACTACTGCTGAACTAACTATTTCTGTGGTCTCCACAAGCTTACTATAATGAGAGTTGACTTCATTAAGATATTGGAGTTATCTTATTTTCATTTGAATGAACTATGTATTAGTTCTCATGGATTTTATTTTCTTTTAGCACAACAAGTTCTACTCATAGCCCACCAGGAAGGAGAGCAAACAGACTTCAACACAGTAAACCAACTAAAGCATTCAGAAGAAGTTTTCAGAGTGATGGTGAATGGTCTCATGAGCGACCGAAGTGGGGAGTAAACCATCCTCAGAAATCTTTTATAAAGATGACAGAAAGAGATCCGCATTTTAACAGAAGAAAGAAGCTACAAGAAATGAGAAAACAACATTGGGAGAGAGAAATGGCAACTCAGCGGGCTCTAGCAGAGGCACGCCGCTCCTCTTTATCCTCTCGGCATGGGGGTAGGAGTCGAAGCTGCTTAAATTACCATCGTACACTTACAAGTTCTGATGGCACAGGATTCAGCAGTTCAGAAGCAGAAGGCGGGTAAGGGAGAAACCATTTGTACCTCATCTATTACCGCACATGAATTCACTACAGATTGTATATCTACATATGTATTTTTTTTATCTGCAGCTAACAAAATGCTTAAGTAGCTATTAGATTTGTTTTATCCATCTGTCTGTGTGCATATTATTCTTCCACTCTGGCATACTGCCAGTTTAGTCTGACCATTTGCAGGAACAAAATTACCAACAATGTTTTGAGCATCATGATGTATGAAAGAGATGTAATTGTAATAACTCTGCTCTCTTTGAATATTTAGGATCTCTACTAAAAATTGAGTCATCTCAATTTTGATTCGACTTGGACTATTTTTAGTGGTAAATTGAGGGGGGGGGAATAAAATAAATATTAAAATAAAACACACACATGTAGCTATTACAGATCCTAATAGTATTAAATTTATCTGGTTCTCTTATGAAAAAGATACCATTCTCTATGTGCCTACATTGTTGTTTGAATTTCCCAATTCTATTTTGTTACAGTAATGATGGTTAAAGTACCTTAAACTAAAATGTTTGTATAATTAAGTGCAGTTAATTAAATATCTTTCGAATGTGTTTGTGTGTGTGTGTATTTTATTTCCTAATGTTTCATTTTAAAACTAGGAACTAATTATACTAATTTCAATGCAGAAATTAGTATAATCAACATAAACATGGAAATAATTGGAGACAATCATAAAAAAAAAAAAAGTGCTATTCTTAATAGATTGTTATATAGTAACATTTTTTTATCATACTGAATTCAGTCATTTCTAGATTTTTTTTTTTGTGTGTGTGTGTGTTTTATTATTTATTTTTAAAAAAAATTGATAACAATTCCCCAAATTTTAGGCATAGACAGTATATTGTTGAGATTTGAAAAGTGGAGGAAGACCTAAATACTTTCTTTAAAAAGATGTTCAAATTTGTGGGAACGACTGTGCAATAGTTTAGCATTATCCAGAAGATCCTGCGGTTAGTATTAATAATTGCATGCTCATCAAGGCTAGATTTATGATGTTTGTTGGATTCAAGATAAAAGATTGCTTTTCAGAAATTAGTTTAATGATGGGTTGGCCTGTTTGATCAAAGTAATTAACTTGCAATTACATGGAATTGAATAGAGTAGTAGTAGCAGCAGCAGACTTTACTTTATCTTCAATAGATGGCAACAAAGTGCTAATTTGATTAAAGTTTTAAACGTGGCCAAAAGACGAAATTTTCTAAGCATATGAGAAACACATTAAATGTGTTTCTGAATATCAATTTTATATTGAATCCAAAAAATACTATAAATCTGGTCTTGCTGAACATCCAGTTACCAATACTAACTACAGGATCCTCTGGAATGATTATCAGTTACTGTGCAGTTGCTCCCACAAATTTGAAAGCCTTTTTAAAGAACGTGCTGAGGTTCATCTCCACTGCTGTAACCTTAACCTCAATGATGGAGTGTCTGTGTTCCAAATTTGAGAAAGTGTTATCAGGTTTTTTTTGTAATATAGTTAAACACACACTTATGCCTATTTCAGATCTTGATAGTATTATATTTACCTGGCTCTTTCGTGACTGCAAAAGATACTGCCATGAACCTACATTGTTATTATTTGAATTGCCAATTCTATTTGATACACTGATGATGGTTTAAGAAATTTAAACAAAAATATTTGTATAATTAATTACAATTAATTAAATATCTTTCCACTGTAATTCATGTTTTATTTTGTTTCCTTATAAATTCAGTCACCTCTATATCAAAGGAAAAATGAGACACTGATATTTGTATTCCTGTTATCGTACATGTCCTGTATTGCTATATAAGGACAAAAACTCATATAAGGCCAACTGATACATGATTAGTGTCAACTGTACATCTATATACTGTTAATGATGCATGGAGAAAAACGTATTCACTGCAAATGAGGTATTAACATAGGATGCCATATCACTCATCTATTTTTGATATTAGTTAAAGACTACATCACCTAAAATGTATTGTAGACAATACTTTACATTAAGCAACAAACTGAAAATTTTCGTTTTGCTTTGACGTGATTGAAAATAAGAAGAATAATCTGCTGAATTCAAATCTGAACTTAACATTGTCCATCTACCAGTTTTTTCAGGAATCAAAATTATTTACTGATGTTATTGCATTTCATATTGATGTATGGCATAAATGAATTTACTTCATCATCATACAGTCAACTCTTACTATAACAGACTTGTGTAGGGATCACAAGAATAGTTGGATATGGTGAACAGGTTGCTGTAGTGAATTTCTTTTACATAGAATTATATCTAGAAGATTTTTGGTGGTTGGGACTATTCAGCATGTCATAGTGATGTTTGCTATATTGAGCAGACTAGTTCATTCATAGCTTACAGGTAACTTTGCCTTGCATAGTTAAAATGTGAAATATGAATATAACAACTCTTGGCAATAAAATCTATTAAATGTATACATGGGCCAAATCAATGAAATCTGTGCCAAATATCTGTTGGTGATGAGTTTCATCATCAAATACAAGAGTATTTAAGGTGTCTCATCACAAAAAAATAATTTTGCTTCTGTATTGCCAAAACTGCTTCCTTGTTTTTCCTCTGTTACCATTTGTTGATCTGTAGAGAGCAAGAGTACTGAATATAAGTGAAGTTACATATCTAATTTGGTGTCCTGACCACCAAGGCATGTTGACTAATATTAATCACACATTGAGTAGTGATGTTCCATGTTTGAGTACCATATGTGACTGGTGTTTGTGATAATGGGTTTAGGCATCAAGATGTTGACTTCCAACTTATATGTAGATTGTATATCCCTCACTGCAGTGTCTCATTTACACTATATAATTGCAATGTTTTGAGCATCTTTTCTCTAGGAACCTGTCTCATGATTTTTCCAGATCTACAAGTTAAATATAGATCTTTGTTGTATTGCCATGATTTCTCATCTGCTTCATTTTAAAGTGAAAATGTGATCCTCATAAGCCCAGTTTGGCCTGAACCTAGATTGTTCTTCTCCGAATTTCTCTAACAGTTTATTTTTAAAATTTATTTTTTCCCCTTCTTAAGTATGCTTGTCAAATCTTACTTGGAACATTTAGTAGGGAGATTCCTCTGAAATTCTCACCTTCAGTTTGATATTCCTTTTTATAGATAGGTTCTATGAGAGCTTTTTATGTGGCTCCCACCGACAAAAGATTTTTGTAAATGTATAGTAGATTCCGTACCATGAGTGGGATAAAGTTTTTTTTTTACTATTTTTATTAATAATATATACACACACACACACACACACACTGGGGTCTCTTTTTATGCGTATCTTTTTTATTCTGTGCATATTTCATGCAAATTTGCGGTTTCCCTGTTGTACATAATGAACAGCATGTTGCAGCACATTCTGGCATAATGTGAAAGCAGTGAGTGTTCGTGAAGTTTAATTTTGCATGTGAGTAAGTGTTTGTCTTTTCATTATCGTAAGTCTAAATTTGGTAATTTTTATTTTAAAGATTTAATTTGGCCCAATGGAGAAAAAAAAAGCACCAAAGAAATTGTTTTTCTTTGGAAATGAAAATTGCAATTTTAGATCACTTAGCAAAAGGAGAGGGATCTACAGCATTTTAATGTAGGTGAATCTACTATAAGAGCAATTAAAAAGAATGAAGTCTCAATAAGAAAATCTGTCATTTCTGGCACAAAACTAAGTTTCAAATTATCATCGTACTCAAGAGATGCTTTATTAGAAAACACGGAACGAGTGCTTGTAATTTGGATTGAAGAATTCCTATAAGTGGTTATTTAATTAAACAAAAAACTCTTCAGTTTTATGAACAGCTGAAGCAATT
Organism: Typopeltis vanoorti; assembly: GCF_054136105.1. Taxonomy (NCBI): domain Eukaryota; kingdom Metazoa; phylum Arthropoda; class Arachnida; order Uropygi; family Thelyphonidae; genus Typopeltis; species Typopeltis vanoorti. The sequence goes on along the minus strand of NC_143551.1, from coordinate 91,766,361 downwards.
GGAGCCGTCTACTTCCACTACCCAGGCTGATAAAGAATTTTCGGCTAGCAAAGGATGGCTAACCGGGTTTTTAAAAAGGAATGCACTTCATGATGTGAAGATTACAAGCGAGGTTGCAGATGAAGCAGCCAAAAATTTTCAAGAGAAGTTAGCTAAAATTATTGAAGAGTTGGATATTGTCCCGATCAAGTGTTTAACGCTGACAAAACAGGATTGTTTTAGAAGAAAATGCCTAGTCGAACTTACATAGCAAAGTCTGAGAAAAAAGCAAGTGGGTTTAAAGCAAGCAAAGATTGAGTAATGTTACTTTTTACAATGCATCAAGGGATGGATCAAATGTTGAAACTCCTCCTAGTAAATCGATCTCTAAGACCACGTGCTCTAAAAGGCAAAGATCTAAAACAGCTGGCAGTAAATTGGATGGCTTGGGTAACAACTGCTGTATTTACTGAATGGTTCAATAATTGCTTTGTACCAGAAGTGGAAACATATATGAAGCAAAAAGCTCTTGATTTTAAAGTTTTATGAATTGTTGACAATGCACCACGTCATCTGCATTTAGAACATCCAAATGTGCAGGTAGTGTTTTTTCCACCCAATACAACAAGCATTATTCAGCCATTAGATCAAGGCATAATCGTTGCTTTTAAAAAATATTACATTAAGCACACTTTTCGATTTGTATTGGATAAACTAGAAAATAAATCATTAACAGTAACTGACATTTGGAAAAAAATTTTCTATTTTGGACTCTTTAAATCATGTTGCGTCTGCTATCGCTGAAATAAGACCACAAACTTTAAATGACTGCTGGAAAGCAGCTTGGCCTGGATGTGTTGCAAAGAATGCAACCATTCAAAATCTATATTATCAGCTGAAATCATTACTCTGGCACATGAAATTGGTGGAGAAGGTTTTGATACATTTAGCCAGAATGATGTAGAAGAATTGCTTGTGGATAATGCCTTAAGTGACGATGATATTATTGGATATCGATTAACTTTAGATATCGTTGAAGATCCAGAAAATGATAGTGAAGTGGAAGAAGAACCTGGCCCCCTCACTGCAAATATAATTCGAGAAGGTCTTGAACTGTGTAATAAATTGAAAAATCATTTTCTTATTAATGACAAATTCTGAACTAGCCTTTAAATTCCAACGTGAGCTGAAGTACTGTATGTCTGGATAGCGTGAGCTGTATAAAAAATTTAGTAAAATCACCATAGCAAAGTTTAATCACTGATTACGTTGTCAGAAGAAAAAAATCAGCACAGAACGAGGGTGAAGCCAATTCTGTTTGTGAAGAAGAACCATTGCCTTTACCAGTCAGTGCACCATACATATGATGCACTGACTATCTCTTCTGGTGATGAAAGTGATTTCGCACCAATTCACAAACGTTGCTGAATATTGTCTAATAGCGATGATAGTTCTGATGACAAAATGTAAAAAAAAAATGTTACTTTTCAATAAAATTAAATGAATAAAGCTTTAAAACAAACTTTAGGCATGCTTGTTTTCCTGAATTTTTATAAACTTTTTTATGCGGTTTTAGAAAATTATGGAACGTATCCCTAATTTTTCAACGTAAGTTAGGTCTTTTTTGTGCGTTTTTTATATTCGGTTTTCTGTGGAACGTATCTACTGCATATAAAGAGACCCAACTGTATATAGTGCATTTTTTAAATTTATTCTTTATTTGGTCTAGAGACCAAACATGGAAACTTTTTCAAGCCACTTCAGGCCTTCAGTAAGTGGAGCAATGGTCTCATACTTGGGCTCTTTGAAATTCATCTCCTACTTAAGCTTTAGGTGAAAGATGACTGTAGCTTTACTTCAGTCATCTTGAATTTGATCTTCTAACCCTGACTTCTAAATTATGCAATGTAGCCATTGTAAAACTTTTTTATATCTCCATACCTGAGCATTTCTGGTCATATATCATCTACTCCAGCTACCTTTTCAGATTTTTGATGGCTTTTTCTAACTACTGTTCTGCCACTTCTTGTTTCGTTTTGATGGGCTTTCCAGACAATTACTCCAAACTTCTTGGATAACTTTGTCTTTTTTTTTTTTCACTTTATCAGCTCGGATTCCTTTTATAGTACTCTAGGATTTTTATTACCTTCCAGAACATTTTACTACCTTTCTAATATTTGTCTTCTATATTCTTACCAAAGTTTCCACAAGACTTGTTTAGTTACATGCTGCACTGGTTTCTTACATTATTCTCTGTATTATCTTAGGGTATCTGATTACTTACTTGCTGAGAACTTTTGATATATACTTTCTTCTTTTTTAGGACTGCCTATTTCACTTCTTGCATCCACCATGGAATTCTGATTTTTCTATCCTTGCCAGGCTTACGTGCTTCTTTGGCTAAATCAGTCGATGTTTTCTTTAGTCTTCGCATTTTGATTCTTGTTTTCAAACTCTTAAATGTTTTTCTTGAATAATATTTGTATATTTGAATTTACAGTTCTCCACTAATAGCTGTGTACTTTTCTTTTTAAAACTTTTGAGTATTTAGGCTTATATCTTTATGTTGGTGTTTTAGTTTTAAATAATAATATCATAGTGAGCTTTGATGTCAGTTCTTTATTTACCAGTACCCCCCCCCCCATACTTTCTGATACCAGCTTTATTGAAAAATGTTTCCTCCTTCTCTGATATCAATGATCTTTTCAATTTTGCCATCCGTGCTGGAGATGGCCACAGGCCCTCCCCCAGCTAATTTCTATGTAGAAATTTATAAAAATCTGCCTTTGATACTGCCATTCTCAAACCTTTTATCTGGCTAAGATATATTGATGATATGTGTTCTTTGTTTGGGCACATCAGACTCCTTCCTCCTCCACCTGAACAGTCAGAACCCCAGAATCCAGTTCGCTATAAAAAATAATAATAATAATAATAGCCTGCCTTTTCTGAATGCTCTAATCATGCATCTTCCATTTTACAGAAAACCCACTCAAACAGGTAGATACATAAATTTCCTATCATCCCCTCTCTCAACAGTATGGTGTTATCAAAACCCTTATCAGCAGAGTCTCCAATCTCTGTTCTGCCTAGGCTTCCCTTTCAGCTGAACTCTCCTTTATTCACCAGACCTTCCTGTCCAGTGGTTACAATGCTAAATAGATTAACAAATTGGTTGTTCCTCCCATCCCTCTCAACATACAGACTACAGTAATACTATTACTATCTCCTATATCTGAAACACCTCAGAAAAAAATAGCCACGAAAGAAATATAATTTCAGCATGGCTTTCAAACTTCATCTGAAACTGACTGTCCTTATCTGCTCTCCTAAGAATCAATTTCCTTCCGTCTCTGTTCCAGGTGTTTACAAGGCTCCTTGTTCTTGCAAATTATCTTAGAGTGAAATAAAGATATCTGCCAATGTCCATCTAGAAGAACAAGAGAAATACATCTATCACCATAACTAATGCCAGTTGGGTCTAGTTGACCAAACCATGAATACCTTGCACAGAACCAAAGGTGGGGAACTGCTATGCTTCACTGCAACAAACATAGAAACTTGAAAGACTTTTCAAGTTTCTATGTTTCTTAAAACTATTCCTGTCTCTCATATCAAGTACGTATACCTGAAGAAAAGATAGAAAAAAACTCCATCCTTTGATCCGTGCAAAATGTCTTCTATACTGCTCTCAGTCTGCTGTACAGACAGGAAGAACTGTTAATATATCTACCTTTAGGAACAGAAGAATTACATACAGTACCATCATTATGGCAAGTCAGAACTATCAGACCACATGTTGGATATCTCTACCACATGAGATTAAATGGAAGAAAATAATGGTATCACATAAAAACTTGACGTCTGAGTGGCTTTTTGAAGCGCTCCTAATCTCAACAAGTATGGCTGCATTAACCATTAATTTATCCAAATTTTGGGAAACTTTCAAAGACCACCTTCAGCCCAGCTATAAGTTTTTCCTGTCTATATGTGTGTGACACCATAATAGTAGGAATGCTAATTATTTTGTCCATTAAAATATTAAATTGTTTTCACAATTAGTTAGTTGTTAAGGTCTGGTGTTCTCTGACAAGTGCATTTTGTCCTCCAGAAATGCTGATTTGAAATACAGCACAAATAGTAGCAGCTTAATCAATTATCTAGTTTATTTTGTTCTTATGCAATGTCGCAGTATTAGCATCTTATGACTTATAATACTACTAGTTTCATTTTTTTTTTCCCCTTCCATAGGGCTTTGTCACATCCAGTATACAGATACAAAAAGATTCAGAATTACAGTTGTTTAAAATACTCTCATATCCTGGATTGAGAATAATTCCTTTAGATTGCTGGATATATGCATGTGATATAAGTTTTGGTAAATGACAGACTGATTTGATGTAATGTTGCTATGATGATAGGTTTTGCATTTAGTAATTGAGTGATAAGACATTTAGCTATCAGGTGCAGTCACTGGAACCACAACATTTGCTTGAAAAGACCTGAATTTGAATCCCTTATAGGCATGAGGAAATTTTATAAAGATTATTCAAATAAAGGTATTGGCCAGTCTCGTGTAAAGGCAGGTGGTAAGGTTTGTTTCCTCAAAAACTTTAATTTTTCACCTGGAAGGTATATGTTAACTCTTACCACCACCTTTCAAAGGCATAGGGAAATGAAGGAAATGGCAATATTTTGGCATATCACACATGATAGATCTAGTACTGTATGAGCAAAGTGCAAAAGACTTTTTTTTGACTGAGCAGGTTATGAATATGTCATGTTTGTACCAGAAAAGTTATCTGGTTATTACCCTTCCAGAATTGTGTGAAGAAAGCTATTCCAGAGGATAGAAATGGGGGGAGGAGAGAGAATTAGTTCAGTGAGTTTAAAGTTAGAGAAGAGTGAAGAAATGAAGGAAGCCAGATCAGTAGAACAGTAATGCCCACTGAGGCTTATAGAAACAGCAAAAATAGAAAGCCTTGTTGGAATGTCACCTGGTATGTGTGTGCATGCGTGCACATCTAAAGAAGAGGTAGGAAAGTGTGTGTATGAGAGAGAGAGAGAGAGAGAGAAGAAAGTTCAGCTCATCAGATTTGTCCTCTTCTAGAGAATATTAAGAATTTGAGATATTGATGAACCCAAATACAAGAATAGTTTTGGGTGCATTTGAGAATTATATGGGGTTAGTAATTAAATAGATGAAAAGCATTTCCTTGAACTGAAAGGGTTTTTTTTTTCTTAGAATGAGGAGCCTACAAATATGGCATCTGTGCAAGAAAGGTTAGTGCTGTATGTCAACTCAAAAAAGAGAAATCCAATCTTGTCTAGAAATCTGATTATTACCAAAAATAATGGGAAATAAGGCAAGATATTTTAGTGCCAATAAAATGGAGAATGATATCAATGTTTAAGGATCTCATCTTAAGGATACTTTATATGACAAAGAGCATTGCTTAAAGATATGGTTATGAGGTACCTTGGCATTGAATGTTTGAGCACTATAATTTGTCAGATGAAGAAGAGGAATAGAGAGTGAATAACTGGAAAGGAAACTGGCCGTTCTGCTCACTTACAAAAAGGTAGAGGATATACCATAAAATAGTACAGTATATTGCATATCTATCTTGCTGGGGCAGTTAGATATTGCATACCTAACTGCCCCAGCAAGATCAGAGCTAATTATAAAATGGAAATAATTGGATGCTACAATGATGTAATAAAAAAGGGGGAAAAAAAAATTCAAATGGTTGCCTATGATCATTAAAACATAATGATCATAGGCAACCACATGCCTCACTTGCACTCATTACTCAGTTTAAGGTGATAATTATAGCAAAATTAACAAATATTAAAGATATATGAATTTTACCTATTAATATGATCATTACGTTTTAATGATCATTAAGAATTTAGTATATATACTAAATTCTTAATGATCAATACAATAAAATATGTATTGATCATTAAGAATTTCCATTAAGAAAAGTAAAGGGAATCATATATTGTAACAGTACCACCATGTACATGACATTTTTATTATGCATCTTGATGTCTGTAAATACTGTTTGTATTACTGTGTAATAATAAAAAGCAATAATAAAATTATCAGATTATAATTATCTCATCTTGTTTCATTTATCCTTTCCTGTTAGGCTAGAAAAGATAATTTGATTATTTAAAATGAATCAGTTATATGGAATTTCAATTTGGAATACTTTTTTCCTCTACCTTTGTAGACCATTGTCTAGAACACGAAGTTATTCGCCACCTGTACCTGCCCTTCAGAAACGACTGACTGCACTTCGTAATTGTCATGGTTCTGTTGATGATGTTACTTTTAGAGATTCCGTGGACCCAGGACTATCTATGAAAATGAATTCTTCTGCAGTTCTGAGAAATCGGTTATCTCAGAGTATAGATAACTTACCATCAATTGTTAATGGACATGATAAATATCTCGCAAGATCGCATGATAGACTCTCACTGCCAGGTAGTTTATCACATAGTAATATTCTTCCACCAATGAGAAGGCAGTGGCATAGCCAAGAAACTTTTTTACCTCATACAATGCTTCCATCCCAGTGTGCCCCTTCCTTTTCAGCTAGCGGACATAAACATTCCATGATTTTTGGTATGGAAGGTGAACCTAGTGTGCCACATGTTCCACGTCGCAAGTGGAGTGATCAAGAAAGTTTTGATCTTGAAAATATGGCTATGACAAGAGCTGTAGCACATCACAGAGAGCCTTCAGAAGAAAGTGGAAGAGATGTAGATGTCAAGGAAGAGAAAGCAAAGAAACATATACCACATTTATCACAAGATGCACGTGCAGGACAAGTAAGTTAATATTTATAGAAGTTCTAAATTTTAGTCTTTAATTATATATCAAAATTTGGTTCATTCTTGGTATAAAATTCAAACTGAGATAAATGTATTGCCATTTATTCTGTTCATACAAATGGCCAAGTTTATACTTCATACAAAGAATAGTATAAATAGGTCATAACTTCTCCAAATTATTTTCTTTTGAAAATTTAGTTCATACTTAATTGTACATCGAATTTTTTCCATTGTCATAAAATTATAGTGCAGTGCTGTCTCGCTAATCCGAACCTCTTTAGTCCGAACCCTCCAGTAATCTGAACTAGGGTTTGAAAGAAAAAAAGTTTTATTTATTACGCATTATTATATTGCATACTATTATTTTTATTTAATAATTATTATTGTAACTAATATTATTTATTTTATTATTATTACAGTAGAGTATTTTTTCATGTTGTTGATTGTACGGTTATACTGTAGGTCTATTTTGATTTATTGTGTGTTCACGTTTGCCTGGGAAGCCGTCGAACCTGAAGCAATTCGAGCATCATGGAAAAAACTGTGGCCTTCTTGAATTTACCAAGATAACTATGGTGATACACAAAATGAGGAAATTCAAAACGTGCATAATTTGGTTAAAAATATAAATCCAGATGTTGAATTTTCACAAATAGATGTTACGAAATGGAAAAAGAGTAACACATAAAGAGGCAGTTGACAGTTTTAATATGTGTATAGAATGGGCTAAGCAGAATGATACGCCATTCCACAAAATTTTATTGCTAATGCAGCTCCAAGAAGAAGCATTCGAAAAAAGTTTAGCTTCCAAGAAGCAAAAGAAAATCGGTGACTTTTTTTTACAAAGAAGTTAAAAAAAACTTTTTTGTGTTATTTGGTGAAACTTTTTTTTCGTGGGTTGTGTACAAGAAAATAATATTTTTTACACAAATTAAGTTATGTACTGATAGTTTTTTATCGCAGTTTTATTAAATCAGAATCCTCAACAATACAGGTACATACAAACTAAATTTTTTATTAAAATAAGCTTTTGTACTGTATTATTTTTTAAGTTTTACATTACAGTATAGTAGCTTTTTTCTATCAGATACTACATTTATTTACAGAATTCAATTGATATACCATTAGAATCTGATTATTTTTGTCTTAAATGCTAGTTATTGTTGTCTCTTGGGCAGAAATTCGCTAATCCGAACTTTTTGTTAATCCGAATGAGCATGGTTTTTATTAGTTCGGATTAGCGAGATACCACTGTATGTGAATATTATAAAATAAACAAATATATATATTTACTGATTTTAGATGCAAATATTTTTCAAACTAAATTTTGTTAATAAAGTTACTTTACCAAAGATAATTGTTCTCCTAAAAGTTTTGGGCATATATATATATATATATCTATCCCATTCTAATCAGCAGGTATCGGAGAATGGAGATGGCAATGAAGGAACAACAACAAAAAAAGTTAACTTTTGTTGTTGTTGTTCATAGAATATAGAATAAAATAATTATGATTTTATTGATTTGTTTGCAGTGAGAATTTAGAGAAATCTATCAGCTGATAAACATGTCTAATATAAAATCAGTTTAATGAAACTGACAGCATTGAGAAATATAAATCTGAAGAATGTATAAGAGCTTCGGATGCCAGTTTCCTGGTCACCTCACAGTCCTGATCTCACAATTTGGGATTTTTGTCTTACAGGATTACATAAATAATAATTTTGATATGCACATCAAAAGTGACTTCATTACAGAACAAGATCTGAGTTACAAGTTGTAGGTTGTATATATATATATATATATATATATATATGCTGAATTGAAGCTATTTACTCCAAACAAACTTCCTGCTGTCATTCATATTTTGTTACTGCTATATACAGCAATCCCTCGGTTAATGCGTCCCCGATTAGTGCATTATATTTTTTTGATACCAAAATTCGATTAGTGCATCTATATACATCTTAAAAATAAATGTTACAGATTTAACTATTTTAAAAAATCACTCACCGGGATGAAATAATTTAGTTACTGATACATTTGAAACATTTTACAGCGTTATTTTTAATGGCATACTACACTATTTCCATATACACTATGATCCAAATTTACTTCCAAAATTTATGTCATCTGTTTGCTTTTCATAGCATTTTTCTGAGCATATCTCGTGCAATTATTTTTCCTTTTTTATTTTAAATTAATTTCCTAACCTTTAATCATGAGTAAAAGAATTAGTGAGCAAAAAATAGAAGTGTGAAAATGATTCGAAAAGTAATCTGATTGGAAGAAAAACTTGAAATGATAAAGAAAAATGAACAAAGCGAGTCCAAAGCAGAGATAGGACAAGAACACAAAAATGGGTGAATCAACTGCTGAATACAAAGAGAAAGGTAAGGCTGCTTAAGGGTCAAAGCTGTATAACTGAGAGGAGACCTCCACATAGCCTTTAAAGGAATGCGGAGAACCGACCAGGGCTTCTGACCTAATGTCCAATCCTCACCTTCTCGTGGTGCACCCTGTTGGGTATCTACTTGGATACTGAACGAACGAGGATGGGCTGGCAATTTGTGATTTAGCCGACCAAATTGTATTCTTATTGGTTAAACCAAAATATAGAATGATGGTACAACATGACAAAATTTCATGCCGGCTGGGGCGTCGCCCGGTTAAACAAGGCCCCCGTTGTTTTCGCCAGGGAACCAGAGCGAACAGCGAAAAGTCAGCTACTGGAACAAATCTGAAAATCTGAAAATAAACCCCAACTCAACATCACCAGAGTTAAAGATCGGTACTATCAACGTAAGAAGCCTGAATGGCAAAGAAATGGAGCTAGCTGAGGAATTAGATAAGTACCAGATCGACATAATAGGGGTGACTGAAACAAAAAAGACCAAAACTGGTGAGCTCTTTCTGAGCAATAAATACAAAATGTTATATTCAGGCAATGACAATCAAGGAAAAGAAGGAGTAGCCATAGTATTCAACACAAAATACGAGGCTAATCTTCTTGAATGGCAGGCAGTCTCAAGTAGAGTAATGTGGGCAAATATGAGAATGGGGAACTGGACAATGAGACTTATTTGTGCCTATGGTCCCACAGAAGGTTCTACTAAGGTAGAAGTGGAGGAATTTTTTGAGGCTTTAGAAAAAGCAACTGACACAATGAAAAACGAAAAGTTGGTCCTGGTTGGGGATCTAAATAGCAGAGTAGGAAATGATTGTGAGACATACAAAAATATTTTGGGAAAATTTGGAGAAAAGAGCAAAGCTAATAATAATGGCAAAATCTGTTGGATTTCTGCTCAGGACATGAATTGGTCATTACTAACACCATGTTCCAACATAAAAATGTGCACAAATTCACATGGAGAGAAGAGGCTAGGAATAAGAAAAGTCTCATTGACTATGTTATTGTTGATAGTGATGTTTTCTCCCTGGTGCAGGACACCAGAGTGTACAGAGGATTTCAAATTGGAAGTGATCACTATTTAGTCTTGAGCAGGATAAAATTGAATTTCATATTGAAAAGAATAACATGTAAGAAAGTTTTAAAGCGAATAAAAGTTGAGCAGCTCTCAGATGTGAACTGTAGACTAAAATACATAAAGATTATTGAAGAAAAAATGAAAGAGTTTGAGAACAGGAATCAAACCTTGGAGATTCAGTGGCAAACTCTGAAGAAAACATTGATTGATTCTGCCAGAGAGGCATGTGTTGAGGTTGTTTGTAAGGATAAAAAAATCAGAACTCCCTGGTGGACACAGGAAGTTAAAGAGGCAGTGAAGGAAAAGAAGAAAGCATACCAAAAGTTCCTGGCAAATAAGTCAGCTTGTGCTCTTAGAGAATATAGAGACAAATGCAAGAATGCTAAACACTGTGTAAAACTAGCTAAACAAAAGTCATGGGAGGACTTTGGCAAGAATATAGAAAATAAATATCAAGAAGGTGGCAAAATATTCTGGAGGTTGTTGAAGAAACTTAAGAATGGAGGAAAGAGTACTGTAAAAGGAATTAGAGATGATAAAGGTGACATGAAAACGGGAGAAAAAGATATCCTTGAAGTATGGAGTAATTACTTTGAAATACTGCTAAATGAAACAAGCAGTGATGACAGCACAGTGGTAAAACACACTGACCAGGCATGCAGTCAGGAATACATATCCATACTTGAAGTAGAAAAAGCCATCAAAGGCTTGAAATGTGGAAAAGCAGCAGGAGTAGATGATATTCAACCAGAAATGCTGAAGTATGGTGGTATAAGAGTATTACAGTGGCTGCACTGCATAGTTCAGAAAGCCTGGACAGAGGGACGAATTCCCGATGATTGGAGTAGAGCTCTCATAGTACCCATATATAAAAAGGGAAATAAAACTGCATGTGAGAATTACAGAGGTATTTCTCTACTGAGTGTTCCTGGCAAGATCTATGCAAGTATACTTGAGAAACGGTTGAGAAGAATTGTGGAAGAAAAGCTTGGTGAAGAACAAGCTGGATTCAGGCCAAATAGAGGCTGTCAGGATCAGATCTTCACTTTACAACAAATAGTCGAGAAAGCATGGGAATATAACAGAGATCTGTATTTAAGTTTTGTCGATCTGGAAAAGGCATATGACAAGGTGCCAAGAGAGAGAAGCTATTCAATACGCTGCAGTTATATGGTGTGAATGGGGCATTATACCAAGCAATACTTAGTCTTTATTTGAGTTGTAAGTCAGCAGTCGGAATGGAAGGAAGTACAGGAAGATGGTTTAATGTTAAATCTGGTGTGAGACAAGGATGTACATTATCCCCTCTGTTATTCATTATCTATATGGATCACATTATGAAGGAAAGTGGTATTAAACATGATATCAAAATTGGAGATGTTAATGTCAGCTCTTTGCTTTATGCGGATGATGTTATACTTCTAAATAAATCTGCTACAAGTCTGCAAGATTCTCTGACTAAATTGAATAGCTGTTGTAATAGATATGGTATGAAGGTCAGCAATAAAAAGACAAAGACAATGAAAATAGGCAGAAGCATTGAAAATGTCAACTGTGTTGTGAATGGAGAACCTGTGGAACAAGTAAAACATTTCAGCTATTTAGGCACGATTTTTACTGAAGATGGTAAATTAAATATAGAAATAGACAAAAGAATCAGCAAAGCTGGTATGGTGGGAAGTCAATTGAATAAATTCATATGGAATAAGAGAGAAATTAGTCGGAACACTAAATTAGCTGTATACAAGACAGTGTTCAAACCAGTTTTAACTTATGGATCTGAGAGCTGGGTCAGAAGTAAAACACTTGACCAAAGACTAGAGACCACAGATATGAGAGTCCTGAGAAAGATTATAGGCGTGAACAGATGGCATCAATGGCAATATCATATTAAAAACGAGGATATTAGGAAAGAACTTGACATTGTCAGCATCCAGGAATGCGTTAGCAGAGCTAATCTCAGGTGGTATGGTCACTTAATTAGAATGGGCGAGGAAAGATTAGCAAAACAAGTGTTCTCTGCCAGGGTGGCAGCAAAACGACCCAGAGGAAAGCCAAGATATAGGTGGATTAATACGATACAAAATGCTTTAGACGATAGAAATATAAGATCTGATAATGTTGGAGTCTTGACAAGTAACAGACTGATTTGGAGGAAAATTGTAGATAGGAAATTAATAATGATGTAATTTTTTTCATGTAGTACTATCATATCCTGTACACCCCTTGAGGGACATGGCAGGAATTTGATGATGATGATGAGGTAAGGCTGCTTCAAGTTCATTATGCATGCACTCGAAATCAAAGTATTATAATGATTGAATTAGAGAGACTTTTACATGGATCGAAGATTGTAACCAAAAACGGATCCCGCTAAACACTGTCCTTATTAAATCAAAAGCATTTTCTCTTTGTAACCTGGAAAGAAAGGGCTGTCAATGATGGAAAAGAAGAAGAATTCCACATTAGTGCTGGGTGATTTGAGCATTTCAAAAAGAGAAATTGCCTACATAATGTTCTATTCACAGGAGAAGCTACAAGTGCAGATATCCAGAGATTTTGAAGAAAATTGTGTAAGAAGGAGACTATTGTGATCAACAAATATTTAATGTCGATGAAACCAGCCTATTTTAGAAGCAAATGCCTTCCAAGACTTTTCTAGCCAAATCGGAGAAATCTCATCGTGGTTATAAATTCGCAAAGTCTAATGAAATTACTGCTAGCAATATGCGAGCCGTTTGGAAGCACATTCTTCTACATTGTGCATATAATTTTAGAGGCTTTTCAAATGAATCAAAGTTAATTAAATCATTCTGAGAAGTTGAGTGATTCTGACCTGCTAAATTTAGATACACAGCGGGAAGATCCTGAAGAATATGAAGAAAATTTAATCACTGCCAAGCCCAAAGAGGTTTCACAGAAACAATTTGAAAATAGTTTTCATACAATCGAAGTTTTTAAGCAGCAATGCTTAGAAACTGACCTTAGCGAAGAGAGAACCAGTAAAATTTGCAGAAGAGGCAATAGGGCCATACCGTCAGTTGTATGAAAAAAATAAACAGAATGCCAGCCAAACTACATTAGCTCAATTCTTTGTTAAGAAGCAGAATAATAAATTTATATTCTGAATATGTTTTATTGTCTTTCAGCTTCATGGTTTTCCTTTAACTAGGCCCTGAGACATACCCTAATTTTTTTATTAAAAAATTTAAGGGTCAAAAAAAGAAATCTGAGGAACGAATTATACTTTTTTCCATAGGTTAGTATATTCGATTAGTGCGTTTTCGATCAATGCGCCTGTTTTAAAGAACGCATTAGGCGCACTAATCGAGGGATTGCTGTATCTTAATGTTTTTTTATAAGTTTTCTATTAATGTAAATTTTCTGCTTATCCACCTGAATACTATATAATCATCTTAGAATCCTTGACTTTTTTTTATCCCTTATCACTTCTCCTTCAAAATATCTTGTGGACTTACTTTTCCTCTGAATAACTCAGACCATAACCACATCCAGCTTATTTTCTACCGAATGTCCTTTTCCACACCATCAATAGTGTGTCCCTTGCAATATGATAGTGCCAATGGTATAATTTCTTGTAATTTCTGTCTAATCACTGTTTCCACTTTCTCCTGATCTGACCAAATAATCAAAATAATTTTTGACAGAATGAGAGTTCATCACTGATTCCACTAAAAACTCCAGCTTTACGTTCATCCCACACCACAGCCTACAATGCCTGCAAAAACATTTGACAAATCCATATCTGATTATGAAAGGGAAGAGCTAAGTGCAGAAGATTGAGCTCTTCCACCAAAAGACACAACTGAATAAAACACAATGAACCTTGACTCCAGGAGAAGTCAAAGTTCATTGTGATTCTTCATAACCACTGCCTTTAACTCTCATCTCCTTACCATTCTCAAGTGAGGTGAGTTCAGCCTTTTGAATTTCAGGTGGTAATAATAATAACTGAATCATTACTAACCTTAATAATTTAGTTCTGTGTTTTGGTGCCTGACCAAGACTTGAATACAACTTCTGCCTTTGCATGCTCTTTCATCTATTTCTCTCACATCATAACCTGAAGCTAAAGTGTATCTTTTTGTATTGTTCATCTCCTCAGCTCCTACATAGATGAGCAAGGCCACTTTTCTCCCACTACCAGAAACAACAGCTCACTGCATGCTTCTCTTGTCTTTAGCTAACAGCATATCATAATTCTGAATAGCTTAGATATCAGTAAGTTTTCTTGTCCAGATATTATTCCTCTACTACAATTGTGCTCAAAAAACTGAATTCCAGAATTAACGCCCACCCTACATTAACATTCTAATTGATACCCAACCTTCAAGCCATGGATTGGAAACTATCTTGCAGAATTTGGATGCTTGTTGTATATCTTTAGGTAGTTGATGATTTTCATAGAGATCATGAGATTACCACCTTGCTTCTTTAGAAGCTTAAAATCGCTTGGGGGGGGGGGGGGGATGGTTTCTAGAGCAGCATTAGAGCTTATCTAATCCACCTGCAGTACTAATACGCTATAGATTTACTGTTTTGCATTGATTAACTGATTTTTACCATCTTTCATACTTATCTAGCATCCTTGATCTCTAGAGGAGATTTTCCAGATTATCTACCCCTTAACCCATCCACAGTACTAATGAATGTACTATAGGTTTATAACTAAAATTTTGTGGGTGTGAATTGCATTAAAAAAAAACAGTTTCCCCTCTAATAATTCACTGTGCATCATGATGGATAGTTTCTTCTCTTCATATTTCTCCACCAGTGCCAGAGCACCTAATTGCTGTACCTTTACTTACATTTTTCCTTTTATATGTAAATGATCTTCTCTTGTTAACTTCAGATCTCATCCATAGTTTTGCTGATCTCAGCTTACTCCACCCCTCTTCTTCATTTGACAAATTTTGTAGTGCTCAGACATTCCAAGCTTAGATTCTTCATAACCACTGCCTTAAACTCTCATCTCCTTACCATTCTCAAGTGAGGTGAGTTCAGCCTTTTGAATTTCAGTGATATCAAAACATATTCTTGTATTATTTCTCATAAGGAAGATCTCTGTTCACTTTCCCTTACTCTTCATAATACTTGGATTAATTACCAGAATCAGATTTCTCTTGGAACAATCTAGTAGATCTTCAGCTTTTTCTGGAAAATACATGCAATATCACATTCATAGCCTTTCAACCTTGAATAAAAACTTGATCTGCTCATTACAACAACTCTCTCACTCTCACACACACACACACACACACACACACACACACACACACACACAGCTGCTAATCCTATGCACATTCCATATCTACTCTACTCTGGAATACTATTTGGGATAGGGTTAAAAAAAAAAAAAAATTCCCTAAAAAAAGGTCAGTCTGGTTAATGGATGCTTCTTTTGCCTCTCATTCTCACTCCAGTAAGAATATCTATATGAAGGATATCCTGTTTTTCTTCCCTTATTCCCTTTCCATTGTTATTTTCTGCTTTATTTTGCTATCACATTCATGGCAGGCTATGTTTTGCATATATTGCAATCTGGTGACAGCTGGCTTGAACTTGTAACGTGTCCGTCATGCTTTGGAGTGAGCAAACACATTTTTACACATTCAGTTAATGATGTATACAAAACCACTCTCTACTTTTTATTTATTTTTTTTTTTTTTAAATAAAATCCTAGATAAATTTGCATGTATGTAACTAGTTTCTAGGATTATATATAATTTTCTCCCTGCCTAGGTTGGTGCAATAAATTACCCAGAGTAATTTATTCTGCACTATAGTACCACAACTGCAAATTATTGCATATTTATTTGACTGACCAAATCTAATCACATTTATGCCTATTCTTTTTTCAGACATGCTGGTCATATTTGGGTTCATATCTGAATAATGCAGGTTGGAATATAATTACATACAGCTTTAGAAATCTAAAAATGCAAACAATTATAGAATTTCTCTTAATTACCAGTGAATTATATAATCAGATAGCAAAAAGTATTTTCCCTTCTAACATAACTTTTTTAGAAAGCACATGTAACAATTTGTCATTTGAATGAGAGATGACAAACCAGAAGTACAAGACGATTTGTCGCATCCTGTCCCTTGGGCAAGTACTGAATGATACAATTTGTACAGTGGTGTGAACATGTTAAATGCTATATGATTTTTAAATATGTCCATAGTTATAACAAATTTAGGTAGAATTGTAAATAAAAATGAAAAGGGTTTTTTTCTTCCTACTGCTATTGTTTACAGAACCCTTAACTTTTTTCTTTGTTACAAGTAGTACAGATTCTCCAGATACTTGGCTTATCTGTGATGGTTTTGTATACACGTGTTTGTGTATTTGTTTATCTTGAGATTTTAATTTTTATAGGCCTTGCAGCTTCTTGTGATATATATATATATATATATATATATATATACACATAAGAAGCTGCATTGCACACTTCACGGGACCTTGGCAGAAGGTTGAATTCCAGATAATTCTAGTAGAGCTGTCATATTTCCATCTATAAGAAAGAGAATAAAGCTGAATGTGAGAATTACAGAGAAATTTCTTTACTAAGTGTTCCAGGTAAGATTTAAGCAAGCATACTTGAGAAGAAGCTAAGAAAAATTGTGGAAGAGAAACCCAGAAAAGAAAAGCTGAGTTCAGGCAGAATTTGTGTTTAAGTTGTGTAGATCTAGTACAGGCATATGACAAGGTGTCCAGAGAAAAGCTTTTGAAAACATTACTATTATATGGGGTAAATGGAACATTATACAGTGATGTGTGTGTGTGTGTGTGTGTGTGTGTGTTATGATCCATAGAGTCGTTTCCGACTCCTGGCAACTCCACGAACATACACTCTCCATTCTGATCTGTCCCTGATCATGTCTTTCAGAACCTCCAAGCACACTCCAGTTGCTTCTTTAACTCCATCCACCCATCTAATTCTTGGTCTTCTTCTCCTGCTTCCATCAACTTTAGCAAGCATCATCATCTTCTCCAGACTGTCATTTGCATAATATGTCCGAAGTATGACAATTTTTGCTTGATGATCATAGCTTCAAGGGAACAATCTGGCTTTATTCTGTCTATCACTGATTTATTGGTTTGCTTTGCAGTCCATGGTATTCTTAGTAAGCGTCTCCAAACCTATAATTCAAATGCATGTATCTTTCACTCTTTCTCAGGGTCCAACTTTCACATCCATACAGCACCACAGGGAATACCATTGCTTTCACGATTCTGATTTTTGTTGTGAGGCTAATATCTTTGAAGATCTTGCTTAAATTTGCCATTGCTTTTTTTCCGAGTAATAATCTTCTAACTTCTTCGGTACAATAACCATCTTTATCAATTTGGGATCCTAGGAACACAAAATTGTTAACTGCTTCCATTTTCTCCCCATCTACTTCAAAATCACTAAGTTCACATGTCACCATAACTTTTGTCTTTTTGAGGTTAAGTTTAAGACCATGTTTAGCTCTTTCTTCTTTAACTTTCGTAATAAGTTCCTTCAAATCTTCTTTGCATTCTGCTAACAAGGTGATATCATCTGCATACCTCAAATTATTAAGATTTTTTCTACCAATTTTAATTCCAACTGAAGACTCCTCCAGCCCTGCCATTCTTAAAATGTATTCGCTGTACAAGTTAAACAGGTATGGAGATAAAATACATCCTTGTCGCACCCCTTTACCTATTGTCAAATACTCAGTTTCTCCAAGATCTGTTTGGACAGTAGCTTCCTGTTCATAATAAAGATTCCTCAGAAGGATAATGAAATGCTCTGGGACTCCCATTGTTCTTAACACATTCCACAGTTTCACGTG
Source organism: Typopeltis vanoorti (assembly GCF_054136105.1). Classification (NCBI taxonomy): domain Eukaryota; kingdom Metazoa; phylum Arthropoda; class Arachnida; order Uropygi; family Thelyphonidae; genus Typopeltis; species Typopeltis vanoorti. The sequence goes on along the minus strand of NC_143551.1, from coordinate 91,748,203 downwards.
ATCTACAAAAGCCTTGCTAGAGTCAAGGAAACAAAGGGTAGACATTCTTGTGATATTCCTGTGCTCTTTCTACTATCCATCTCACATTGGCGATTTGATCTCTTGTTCTTCCTCTGCCTTTTTGAAATCCCGCCTGTTCATCTGGCATTTCTCTCTTCGTGAATGGTTCTAGTCTTTTCTGAATGATCTTAAGTAAGACTTTACTTGCATGAGAAATCAGTGCTATAGTTCTGTAATTTTTGCACTCTCTTGCATCACCTTTCTTAAATATAGACTATGTACAGAGTGGTACATAGTCTAAATTTAAGTTGTAAGGCTGCAAATCTAATTGAAGGAAATATAAGAAAATAGTTTGATGTAAAATCATATGTAAGACAAAGGTACACACTATCTCCACTGAATCATTATTTATATCAATAGCTTTATGAAAGAAAGTGAGATTCATTCTTATATTAGACTCAGAGATATCAGAATTAACCCTTTGCCTTATGCAGATGATGTATTTCAAAACACATCCATAGCTGTACCAAATTTTGCATGAAAAATCATCAATAACAAGAACCGAAATTATAAAAATAAGCAGGATCATAGAAAACTTCAGTTGCATTTTCAATGGAGAACCTATAGAACAAGTACAATTTTTCAGCTATTTAGGCACAGGTTTTATTGAAGTTAGCAAATTAAATATGGAAATAGAATAAGCAAAGTTGGTGGTGTTTAGCCAGTTGAATAAATTTATAAGGAATAAGAGAGAAATTAGCCAAAACACTAAGCTAGTAGTTATACAAGACGGTGTTGAAACCAGCTTTAAGTTGTAGATCTAAGAGTTTGGATTAGAAATGACACTTCATCAGAGATTAGAGACCAAAATCTGGGTGGATTGACTGAGAAGCTTAGAACAGCTCTTCCCAAACTGTGGGCTGCGGCCCCCTTGGGGCCCGTAGGTTTTGCTGAGGGGGGGGGTGAAATAATGAAAACAAATTTAAAATCTTTTAAGACGAAGTAGATTTTTTTTTATCTTAAAAGAAACGTATTTAATTTTTATTATTTGTTTTTGTTATTTTTTTATATTTTAATGGAAAAAAATCACATACTGGTGCAGGTTCACAAATTTTGCTTCCTGCGTATTTTGGCGCTTAATGAATATTAGTAAATATATGCTTATTCGTATAAGTTTCATTTCAAAGCAGAAATCTAAGAATTGTAGTTTCAAATATTTCACCTGATATTGGTGTAGCAGTATTGAAACCAGTAAATTGTTATTGAACTTCTTTTATGCTTTTAATTTTTTCTTTATTACTAATCGGTTTACGTTTCATGTGCTTGTACTGCAAATGTGCAATAACAATATATCTATCTATATAAAAATATGAGATAATGTGCCATGTCAAATGTGTATGTAAGATGCTAAAAATGTAATATTTGCATTTGATTTTTGCAGTATTCGTTGTGTATGTTTTGTAGTGAATATAAATACAATATATATTATAATAATATATGTCTATATACGATTTTGTTTTCGAGGGGGGGCCGTGAAATATTTTAATTTTTCCAAAGGGGGCCCTGACATCCAGAAGTTTGGGAAGCACTGGCTTAGAAGACTGAAATGTTAGATATGATATTGGATTGCTGACAAGTAGATTAATTTTGAGGAAAATTGTTGATAAGAGATTAGTAATAATGTAAACTTGAAGTATTGTTATAGTATATACCAGGAGATTGGTGATGTACAATATTGTAAATTTCATCAAATTCTCTGATATGTACCCTCAAGGGGTGTTGGTTATTATGACAGACCCATATGAAGTTTACATTATTATTAATCTCCTATCAACAATTTTCCTCCAAAATCAATCTATTACTTATGAGCATTCCAATATTGTCACATCTAACATTTCATACTTCTAAGGCACTTCTGACTGAATCAGTCCATTTAGACCTTGGTATGGCCACTGCTTAATTGGCCATACCACCTTAGATTAGCTCTGCTCACATATTTTGAATGCTAACAATATCAAGTTCCTTTTTAACATCTTCATTTTTAATATGATTGTACTATTGATGCCATTGGTTCACTCCCTTAATTTTTCTCAGAACCGTTGTATTTGTGATCTCTAGTCTTTAATCAAGTGCTTTATTTCTAACCCAACTCTCAGATCCATAATTTAATACTGGTTTGAACACTGTTTTGTATACTGCCAGTTTGGTGTTTTGGCTAATTTCTCTCCTATTCCATATAAATTTATTCATATGGATACCCACCATACCAGTTTTTTTGCTTATTTCTGTTGTCTATTTCCAGATTTTACCTGCCATCTTCACTAAAAACTCTGCCTAAATAGTTGAGATATTTTACTTGTTCTGTAGGATCTCCATTCAGAATGCAGTTGAAATTGTCTATGTTCTTGCTTATTTTCATAGTTTTAGTCTTTTTATCGCTGATTTTCTTGCCAAATTTGCTACATCTGTTATTCGATTTAGTTAGAGAATCCTTGGGACTTGCACTGGATGTGTTTAGGAGCACAACATCATCTGCATAAAGCAAAGAGCTAAATTTGATATCTCCAATTCTAATATCAAGTTTAATGCCACTTTCTTTCCTAATGTGATCCATATAGATGATGTATAAGAGTGGAGATAATGTGCATTTGATTTTACATCAAACCATCTTCCTGTATTTCCTTCAAATCTAATTGCTGACTGACAACTTAAATATAGACTTTGTATTGCTCTGTATAATTCTCTTCACCAAGATGGCAGGAAAAGATCCATATAATTGTAGTGTTTTGAAAAGCTTTTCATATTCTTTTCCAGATCTACAAAACTTAAGTGTAGATCCTTGTCATATTCCCACGATTTCTCAACCTCTTTTCAAGTATGCTTGCATAAAGCTTACTTGGAACACTTAGTAGAGAAATTCCTCTGTAATGCAAGCATACTTGAAAAGAGGTTGAGAAATCGTGGGAATATGACAAGGATCTACACTTAAGTTTTGTAGATCTGGAAAAGAATATGAAAAGCTTTTCAAAACACTACAATTATATGGATCTTTTCCCTGCCATCTTGGTGAAGAGAATTATACAGAGCAATACAAAGTCTATATTTAAGTTGTCAGTCAGCAATTAGATTTGAAGGAAATACAGGAAGATGGTTTGATGATTAGGAATTCAACTTTCTGACCAGGTCCTCTATTTGTGCAGTGTAGCCACTGCGAAACTTTTATACCTCCAAATCTGAGTATTTCTGGTCGAATATCATCTACTCCAGCTGACTTGCCCAATTTCAAGTTTCTGATGGCTTTTCTATTTCATTCTATTTTCTGTTTGCATAACTCTTGAAAATTTTCTAGTATGGTTTTGTCACTGCTTGGTTCCTTTAACAGTCTTTCAAAGTAATTATTCCAGACATATGGGATATCCTTATCTTCAGTTTCCATGTCACCATTATTATCCTCTTTCCTCTATCTAAGCTTCTTCAATTGACTCCAGCACAATTTGTCACCTTCTTGATATTGATTTTCCATATGCTTATTAAAGTCTTTCCATGACTTTTCTTTAGCTACTTTTACACATAACTTAGCTCTCTTACATTTTTCTCTATATTCTCTTTAGGGCATCTGCTGACTTATTTGCTAGGAACTTTTGGTAACTTTCTTCTTTTCTAGAACTGCTTCTTTAACTTTGTCTACCATGGTGTTAATTTTCTATCCTTGCAGACAACTTCATTAATCAATGTCTTCTTTAGAGTTTGACACTGAGACTCCAAGGTTTGGTTCTTGTTTTTAGTTTGTTTCATTTTTATTTCAGTAATGTTTGTGAATTTCAATTAATTGAAATTACATGATCACTGTGGGGGAAAGGGGGAGTAAGGTTATACGGTTACACCCCGAGTTACATAACACTCAACTTACATGATAAATCTACTAGCGCGTATGAACACGTTTGCGACTTTGCGTAGGTGCATCTTTGACAGCCTTATTTCAGTACAGTAGTAGATGCCTTGGTGGTTAGCTTAGTCACTTGTTATCACTGCTAGTTTCGTTGTTTTTTTACCCTTAAAATGGAATGCAAAACCGAATAAGCTGGTTTTAGCTCATTCGGCTTTCAACTGAAAAATCTTAAAAACAAAATTTGGAATACTTTAGAAGAAAAGTTGAAAATTTGTGTATGAAGACGGGAAAATTCTATCAACAATAGCTCGGGAAATAAATCGACCTATTTCAATAGTGAATGCAATAGTGAAGGATAAAGTTCGCATTGTTGAAAGCACGAAAGGTGCGGTAGCATTGAAGGGTACAATTATTACCAAGAAGAAGCTGGGCCCAATATCAGAGATGGAGAAATTGTTGTTTCACTGGATCGATGATCTGACACAGAAGCAGATACCGATAAGTTTACTGATTATCCAGGAGAAGGCTATGTCCTTACAAAAGGGACTAGCCGAGGTTTTTAACTTGATAGACATGCTGTTAGCAAAAATTAGAATTGGTGGATCCAAACACTGAGTGGTTCAAAAATGTTAGCTGCCATATCTATTCTGATATGTCTAGCTGCAAAGCCATCTACGAGAACAAGAAGCGTGTGACCACACAATCTACTCTAGACATGTTTATAAGATGCTGTTCACAACATAGTCAAGATGACAACTCAGACAACCCAGCTACCCTCAGCCTTCAACATCGAAAGGGGTAAAACTTCCCCTAAAAAATATCACATGACATTTTTTTTATATGAAAAGTGAATATTTTGATTTGTTTTCATATTATGTATATTTCATACTTTCATATTTACAGTATGTATATTATTCAAATACAATTGATAAATTTTTTATCAAATTTGAATTTTTTTAATCACTCCAAAAATGGAAAATATCTGATTAATAGCAAAAAAATTAATGTAAGACAGTGGTGTGATCATCCATTGAACATTTTATTGTATGTATGTAATTTACAAATTTGACTTATGTAGCTCGTTGTGTAACTGTATTTGATTTCAAAATTAATTATATTTCAAAATAAATAAACTGAAAAGCATGCAATACTATGTTTTGTATATTTTGGATAGGTTGTAGAATGATCTGAGGTTGAATTAACTTGGATTTACTATAAATGTAAATTTTCTCTAAGTGCAAATGGAATTTTATTCTGTAAGTTCGATAATGCTGCTTAAATCATCATTTGTCTTTAGTCACTCCCAACCAAGATTTCAGTAGAGTCGAAGCTGTGGTAATTTGGTTGTTAAAAGCTGATTTTCTAAATGTAATATTTTTCAATTGAGAACATAGATTTTTTTTAATTATTAACTGGAGATTAAAGAGGTAACAAAGTCAAGATCAAAGATTGTCACTATCAGAATTAATAGTTTAGAGGAACTCTCTTCAAATTCTATGAAAAAATAAAATAAATTTATGATTGTGATATTTCTTCAGGAAGGAAATAATAATAGAGATTCATGTATATGCTGTAAATATTATCACTATTAAAATTGGTCCGGCATGATTTGGAGTGTAGCATGATAAAAATTGCAATTTGCATCAATCTTAATTCCCCCCCCCCCACACCTTAAAAAGTGCACCAGCATAGCTACTAAATTCTCCATTGTTACATAAATGGAGAACAGGAATTGCCCCTGACTGCACTTCATATACTCGAGCATAATTTTGGATATTTTTCATATATGAAATAGATTTATTTCTTTAACTATCCAGATCTCTGTGCAAAACAGAACAAAAGAAAACATAACTCATCCAAACAAATATATCCATTTATTTTCATAAATGGATATATTTGTTTGGATGAGTTATGTTTTCTTTCTTTCATCTCTTTTTCTTCACAACTAGTTTTATTTTGAGATAAATAGAAAAATCTTTACCATGTACATTAAAAACTTTTTGAAACATCTTTAATGATGCTTACTGTAATTTGCAGACAGGGAAAACAAGTTATGAATACATGGACTTTAAAAAGTGAAACTAAATCCATTAGTAAAGATTGTTATTGATAATTGGGATTGTAGAATAACAGGATAATAACAAATAAAGGATCATGAACTATAAATTTATTCAAACAAATTTTTCTCTTAGGATCCATTGGTTCATCCAGAAGTCATAATAGGTCGTCCCACCCCACGGCAAGATAAGATTCTTCAGCAGCTCTCCTCCTTGCGACAGGTATTAGCAGATTAAATATTGTACTCCTGGTATATTAACTATCATATGTGTGTCCTGCATGTTTCTCTATGCATCGTCCAATAAATACATATATTTGTATGTTCATATTTAACCTGGCGTTAGTAAGGTGAGATCCCACACTAAACTTGCTTGCGCACAACAGCATGTTGTCTATGGCGTCAAGTAACGAGTTACAGGAGGGGAAGCTATACTGAGGCATGACTCACTGCCATGCATTGTTAAAAAGTTATAGTCAATTTAAAATCTTTGGGGTCTGTGACGCTCCACCTTACTAACGTCGGGTTAAGATGAAATTTTTCCTAGATTTTTTAACTCTCTACCTCAATCTCTGAGAAGGTTCATTGCTCCCTCTTTGCAATATAAAAAAAAAGTTTTTTCCCTTTGGAAAAGACATTGGAATATTGTCTAGAATAATGAAAATTTGGGTGGGTGAGAACTAGAACCACTTCTTAATATCAAATTTTGATCATCTGTTTTCTAGAGAATTTTAATATAAAAATATATATGCCACTTCATTTGACCACTTAGATAGTTAATCTGTATTAATAAATATGTAATGATATATTTTAAAAACGCTGAGCCCAGTCATGTGATAATTCATGGCATCAGCAATCATCCATTGTAAAATTAAAACCACATGGAGTGCTTTTATACATATGGTGTGTGAGAGAGAGGAAATTATTTTACAGAAAAGGAAAGACCGATTTTTAGATAAACTAATAAAGGTAAAAATTGATGCCCCTTTTTTTGCTAACCCTTCTTTTTGTTTATAGTAAGAGCAATAAAGTGTTTTATTGACTGGGGGGGGGAACTCTTAGTAGCAATATTCATATCTTCTCTGGGATATCTTCTTAGTAGCAATATTCATATCTTCTCTGGGAACATCAGTAAAAAACACATTACATCTAAGCTTGCCAATATATTTCTCAGATGATCCAAAATATTGTGCTTTATCTTGTTGATGAAATCTTTTGGGTTCTTTATGTAGGAAGTTTGGTGATAGGAGGTTAATAATGTAAATCGTGTAGTATTATCATCAGTGGCGGCCAGTGAAAATTTTAATTGGGGGTGCTGCATATACAAAATAAAAAAATTCTTTTTTTTCTTAATCAGTAACCAATTTATTAATAAATAGATTTACATATTAAAAAATTTCTTTATTAAAAATATTTCACCCTCACCATGAAAAAACACCAATAATAAAAGTTTCGTATCTCACAGAAATAACGAGCACAAGCATATACACTGCTCGTTTGAGCAGTGTTGGAATGACTTGTAACGTGCAATCACAAGCGCAAACGAATATCGGCAAAACTGGCTGCGATTGGTCGAATGTGATAATATCGACACTGCATTAGATCGCAGTGTATTTGTTTTGTAATCTAAAGTGTTAATCGTACAATTCCATTTATTAACTATTCAATCACTGTTGAAACATAAGCTGTAACCTTTAACATGTTGTAAGCAATGTTCCCTCTAAGATGTGCACACGCACATGTTTTACAACTAGCGCACCAAGAAAAAAATATGCTCACACTAGATTTTCAAGATGAAATTAAAATTTATTAATTAAAGAAGTTCCACCTAAACATTAACCTATAAATTCTTTAAAAAATACGGTAACTCGGCAATGCTCAAGCCTATAACCTCGCATTTTTTATTACATTCTTGAAGTTGCACAAAACTTATAAATTATTAATAGTAACCCTATTTGAAGCTAGTGATTTGATGCCAAAGTGAAAGGGGTGTGGCTTAAATGTGTAATTTTTAAGTAGCATATAGAATGGCACGCGGTTTGTTTACATCTCAGGCCTGATTCATGGAAAATTTCCAAACGTGATTGGCTGATCAAATTATTATTATTATTCCTGACACCTCCAAGGAGCCCAAAGACTCATCGCAGGAGGACACCTACAACTGTCTCAACCACTACCCCGAACCTCTACTTCGAATCATCTCCATCTACTGCCCATCTCCACCATCACCACCACAACTAGTATTTTTTGTCTGCAAATTGCATGTGTTCTGACGGACCGATTTGTCTGTATGCAGGATGAAAAACCCTGCTACCTCCATATGAGATCGGCTAACTCACCTTCAATTGAAATCGTCCAGATAAAGATTCCTCCCATCGCGACGAGAATCGAACTTAGGCCTATTCCAATCGAAGGGCACAATGTACTGTCGTTCTTCCAATTGTGCTACGGAGTTAGTTCAAGATCATGACGAATTAAAACAATGGTTTCATAATTTTAATAAAAATAATTAAATACTTTTAAAAACTTAAATTAGAGTACAATTAAAAATGTAGCGTTTCAAAATTCTCTAATATTTTAAAGAAATTTTAATTGAGATGCAACTAAGTTAATTAAATCTAGCCTCTAGGCATATCTTTTAGCTCTTGTGTTGCCCTCGGCAATGTTTAGTGTTGGTTCAGCTTTTGCCTTCCCAAGTTATTCAGTGAATAGCGTGCATTTGTAAATTTATAAAAACAATAAAAAACATTCTTCAAATAACAAAATTGCAAAAAACTGATGCACCATGTCAAATTCAAAGGAAGCAAAAGGTGTGAAGCGAAAACAAACTGCTAGCTGCTTTAAAAGTGAATGGCTGGATGAAATAGTGAAAACTGCTACACTAAAAGCTCATGAGTTGATAAACATTCAGCTGCGTGAAATATTTATATATGATGCTACAATTGGTGTTGTTTGTATTTATTGTCGTGATTCAAAGGTTGCCGGGGATTTTGCTAACAGGAAGAAGTTTGATGTCACTTGGAAGTTGGACTTTTTGAAATGCCATTTGACAAGTAAAATACATCTGGATGGTGTACACAAACTTAGACAACAAAAGGTTGTATTTGCTCTTCAAAATGAGCAGTTTTGTGATTTGGCAAAGTTGATGGATATTGGAGGAACCTTCCTTGCATCTAGTGCAGACTATGAGCGAGGTTTTAGTCTAATGAATCAATTATAAACAAACTTAGAAACCGTTTAGGAGAATATCATTTGGATATGCTAATGAGAGTGAAAAGTTACCAATTATATGGAAATTCAATTAATTTAGATAGTGTGTATAAAGAGTGGGTGAATGCCAAAGACAGAAGAGAGAAAAAATAAAGAGATAGAAGCTAGAACTAAACAAGATGAGAATTAGTAAACGGACTTATTATGAATGTTTAACAAGGTGAGAATTAGTAATGGGAATATTTTATCATGTATGTTTAGAGTTATTTGCAAAGTTAGAAAATTTAATTAAAGGCAATCAATCACTAGTGTTTATCTTTTTTTTTTTTTTACTTTATTTCTTACTTCTAATCAGATCAATATTAAATACATATAAAACATTTATGTTAGCTCTGTGATTGATGTCACACAACTTACTTGGTGATGGTAATAATACACATACTTAGAATCCTATCTAGTACAGTCGGTATCGTGTTGGCCTCACATGCGCGAAATCCCCGGATCGAGTCCTGCCCAAGGCTTGTGAATTGTGATTTCCGACTGTTTACTGGGGAGGCTACTGCCGTGTGTGGGAACACGGTGGGGAGTTGGGTGACTTGGCTGATGTCCCATTGACACCAGAATGTAAAGAGTGAACTAAAATCTTTTAACTTTTTTGCTTAAATGATCAGTATGGTGACTCGTATGGGTGCGCACATACTTTTCAAGAGAAGGAAAATTTTGCGCACACGCAAATTTCTGCGCACACTCACAGCAAAAAATTAGAGGGAATATTGGTTGTAAGCATTGTTATTATTTATAAACACAAACAAAATTTAAATTTTTCATTTAATCCTTGGGGGTGTCGCAGTGCTTACGTACGGGCCGCCACTGATTATCATAGTATCCTGTTCTTATCAGGAATTTGATGATGGTGATGTTCTTCTCTAGAGTGTTTAATTTTTTTAATTAAAAAATTTTAATTGATTTTTTAGTTTCCTCCTTAAGACTAATATTGTTAATAAATTAAAAGGACAACAAATGAAAAAAAAAATGAAGTCAGAGATTAAATATTCACCTTTAAAAAATTTTATTTATTATAAAAGTAGATATGTACTTATGTATATAAAATTGCATGGGGGGGGGATTTGCAAGTTAGTGTTATAGATTAATATCGTCATCAAATTCCTTGTATATATACTATCAAAGGATTTGTAAGATACTAAGATAGTACTACATAAAAAGTTTACATTATTACTGTTGTGTCCCATTCTTGTTTATTTATATACTTTCCTTTATGTACTTATCCTTTTTCTTTGCGTATCATCACGTCCATACTAGAAATCTAAGCTCTTGCTTCTCTTAGTAATCCTAAAACATTTATTTTTTTTAAGCTGCGCCATTTAGGATATTTAGTTTATAAAGAAATTTAAAACAAGAAGCAAATTCCTAAATAAGTCTAGAAGTGAAATAATCATGCAGTTGTAACCTAGATCTCATAATTTAACTTTTTCTTCCCCCCGCACCTAGGTTCATACGTTATGACAAGCAGTGCATTGAATGGCAATTTCAGACAACTGAATATTTGATAAGCAAAAGTTTATTAAACTCATAAATACAATACAGTACATTCAATTCTAAAAACTACAATTCGATACTAAGATGATACAATGTTAATAAGATAAGCCAAATACAGAAATTGAGAATTTCACACTAGCACGTGGGATAAACTGTTATGCCCCCACAAAGGACTCTACACACACAAGATAAAGGGGCTTTACTGTCAATGATTAAGTTGGCTTAAATCTTTCACCCGCTTAAGCACAATAATTCAATTAGACACAATTGGATTACACACATTAATTTACAAGAGTTGTGTGGGCTTAACAATTCCGTTACTACAATGAACGCCACATTCAATTCTCTTGACCTTTCTCAGTTAAGGGTAAATTACATATACTAGTATCTATACACGCTATCGCTCATTCAGTAATACTGATAAACTAGTTCCCTCTTTCTCTATACTATTAAGTGAGCTAAAGTCCTAGTTCAACTCTCATTCAAGTCCTTCAATTGCTTAGTAATACGAATTACAATTACAGCCATGTTAAATTAACAGAATTAACATAGAACTTTTCACAATACCGTTTGATGAAACTCTTCATAACTAAATACTGTAAATTATCTCATATTTCTAATATTATACAATCAATGTTCTTATACAAGTTAACAATTATTCTTTTCAATATATTTATTTCATTTTATACTTAGATGCAAGCACGATTTTCTTATTAAGGTTTCTACTTGTAAAATTGTGATCAAGTAAATTCTCTTATGAAGTTTACAAAAATCACAAATTTAACATTACTTACTTCCTGACAACAATTTTCCTCGACTTAGTGTGATGTCAGTATCCTAGTATTGTTAGATATTATATTTCAGTCTTCTAAAACATTCTAATTGCATCAATTCACCTAGATCTTGAACTGCTGGATCTTTTTTACTGGCATCCTGCATTAAACACCTGTTTTGCTAATCTATCTTCTCCCATTCTATTTAAGTGACCATACCAGATGATATTAGCTCTACTCACATATTTCAGAATGCTAACAGTGTCATGTTCCTTCCTAATATTGTATTGTTAATATGATATTGCCATTGATGCCATCTATTCACTCTCCTAATTTTTTCAGAATTTTCATATCTGTGGTCTCTAGTATTTGATCAGTTCTTTTATTTCTAACCCAGCTCTCAGATCCATAAGCTAAAATTGGTCTGTATACTGTCTTCCATATTGCCTAATGTTACCTTTCTTCATAATGTGATCCATATAGATGACGAATAACAGCGGAAATAGTGAGCATGCACTCGTCTCACACATGATTTTATGTCAAACCATCTTGTACTTCCTTCAGTTCTAACTACTGACACAGAATTCAAATATAGGTTATGTATATATCAAAGTCATGGTCATATAGACTATAACATCCCCTTTCCACCATATTATTGTGGTGTTTTGAACAGCTTTTCTCTTTGTAACTTGTCATATGCCTTTTCCAAAATCTACAAAACTTAAATACAGGTCATTGTTCTATTCCCATGATTTCTCAACAGTTTGTCTTGAAGTGAAAATCCAATCCTAACAATATATATGGCTTGAATCCAGTGTGTTCTCTATTTCCCTTTCAGAATTTTTCTTAACCTCAAGTATATGTGTTTAAATTTTACCTGAACACTTCAGTACGGATACTCCTCAGCAATTCTAATATAGTTCTTATTTTCCTTTTTATAGATGGGTACTTAAAGGATGGCATCCTGTTTTACTGGGACCAGTTCTTGGAATCCTTATACTTTGTTCTGCATCCCAGAACACATTTGCCTGGAATGCCAAAAGTTGCAGATTTCATGAATGAGTTATCAGAATTTTTTTTAAATTAGGTCCTGTAATAATGCTGAATAAAGTATTAATTCCTGATTTGGGCCATTGTTTCAACTAATTTCAGTTATTACTTTTCAGAATTGGACAAATGGTCTTTATGAAAGTATGAGTGACTCATTCATTCATTTTATGTTCCACAATATTGCAGGCTATTGATTGAATTACCATTCACACATGGAATTCACACATTCACAGTTTTTATGTTGCAAGATATTACTGTTAAAAAAAAAAAAATATTAGGAAGCAAGTAATAGGGAGTGAAGATGTAGAATAGCTTATCAGCTCTGCCCAAAAAATAAGATAAAAGTGTGTGTGTGTGTGTGTGTGTGTGTGTGTGTGTGTGTGTGTGTGTGTGTGTGTGTGTGTGTGTTCAGTGAAAACTCAAGATGACTGGCTTTCTGTAAGGTTTGCAGAAAGGAATTTAGTGGATCATGTCAGTGACAACAACAACTTGAAATCTCACATGAACTCTGAAATATATGGATAGGTCTTTACCAGAGTATTATGTCAGTCTCTCAAAACCTTTTTCCTTCAGTCAAAGGATTTGGATGCAAAATCAAAGTAGCAGCTGCTGAATTTGCTCATCATTGAGCATGCAATTTCTTACTGAGCTTTTGACAGTTCCATTAAGTTTTGTAGTCAGTTTTCATTGAATTTGAGACAGCAGCAAAAATATCATACAGAAAAACAAAGGCTAAAAGTCCTAATGATCCATTCATTAGTGTATAGGCTAGACTACTGCAAAGCAACTAGGCTACCATAAAGCAGTCATATTGCTGCTACTTCTTTATCAATGCATGAATCGTTATACCTGTAAATAAATATAAAAAATTTCTTTTTCATGTTATCTTTTCATTTTTCATATCTATTGTTAGTAGCAATTATTATTGTAGATGGTATATGTGTTGTTAGTAATACCATCTACAGTGTTTTGTATCATATAAGACAATATTGATGTAAGTACTGACAGACATATGATTCATCTTGTAAACAGACGACATAAACTTACAGTATAGTTCTGTAAATATATTTTCACTTCATTATGATTTTCTGTAATGACATTTTTTTTTCTCTAGCTTATTTTATTGTAAGAATATAGTATATAATACATACATACCATACAAAATATGTATCAATCGACTGTTTATGTTATCAGTAAGGCTTCCGGTCAATGGTAGGCTATTAGTAGTTGGTGTTTGGGGAGTCAAAAGTTATACATGGATTTTTGAACAACACGGGGGGAGGTATCTCTAACTCCCCACATTGTATCTTCTGGTTTGTTTGTTTTTTTATATTAAAAAATGCAAGCTGCTGCATCTAAGATATTTTTTATTTTTTTCCATATTCACTAAATTGTTATGGTTTCTTTGTAGGGCTTGTTACTCAAGCAGCGAGAATTGGAGAGTCTAATACGTAGACCACCAGAACATACCTCCTGATATTTGGAAAATCATGGTGAACCATAAAATATAAACCCAAATACTTAGGATGGTTGTGACTTGTCACATAAGCTTTACCATTAACATGAAATTGGTAAACATGTGCCATCTTCTGGAAAATCTGAAGAATGCTTGAATGTTGTGACTTCCATCCATCCCTTATAGATTTATTGTTTTCTACTATGTAGAAATTACTCAAGAATTCAGAGTGTGCTTCCCTTTGTAGTATTTTTTAATTTTTTTTAATATACATGGCAATCATCCTCTGGATAATTGATGGTTCTCATACCTCTCATCATGATGTTGTTATAGGTGATTTTACTGGTATAGAATGTATAAACTTTGGAATTTACATTTGCTCTAAGGTGATTCAATGTTGTAAAAAGTTGAATTTTGAAGAGATCAATATTTGTAACATCGTGTTTTCTAAAGCATGTTTTATTACATTATTGTAAATGACGTGCTATTAATTGTTAGTTGTACAGAGAAATGTGTAAAAAAAAAAAAAAAGACTGAAAGTTTAAATTGTACATACTATTTATTGATTAAATGAAACACTAAAATACTCATATCTTATGAAAAGACATTTTTTAAAAAATTTTCCTCATGTACAGGTTGTTTAAAATAGATCAGTCTTCATGTTAGATTCCACATAATTTGCTGATTTGAATATGTTTGATGCAAGAATTCATTTTGTTTTCCAATGTTTGCCATGTTCATTATTAATGAACTAACCAGAGTTCATGAATAATATAATGAATGCTGAAAAACTTAATTTTCACTTTTTGAACATATTATTTTTGTTTGTAATTATTAAAATACTTCTTGAATGGCCTTTCTAGATTCACTTTTAAAATGTGATAGAATATATGTGATAAACTCTTCAGGTGTATAAAATACAGCCTGTTCTGATAATTTCCTCTACCACACTCTGTACTTTGCTGTAGGTTTTTCTCTTTAGTCCATCCATTTGCACTATTTTTTTGAACTTGTTTCAAAATGTGTATTGTTATGATAAACTTACTCATTTAGATGAGTATAAGCAAAACTATACATGACCAGTACTTTTTAAACAGATTTCAGTGAATTCCTAGTAAGGAAATGAGAAACAGTGCCTCTTTCACTCTCAAGCTTAATATATACTGGTGAATATTCACTTATTTTTTAACAGCTACTTATTTTAAACAAACTGTTTAAATTTGAAATGATACCATTGCTTTTTGGATAACAAATGCAATGTGCTACTTGCTTTTTTTTTATGCTAGTGGTAAAATATCTGGTAAAATTTTAGGACATATGCAGTTCATTGATAATGCATCTCATTGACACATTTCTTGTCTAGATTTTTGAAGTTTTGATACAGTATGAACTGCTCATATAAGTTTCTGTACTCCTGTGAAACATGTATGGAGAAACTAATCCCATGTGATATATTTCAGCTCCTGAAATAGCAATAATGAAGTTGTTCTTAAAGTTATAAGTAAAGTTTTTAACATAGCTCTCATGAAAAGAAATGAGTATATTCTTTAAGACATACTACAATTGTTTAAAGGAGTGTGCATATCAGAGTATCTGTGCTGCATAGTTATTTTATTATTTTTCTGTGAACTTGTAGGCTCACACTATGCTTTGTAAAATGACACACTTGGCTATGATTATGCATTTTAAGAATTTTTCATATGAGATAAGAAATATTGAATTTGTACTGTAACTAATAGCTGTTCTGTAATAACTATATATCTATACCCTATATGATTGCTTTTAATGATTAATAATAAAGAATTAGGTTCATTTGGAAAATCCTCACAGCCTATGCTGGGATTATGGTTTGTTGTGTTTTCAGCTATAGTATTAAATGCTTTCTTTCTTATATTAAGCTGATTCAGAGTTAAGAGAAACATTGCATACACAGGTAGAATTTAAAGATCAGAGCCTAAAAAAAAAAAAAAAACCTGAAATGCTAAAGAATTCTAGCTGGCCTAATCTTAAAAGTTACAAGCTTAAGTTTGTGAGAATCTCATTAAATAAGGACTTGATGTTAAATGCATTTTTTAGTGAATATTTTGTTGATAGATTTGAGTTCTGTTTATTTAATCTTAGTATTATTGAAATACTAAGTCCTTCACATTGTAGTTTGCAGTCCTAGCTTGCATAAACATGATGCTAGTGTTTATATTTCATTTTAACCCATATGGTGTTTCATGTATTAATAATCATAAAGCATTAGTACTACAAATTTTATATTTTATTTAGATCCCTCCCCCCCCTTTCAAGAAGCTCTCAACTATTTAAATATTGCTTAGTCCAATGCTTTTTTTGGATTTTTGAATGTGGAGTGCATTTATGATTTTTCTTGTCCCTTATATTTTTTTTTATTTCGAAGTTATGTTATACTATTAGAATAAATGTGCCAATATTTATCCTAAAAAGATAAAATATCAATATATATATATATCAACACAGAATTAGATTAACTGTGATTTTTAACTTCCCTGCCAATAAAATACATTTGCGGGCATACTTTATAATAAATCAATAAACATAACCATTGAACCTTTCTCTCTCATATGAATGGATTAAAAAGGATTGCTCTAAATCAGTTGTCATAATACTCATAGTAGTTCAAACCTAATGAAAACATTTTATTGCTTTTTTATTTTTTTGATAGAAAAATCTACTTCAAATTAATTTGAACTTAGTTTCAAAAAAAACTGTTTACCTTGATTAAAACTTGTTCATTTATGTAAACTACAACATTATTCACTCCTGTCTTTCTATGTTATTTACTTCTTTGTTTTGTATCATACATAAAAATTTTATCATAATAGTAAAGTTCATTGCATTTTAATCCACATATTAGCATATATGTGGATATCGGTTTTAATTATCTTCCTTTGTGCTAGTTCAGAATCTGCAACAGCACTATGATAGTGATGTCACATTGCCATGAGTCAAGGGGATTAAAAATTTCTTTAGCAGTGATTGTTTCAGTTCCTTTATTTTATTTCCAAGTATTAAATGCAAACTTTGAATATAGCATATTCAAAGTATAATTAAGTTTAATAATGTGCAAAAATAAGGCAATATAGCTTACTAAAATAATATTTTGTTGTTGTTGTGTGTGTAAACACGTGCACAAGAAGGGAGTGAAATTCAGTTGTGGCTAAATATTTCCCACATGTTTTTTAATCTGTGAAATACTTATTTCACAGATTACTGGGTTCTACTGTATTCATGTTTCTTAATACTCAAGTGTTTTAAGTTGCTGCTTAATAAGTATTGAGTAGTAGCAATTGTGATCTTGTTTATGTTGTTTTTCAAGTCACACTTATGGAGTATGTTTATAAGCTAACAAACAGGTTTTCAAGACGTGTTCTTAAAAAGTACCATTGTTTGCAGAATTGTTTAAGTTGTTCATTAAGAATAAACCATAAATATAAGAAATCCTTGACTTAATCACATAATAAATTGAAAATTGTTTATTTCTCTTTGAAATAGGTGAGAAGATTAATAGCTATTTAATAGAATGATTATGTAGCCCACAGTGTTATTATTAAATGTTTAATTTTCACTGTATTCACTTTTAGTATGTAAAATTGGCAAACCAAAATATTAATGCTGTTCAAAATACCCAAACAGATTGATTGCTTTGTTGGGTAAATTTAAATTACTATTATGCATATATCCTGATGTTTTACTTGAATATAAATTCTGTTATCAGTCAGTTTCATCTGTTATTTTAAATAAGAACAGATAACCTTAATCACTACACTTATGACACTGGTCCATTTTAATGATACTGTATTACAACTGAATATCTTGAAATTAAATTTCTGATGTGATTATATTACATTATAGAAATTGTCTGCAATATGTTTGCATAGTTTTGTATTCTCATTTTGTCAAACAACTGGCATCCAGATAATTTTTATTTAAAAAAAAAAATGCACTGTTAGTTGATTAGTTGCATGTTCTATCAATACTTAAGTGTTTTTTTCTTCTTCTTTCTAGTCATTAAGAAACAATGCAATTTGTACAAATAATGGATTGTTTACAAATGTGTATGTATCTCGGCTCTAAATCTGATGGTTATCAATTGTACTGTGTGTATATGTATATATATATATAGTATGTTTCGGTAGCCGAGAGTTTTATAATTTTAGTAAGATGTGACTTGTGGAGTGATTTCTTGTTGACAATCATCTGTGCTAATGGATATAATGTTTGTTGTACTGAATGAAGCCTTCAAGGTTTGTAAATAACATTAAACTTGTTATACTGCCTAGTCTGCATATTCTCTTTGTTTTTAGTGCATCTGATTCAGTAATTAGCATTGTGAAAAATTTCAGATTTAATACCTGTTTCTTTCAAATGGTATGATAATTTTAATACAGATTATCAGAAACACAGCTTAGTTGGTTTTAAATAGTGAGAGACTTTTATGATTCTCCTTTAAATTGGCTGGTTTCTAATTCAAGTCTCAAATTTGTGTGTTTGAACACTGTCTTGTTTATTTCTACTTTGATGTGTTGGTTAATGTTTCTCTAGTTCTTGTATTTTTTAGTTCGACCATACCTATTGCTTTCTATTATCTGTTTATATATCTGATTTGCTGTTTTCACTCAAAACTATGCATAACTAGCCAGAATGTTTTCTTGTGTTATCTGTTTTCATTGATAAGGGTTATTTTCTATTTTTGTGCTAATTTTCAGTTTTCTCCCCCTTTTATTTCATGTTTAATTTATTACAGAAGTCATTTAATTTAGTCTTGAAGGTAAAGCAGATTTAAGAATATATCTGCATAAAGATGAGAAACTGGGTCCCCCCACACACAAATGAGAGAATACATACAATTGGCATACACA
This sequence comes from Typopeltis vanoorti, assembly GCF_054136105.1. Classification (NCBI taxonomy): domain Eukaryota; kingdom Metazoa; phylum Arthropoda; class Arachnida; order Uropygi; family Thelyphonidae; genus Typopeltis; species Typopeltis vanoorti. Next base: position 91,729,326 of record NC_143551.1, on the reverse strand, counting down.
CTGTACTAGTCCCTGTGACCTTAGTTGCCTCAGCCATAACTCTGACTGCTCCTAATCACATATAGTAAAACACCCTTGACTTCGTTTTCAGGTATAGTATTGCCTTCCTTAATAATGTGATCCATGCAAATGATAAATAGCAGCAAAAATGTGTACAACCTTATCTTACATCTGATTCAAATAGAGATAGATCCTTGTTACATTCCCATTATTTTCAGTTATTTTAAAGTAAAAGTCTGGTTCTAACAGTCCCTGTTTGATCCAGACTCTCAGCATGCTCTTTCTGAACTTTGTCTTCAATTTTTTCTTTTTTTTTTTTAAGCATGTTTGTATAATTATCTGGAAGAACATAGTTCTCAGTCAGCCTTGTTCCTCTTTTCTTAGATCTTCTTCTACTACGCGTTATTCCCGCTTCCCATGCAGGGTCTGCGTGTTACTTTAGATACGACTTCTTGTTAGTACTACTCCCAACCGACCCGTCGCCTGGTCTGCCGCTGGGGGGATATATTTTTGACTGCAGAGGCGTATGTTCATGGGGCCGGTTTGCCTGTTTGCGGGATGAAAAACGCCAGATAAACTGGCGGAAAAAACCCTGCTGACCGCGCCCAAGACCGGCTAACTTGGCTATGCCTGAAGAAGATCCTCAAATTCCTCACGTCTACAACGGGAATCGAACCTGGGACACTCCTTCCCCAGGCATATTTTCTTAGATAAGTATAGTAAATGTGCTAGTACAATCATCTGAGATTTAGCCTTCTTACTAAGCATCTATATTATGCATTGTAGCCTGTGTACAGTGAGCAAGAAGCCACGGTAAGAACAGGTGTTGGATTAACTGATTGGCTTCAGTTTAGAAAGAAAATTTAAGCAAGTGTGTCTGCTTTCTCCTTACCTGTTTAGTATCTATGCTGAAGATGTGTGTAGCATTGGATGAGCTTAAGACCGGAATTAGGAATTGATGATAGATTAATCAGTAATATGAGGTATGCTGATGATACAGTACTCCTTTGTAATAACAAGAACTAGGGCAAATTCTTGACAAATTAACGAGATCACTAAAAACAGAGGATGTCAGTTCAATCCTAGCAAGACAAAAATTATGGTACTCGGAGGAAATACAGGGAAGCTCTGGAAACAAATGTATCTTAATGGAGAAAGAATTGAAGTCAGCACGTTCAAGTACATGGGTTTCATTATTAATGTGAAGAATTACTGTTCAGAAGATTAGGAATATCTAAATCAGCAGTCAAAGAACTGTCTAAATTGGAGATGGATTCATCCATCTCCACAGGAATAAATTTGGAGATTGTAGCTGCAGCGACTTATGGATGTGAGATGGAACCTAAAGAAGTCTGATAGGAAAAGAGTAGCTGCTTTTGAGATGTGTGATGTTACAGAAGGCTATCAAATACTGAAAGGCAAACGGATGGATGCTAGAAAGGATCCTAGATGGTATCTAGAGTAGCTGATCTTCAGACAGTTGTAGCCTCTAGAAAAGCATATAATAGGACCACCTGGTGTTGACGTGTGGTACATAACTGAGCATCTGAGTGACCAAATGGCATCTGTTGATGTCCAATGAATAGATCGATGTGGCCTGTATAAAATTTTTATACCTCTACATTGGAGCATTTCTGGTGGAATGTCATTTGATACAGTTAACGTTCCATTTCTAATAGCTTTCTGTACTCTGGTACTGAAATGTACACCTCCAAATCAAAAATTAGAATAATCAAAGGAAATGTGCAATTCAACTTTATTGCATAGAAAATAATTATTACCAAATATGAATCAGCATCATCTAAATCTGCTTACTTTGTAGATTATATAATCATGTAAACACAAGAATGCAATATGAATTATAAGAAAAATGTTATTTGAAAGCATTCACAAAATTAGAATTTTTAACATGGTTCAAAATAATAGGAAAGTAAATGCACAAAAATTAGTCAAAGGGAACAATATGATAATACTCTGTTGCATCCTCCTTAGTTTTTATGACCGTTCCTAAACGGTTTTGCATATTTACTAGCGGTTCAGCGTTTTATTAACATCAAAACATGCCCATATATAGTCTGTAGATTAGAAACAAGTTCAATTTTGTCTCTTGGGACAAGCTCTTGAAGACGTTTCTCTATAATTCGCCCACAAATTCTCAATGGGGTTTAAATCTGGTGAGTTTGCTGGCCAATGAATTATATTGATTTACCTTTCTTTGAGCTATCTAGTAGTGGTCTTGGAAGTGTGACAAGAAACAATCTTGCTGAAAGATGAAATCACCATTACATAAATTTTCCGATGCCAGTAACACAGTGCTCAAGAATTTCTTGGTACACTTTGGAATTGACGCTTTCGTGCCTATCTGCAGTCATACAAACCCATACCATGAGAGGTTGCAAATTTCATCGAACGTTTCATCCATTCTTTATCAAATGCTTCTTACTTAAGACGCCAAACACGTATCCGTTGACCATGGGACACACAAAACATACTTTCATCGCTAAAAAATACCTTTTTCTGGTCCTCTTGACCCCACAACAGTTTGTTTACACCATCGCACTCTAGCTGCCTTTTCTTTGAAGTCATAAGCAGCTTCGTCTTAGGCACACGTGATTTAAAACCCAATTTGTGAAGTTTCAACATCGTAGATTTAGATATTCACGCCTGTTTCTTTCCATCTCCTATGAAAATAAACTGTTGTGGGGTCAAGAGGAAAAATTTGGAATATTCTAATGTTGTGAGTGTTTTCAAATAACAGTTTTCTTATATAATTTATATTACACTTTTATGTGTCTATGACTATGGTTATATAATCTGCAAAGCACGTAGATTTAGATTATGATAATTCATATTTGGTAATAATTATTTTTATTTTCTGTGCAATAAATTAGAATTGCAAATCATTCAACACATTTTGATTATTCAAATTTTTTGATTCGGAGGTGTACTCGTGACTGCAGTCTTGGATATTTTCTTTCATTTCTCTTAGTAAATTCCCACTACAAAAGTTATTGTACATTATTACTGTTGGTAGGCTAAAGGTCAAATATTTATGCTAGGAATATGTTTTCCGGTATTTTTCCACACTAATGTACTACTGATGCAGTTTATAGAAGACATCACAATGGTTCCTACTAGTATAATTGCAAGCCTGGGCATAGTAAATCTTTTTCATTAACATTCCAAGAACAGAAACCATACAACTACTAGAAGATATCTTCCCACCAACTCAGTGAAACTCTAAACACTGCATGAATACTACATTTTTCAAATTTCAAGATTATTTTGAACAGAAGGAGTAGCAAAGAGCTCTCTCTTTCCATTTTTAGCTGACCTATTCATGGAATACTATGAAAAAAGAAAGACAGAAAGAAAGCCCTCTAGTATCAAGGAACCCAAACCAAAATTTGGCCAAAGATATGTTGATATTTTTATTATCTCCGCTACTATTACTCGAATAGAAAGTCTCGTCACCTACCTCAACAACATTCACCCTCGAATCAGTTTCACTGGTGAATTAGAAACAAACAAGTCTTTACAGTTTTTGGATATACTAGTTGAGGTATCTGAACAAAATGCGCTCGACGTCTCGGTAGGAAGCCAACAAACAACATTACCTACATGCTACATCCCACTACCCAGTGCAAAAAATAGGCATAATCTGTTCCTTACGCTATAGAGCCTGCATAATTCACCCCCCCCCCCTAACATAGATAAAAGGAACTAAGAGCTACAATACCTTAGTTCAATCCTATCAAAAAATGGCCAGAACAGTAATAAAAAAAATTCTCTTTCACAAAGCAATGAGATGAACATGAAAACCAAGACCTTGGAAGAGCGGTGATTCTCCCATACAGTCGGTCACAAATAAAATAGCAAGGTCGCTAACAAAACTTAATGGTCACCTTCTACCCAATCAAGATGTCTAATCACCTGAAACCTCCACACCCACCACTTAAAAAAACCAAGTGCCTACAAGATCAACTGTAGTTGTGTACACTACATAAGATGGACAAGCAGATGTGGAGAGGCATGCCTATAGGAACATTTCAAAGACGTTTAGAATGAAAAAAAAAAAAAACGCAAATCAGGGCTGGCGACACGTAAAAAAAGAAAACGTTAAGCATCATGGTAACAAACAAAAATGCTCCACATAGATTATAGTTTTTCTCAAGAGTATTCAAAGAATCAGCTGAAATGATGAAGCGTCATCTACAGCGGAACAAAAGAGTTTACATCGATTTTGGTCTCACTAATTCATCACAAAACACTTATCTGCCAGTAGTGTACAGCAGCCAGTGTAATAGCGAATGCACGCTTTTCATTGTTTAACCATGCTCAAAGAGTTAACTGTTATTACCTGTTTTCTAGTTTTTTTTTAGGTTAATTATCCTGATGAAATGAAACAAGAATTTTCTCGAAACTAGGCGAGAAAATAGTTTTTTTTTTTGTTGTTGTGTGTCTAGAAAAATATCGGAAAATATTCCTAGCATCTCCTATCTCAGCAAGAAGCCTATACAGTGATAAAGGTTAAATACTCGAAGAGAACCTCCTCTGGAGACGTCGATCATTTGCAAGCCATACCTGTAAAATGTCTCTAATAAGCAAAGTTGTAGTCGCACCAAGCATAAAATAAAAAATAATAAAACCATTCAAACCTCTGATCTACTGATTGGATGGTAGCGCTATCAGCTCAGCCAACCAGGCCAGCAGTTAATACTGCAGAATAACCTTATGACTTTTATCATCTGTGATTGCTTTTCAAATACTTTTTTGCAGTTCTAATTTTCCATTGAAAATTAGAATTTTCAATATTTCGAATATTCTCTTATATTTCTTTGATACCAGTCTTCCCATAACAATTTTAACAGTATTAACACATGACTACATAAGAGCAAAATTGCCGCACAAGTTAATATCATTAAAACTGCGATTAATTGGTTTACATATGCATATAAAAGAGCAGCTCTTATGGTAATACTGCTGTGTTTCATCCTTGACCACTAGAATAAAGACCATTATTGGTCTTGCTCTATCCCCTGACGAGGAACGATGTTTCTGCTTTTTTCAGCCGGTAGTCCACCAAAGGCAAAAACTTGACACAGAACTCGCTGTTTTACACAATATATACCAGCTGGGATTTAGGAGCATGTTGTATATATATACACACACACACACACACTGCTTGGAAGGAAGTCAATGGACACCCCATGGGCAAGGTGTCCATCGTGCCATGTAACGAGTCACGTTTGTATCAGATCAGATATCAATTGAAGGAATATGATGCTTCCAAGTTAGTGCAACTGTGTCTGGGTGGAATGATTGCAAGGGAGCTGATGGAGTTTGAAAGAAGTGTTGCAATGTTGCAGCCTATCTGTTTGGCAAATTGTTGACAATTTAGGCCATTCCAGGTCTACAGTCAGTGAAATCATACTGAGATGGAAGTGTGTGGGGGGGGGGGGTCAACTGCAAGTTCTACCCACAGTGGATGGTCCATTACCATAGGGTATGGACTGTTATGACCGTAGGGTGTTACGAAGGATAATATAATATACGAGCTGGGATACGACGAATGAGGGTACAAACCGTCATTAGTCGGCCTGCACGTGAATGAGGAGGTCCAGGCATTGACTGGAATATGAATATGCACAAAAACATTCAGAACCGACGCTTCCATGGTAGGACTGCAGTATGAAAGTCCGAACCAGCATGTAGCATCGTTTTTCAGTTGTGTAAAGGGCATGTACAGGAGGACATGGAAGCTTGGAAAGCTGTGTGTGTGTGAATCGCTGTACATTCTCTCACACGCAGGTGGATGGATGTGGTGGATTCCCGGTGAATGCCTTTCACCAGAGTGCATAATCTCAATTATGAAATTCGGGAATAGCGGTATGATGGTATGGTCCTATTTTTTCGTGGTTTGGCCACGGACCTCTGTGGTGCCATGATCATGAACTCCGAGAGGTTTCTAAACATTCTGGACAATGCAATTCCTTTGTGGCGTTTCTACGGAACACTGACCATTGTCTCAGCAAGAGTGCACCATGTCGAAAAGCTCCAACTGCGTGGTTTATGGACATGAACCTCACCATGCCTCATTGTCTTCCACAGCGTTCTGATCTCAACCCTTTGAACATTTGTGGGATGAACTGGAGCATCAGATGAGGTCAAGGGTTATTCACCCCACAACAGTCCAGGACTTCATTACATGCCTACAGAAGAATGGTACAAAATTCCCATTTATCCCTATCGTACGATCGTAGAAAGTATTCCCCGTAGGATTGCTGCAGTCATGGTAGTGAAAGGAAATCCCACATCTTATTAAGATGAGTGCAATGGCTGTTTGTTCCTCACAATACGGTGCCCGTTAACTTCTCTCCAAGCAGTGTGTGTGTACATATGCACACATTCTACCATTAAATAATCCATTTAATGGTAGAATGGCTTATTTCACTCTCTAATCTCTAACTTAACAAAGTACACTGCAACTGAGTTTTGGAGAGGAATTATGCAAATGAATGTCTCTTCTGATTTTCATCTATGCATCTCATGTAACTGAAGAGTTTCTCCTCATTTGAAATATCTATAAAAGTATATCGAATAAGACTCACTACTGGTTTTTAATTTCCTGAACTACTTTTCTTTAAGACATCAGCAGTAACAGACGCAAATTATTATTTTGATGCTGTTATACTACTTAGCTTAAGAAGTTTTTGAAATTAAATAGTTTATTGAATTTAGTTTTATAATAGGCTATATTAAAACGGCCCTTTTCAGATGTTTAAATATTTTTGAATCTATCTTTCTTCGGAAAGTATCTCTAGATACTGGGGTAACACACTTCTAGATATCTAGAGATGTGTTACCCCAGATAATTTCTCGTAAACTCTTATGTTATAGCATTTTTTGTGAAAATTAAACATCTCATAGAGCCTAAATGACTTCGCTTTTGAAGGACCTCGAAAATCTTGTAGTAATCTTGAGATTCTGTCAGCATTCCCAGGATGTTTTTTTATACATTACAGAATGCAATTTGGTAGCACACTACCATTCAAATTCCTTGAGATATTTGTTGTGGAAAGCATATTAACTGTTTAGTTGATGACACAACAGAACTATGATCTCTAGTGTTTTTAATACTTTCCCGGTCCCTTATCTTTGGCTTAATTTTTTTTACAAAACTTAAGAGTGTAGTTTACATTTCCTTTCATTTGTTGTCCATAATGAAGTTGAATTTATATAAATTATCTATAGAAATAATTCAATAAGAAAGACAAATAACGATGTTTACAAAAACAACCGAAAATGGTCAACACTAGCAAAAAAATAGCTTAATCCATTTTCGACTATGTTTTGCAACACAATTGTTTTTTAAATAACCTTACTGAAGAAGCCTTTTCATCATGTAATAATGTTCAAGTATATCATTATTCGAAGCTAATTCACATTGTGAAAATAAGCGTACACCAATACTGCATTGCAATACCTACCCAAGCATTAAAGAGAAAGAGAGAGAATATTTTATTTCGTATTACATTTGGTAGTGAAACAAATGAAAATCGGTCTTCTTAAATTATACAGACTGTTTGTCAAGAGTTAGTTTGCACAAACATATGATGCCTTGCTGCTGTTTTCTGAAATATAAAATAATTCCACCCTATGACAGCAGGCTGCACTATTTATCCCTTACCTTGCATCCACAGATTAATTTTGAAATATTTTCAAGCAACGCTTTATTTTTATATAACTTAAAAAAATTCGGATACCGTTAAACAAACAAAAATTATATGTTTAGTTTTAAGAATGGTGATGACTTCCCTGTCTTCCCATTTTTTAGTTGTTGCCCATATGTCACTTCCATTGGTAAAAACAGGAATAATGTATATATTAAAGCGCTTTCTTTTTTAGGCATATAGGTAAATCTTCTAACAGACAATCAGGAGTATTATATATACCAATAAATATTTGAAGTAGAAAGAGTCATCAAAAGCATGAAATGTGGAAAAGCAGCTGAAGTGGACGATACGCGACCAATGATACTCAAATATGGAGGTGTAAAAGTTTTACAGTATGGATGTATTGCATAATTCAGAAGGCCAAATTTTGGATGATTACAGTCATAGTACCCATTTATAAAAAAGGGGAATCAAAGAATTAGACTACGTTTTATGCAAGCACAGTTGAGAAGTGGTTAAGAAAAATTGTGGAAGGAAAACTTGAAAAACAAACTAGGTTCAGAATAAATAAAGGTTGTCAAAATCAAAGTTTCAATTTATGAAAATAGGCGAGAAATCGTTTTATAGATTTAAAAAAAATGATATGACAAGGTGATAAGAGAAAAGCTATTTCAAAATGCTACAGTTATATGGTGTAAAGGGAATGTTATATCAAGCAATGCATAGTTCATTTGGCATTTAGAATTTAAAGAGATACAGGAAGATGATTTGATGTAAAATCGGGTCTAGGGTCAGGGTGCACACTATCTCACTGTTCATCTTATATGGATCACATTATGAAGGAATAATGTGAACCTGATATCAAAATTGGAGATGTTAATATCAGCTCTTTATGAAGATGATATTGGACTCTTAAAAAATATTCAGTATATGTTAGCAGGATTCCTTAACTAAATTGAATCAACTCCTGCAAGAAATTTCACGTACAAATCCTCAAAGTGTCAAATATTATGAAAAGTCGGGAATATTGCTGCATCTCTGAATGGAGAACCTCTTCAACAGTTAAAACATTTCAATTACTTGACAAATTAGAATATAGAAATAGAGAAGAGAATAAAAAGCTGGTATGATAGGAAGTCAAGTGAATAAATTTACATGGAATAAGAGAGAAATCAGTGAAAACGCTCATGTAGCTGTATACAAGACATTGCTCAATCTAATTTTTATTTAAGGATCTAACAGCTAGTTTAGAAATATTTCTTGCCATATGTATGATGTTAATAATGACTGGTACTTCTCCTGGACAGAGATTCATTGTTGTTTTGACTTTGTCTTCAAAATTTTAAAAATATTTCTGTTAGTATGTGATGGTTTTCCTACACTTCATTTAGGTTTACAAAAAGAGCTCAGTTCGTTTTTAGGCCAGATTGCAAGTCTGGCTAGCCTAGTTTGATGATTTAATAGGTGAATATGATTCGCTTTCATAAGACCATACCCTGCTTATTGGTAGTCTGAAGTGGCTTGAAAAAAAAGTTTCATATATTGTATCCATATCTAGAGCAGTTCCTGAATTATCTTCATGTTTAACTCACTCTGTCTAAAATGTGAAGAATCATTACAAGGGACTTTTTCAACTTTGAAGCAGAGGTTTTCCTACTCAGAAACTTGGGATTATCATCCTTAAAACTGGAAAACTGGCCTGATCACTTGCAATTACCAGACATGCATGGATTTAATTGCTTTTACCATAATTCCAAACAACACACCTCTAGCCACCGTGTTTAGATTCATATTGTCTGTATCTTTTTATATTAAAAAAAAATTAGGAATGAATCTGAAGATTGTGGCCATTTGCTAAGAATTTATTACACATATGGTTAAGTTTTGGCTAGTATATCGTGTTTTCTCCTTCCTAAAATACCAATTTGAAGACTTTGAGGAAAAATCGTGTATCAAGTATTTTGTTAAAACTGGACATAACTACATTTACTATGTAAGTGATAATGCATGTAGTGGGGTTATCTTTGGGATATTAAGTTTATTAGTGTTTACAAAAAAATTATTCATAATTTTTATGAATAACGAAACTATTCGTTTCTTTATTCTGTTTACATTTTTAATAATTAAGAATTCTCAACTTCTTTCTTATCAATTGGACTGAGGATCAGTGCAATAAGTGAAACAAGAGAGACAGCTACTTCATGTGCTGTTCATAAAAGTGGGTTAGTTTTCCTGAAGATTGATTTTACTATATGTTTCTGTCCAGAGAAATGAGCTAATTGACAACACTTTATTCTCACTGTCTCGCAATAAAATTTCTCCTTCGGGTTCATGTGGCACTTTTTTTTTTATGTTGTGTTCATATACCAGAGGTTGGCTTATAAACTTATAGTACGTTAGTACCGTATATGGGTAGTGGGTTAAGAAGGAAAAACTGTTTACATTTGAAAAGCCTGTATGTTGTATTCCTTGGGAAATACATCAGGGGGCGGAAGACTGTTCCACAGTACATCAGTAGTAGGGATGAAGGAGGAGGAAAAGAAACTTGTTCTGTGGGTTTCAAGGTGTACTGTGAAAGGATGTTGGGCGGCGGCTGTATGTGTTCCAAAGGGCTTAGTACAGAGTGGGGAATTATTGATGCTGTCTCAGATGAACATTTCCCATGGAAATATTTATAGAATATACAGATTGCAGACTGAACGTCTATGTGAAAGTGGGGGAAGTAAGTTGGTAAGAGATGGATAATTTATCAGTCTAATTGCTCTCCTCTGTATTGAGTCAAGCATTTTGAGGGAGCTTTTAGGAGCCCCAAGTCCAAATGTGAGAGCAGTATTCGATAGCTGGGCGGATTTGTGATTTGTATAAGGTTAACAGCTGTTTAGAGGTGAAGTAGCATCTTGAGCGAAAAATAAAACCTAGTTTTTTGGAAGCTGAGGATGCAATGGTTGTGATGTGTTTATGACAGGAGAGGCCTGATGTCAAGGTAATTCTGAGAAGAGAAATTTCATCTTGTCTGGGAATTTGAGTGTTATCAAAGATAATACTGAGGAAAAATAGTTCTTTTTCTGTGGGAAATAAGAGGGAACTGGGTTTTACTAGCGTTGAAGTTGACGAGGTTATCTGAGACCCATTGGAGGATAGCTTGGAGGTCCGAATTAAGGGAAGTTGTGGTTGGTGTTCTGTGGGTTGAAGTTAGTTGTGTAGGGTAAGGTTTATCGAATGAAAGGGAGTGCAATCATCTGCAAAACTGTGTATTGGGTTGGAGTTCAACTGAAGTAGGTCATTGATACACAAAAGAAAAATGATCGGTGAGAGAACTGAACCTTGTGGGGCCCCAGCATTAGTTGAATGGTGGGAGGATAGGGAGCCATCTACCATCACACATAGTGTGTGTCCAGATAGAAAGCTGGCAATCCATCTGCAGAAGTCCTGAGACAGTCCAAATGATGGAAGTTTGCTTAGTAAGCCTTTGTGCCAGACCAGGTCAAAGGCTTTAAAGAGATATCAAGTGCGACTACTTGGGATTCGCTGAATTTTTCCATGACATATGTCCAGAGATGGGTAATATATGAGAGCAGGTCGCCTGTTGACTGGCATCGACGGAATATGTACTGGTGGTCGCTTAAGAGCTTGGTACCTTCAAGGTAATGTAGGAGTTGAGAATTGATGGTTTTCCTCCATCACATTAGACAGAATTGAGGTGAGTGAGATAGGGCGGTATTAGATGGCAGCGATTTGTCACCCTTTTTAGGAATGGGTTGAATATAAGCCAGTTTCCAAGCTTTGGGATATATATACCAGTGGAGTAAAAGAGTATGTACAGACGGCTTAGGATAGGAGTAAGTTCTACTGCACAGCCTTCAGGATAATTGGGGGAATGCCATTAGGACTAGGAGATTTTTCTGTGTCTAATTTTGACAACAGGTTTATGATCTCTTTCTGCAAAAGAATACGGGGCGGGCATTGTATGTTGGGCAGTTGGAATGACTGGGAGCATTTGCCATTGTGTTATGCATGCATTGGAGGCAAAGTGTGAAGCCAGGAGATTGGCGTTTTCTGTGGGTGATGTTGCAATTGAGCCATCTGGGCATGATAGGGGTGGAATAGCATTGGGCAAAAATTGCGATCAATTGCTTTTGGGAAGAGACCAAAAGGTATGCCACTAGGACAGGCTGCAAGCTTTTTACTTTTTTGCCCATTCATATTCTTTGGAAGCATTGATAATTTTTTTTGCATCTGTTTCGGGCTTCAGTATAGGCACTGAAGGAGGATGGAGTTCTTAATTTGTGCCAGTTGTGGTATGCCTGATTTTTTTGCCATTTTTTTTTTTACCACTTGTTTTTCGAAATGAGCTATAACTCACTAGTAGAGGCTGCAATTACAAAGTAGATACTTGATTGAAATTATTGGTATTTTTTGGTATAATCTGTATTTTTAAAGTATGCTGATTACTTAACTTTTACAACATATCTGCTTGTATACAGAGGGCAACTGATTTCAACTTTGCCTTTGCATCCTTGAATACCACATGTTTGGGTGGGAATCACTTTCCAAACTGGTTTTGATCTTCATGAAATCCTCAGCGAAAGATACTAAGAACTATCTCAATGGCAGATGTCATATTTTTCATTAGCAAAATTAGCAAAACAATCATGTATCCTCTTATTATTTTCTAGGTTTGAGATTTTGTAACAAAAGTTTTGGTTGGGTTGGAAATTATTTTTTTTTATTTCCGTATGAAGACTATGCCATGCGAGTGTGTTTTCTATAGATACCTAATAAATATCCAACCTGTTTTTTCAAGTTGGGTACCCCCCCCCCCACCAAAATGTCTGGCAAGAAAAATTCTGTCACTTCATTATGAGATCAACTCATCTGAGTTGTGTTTGGCTCCATTTCGTCTGCAATATCCCAATAGATAAGCATTACGATAATAATTGTCTGTCATGTGGTACCATCAAGCCAATAAGAATACAATTTGGTCGGCTAAATCCCAAATTGCCAGCCCATCCTCGTTCGCTCAGTATCCAGGTAGATACCTAACATGTAGTATATTCATAATTTTTCATGTAGTACTATCATATCCTGTACACCCCTTGAGAGTATATATATCAGGAATTTAATGATGATGATGATAATAATTCTCGCGAGAATTATTATGCGTTATTTTTCTAGAACTCGAGTTTTTAATGAACTCACTAAATAGACCATATAATACTTACGAAGTACGTGTACAGAAATAATAATGGACGTGATCAGGGGTCGTGATCAGCTAAAAGATGCACTTGAATTCAAGAATCTCGTTTAATTTTCCTCAAATCAACAAAGAAACTGTACTGAAACGTAAAGGATAGCTGAAAGCCATTATGTAGAGTTTAAAATATCAATATGCGAGATGGTATTGGTTCCAGCACTAGGTTAATATGCGGAGCCAACACCAACATACTTTCTACCCCGAACTTGCAAGTCCTAGCTAGAATTTTCTAACCTCAAACTTGGCCGTTAGACCTGAACATGGTATCGCAAGTTGGTGCTCCATAGGGGGCCTATTTTTTACTGTTCTAGAGCCCCAAAATAATCAGTACTTCCAGCAACTACAAAATATAACGCGTCGATTATCGTGGACCTGTTAATACCGCTATGTGGGAAGCGATTCAATTCCTTACAGGTAATAGTAGGATAATCCCGTTTTCGTTTTTGCTGGGACAGTGTATTTGTCATGCCCAGGTCATTCCCCTATTCGTTTTGTTGTATTATCTTTACACAACATCGACTACTGTTAATTTTGGAAGACTCAGCTACTCTGGTATGACATGTAAGAGCAAATATCTGATATGATATTTTGCAATCAATTTCTCTCAAGTTCCGTGCACTCCTTACCACGATCCGAAACACATGGACAGCTACGAGATCTACTGTTTCATTCATGTTTGCTTCAGCTTTCGGAGCGAGTTTGACGATTTTTCAAAGTCCATCAGACATCGCGAATGAAAAACACTCCTGAGTATATGGAAAAAAAATCTAGAAAGATACTCATAAACATGAACGACATTCAGCAGCGGAAGCAGAAGTTCTATTTCAAATATGTAAAACAAATAAAAAACAGCGCTGGCATTGCGAGATACCGATGATGATGCTCAGTGAAATAGCAGACGATGGTCTAATAACAAATCCATTTCTTTTTCTTTCGTCACAGATCAAGATAAGATAAGGAACCTTGACGTGATTGTTTTTTGAGATGATGACGTCATTGTGTGTATGACGTCATGAGTTTGGAATTTCCCTGTGGGCATATGTGTCAGTGACGTCAGTTCTTGTGTTTATGGAATTATGGGATTATGGGGGATGGTAGAGATAAGGATTCGTATCGTGATTGGTGATGCACTTCTGACCAGATCAAGATCAAGATAAGATATGGAATCGTGACGTGGGTGTGTGTTGTTATGAGATCTAGATAAGTGATGTAATTTGTTAGTTGTAAATAAGTGACGTTATTGTTTTGAATGGAAAAGGAAGATATTAGTGGATAAAGATTCGTGTCGTGATTGGTGGGATACTATGAACAAAATAGGGGTAGGGTGAATGGGGACGCGACGTCAGTGTCTTGGATGTGTATTGTTATGAGTTGTAGATAAGAAAATGGTTTGCGCATGGCATTATGGGTGATGGATAGTGATAAGATAGAGTTGGAATTTCGCTGGGGGCACCCTTTCTGTCAGGGACATCATGTGGTGTATTTGAGGAACATATGTCTATGTGAAATCCCATGGTCTTTTGGTTTGCCTATGGAATTGAGGGCAATGTTTTTGAGATGAGATATCTTTGAATTTTCCCAGGGTGACATACATCAATCATTATCATCAAGTTTTGTCATTGGATGTCTATAGATGGCAGTACTAATTTTGCAATACAGTTTGGGGTATTTCTTTCCTGTTAAAGTTGGGAATTCTTAGAGTAGAGTCGTGATGGCGGCAGTGATTAGGATTTTCTGAATAATTTAATTATATGCTGGTGTCACTCAAACACACTTGTTTTTCCATAGCTCATACATATTTTATTCTATATTCATATTCTAAAGACTATAGGTATTCTTTCTAGAAATTCTAATGATAATTTAAATTACTTACAGTCTTTCCAGAATGGCTCTTCAAAATACGAATATCCCAACACTTTTTCTACACTAGTTCTCTCACTCATATGTCCGAAATTGTTGGTATGGGAAAAAAAATAGCATTAGGTGGTGGAAGTGAAAGGGTAGTCAAGAGGGTGACAGGGGTCTTCCCTGCAATGCTCCCCCCTTCTCCTCTAGAAGATGTCTGCTCAGGCTAGTGGAGATGAGCGAGCTCATCATTTGCGGATATCTTTTAGTGATATCTTTTGGAGGAAAAAAAACGCGTTTTTTTTCCTCCAAAGTTATCAGTATCAGTTGGAGGTGACATCACTAAAAGATATCCGCAAATGATGAGCTCGCTCATCTCCACTAGCCTGAGCAGACATCTTCTGGAAGAGAGGGGGGGTTAGGGGATGGGGGGGAGTATTGCAGGGAAGACTCTGTCACCCTCTTGACTACCTTTTCACTTCCACCACCTAATGCTATTTTATTTTTTCCCATCCCAACAATTTCGGACATATGAGTGAGAACTAGTCACATGGTCTAACATCAAAAATGCTGTTTGAGGATAAAGTACCCAACATAATAAGGACAAATAATATAGAATACCTTTCAAGTCACAGATATAAGGTTTGCCCAATGATGTCACAAAGTAAGATAATCTCACATCAACATCATATCCAACAGCATGTAGAAACATGTCCATGAATCGTCTGTGCAAAAGTTTCATTTTAGAAGGAACGGTCAGGGTTAAGGTTCAGGTAAACAATACTATAAGAAAAAACAAACGAGTCAAGTGTCTTTGCAGTTAAGGCAATTCGTTCATCCAGTGCAGTTATCGTATTTTGTTGTGGTGTTTTGTGTCCAGTAAAGTAAAGTAAAATAGTGGGTGAGCCACAAAAGTCATTGAAATTTTCTTTCTTCATAAAAATAGGACGAGACAAAACTCTTCACATAGCTCTAAAAGGATGGAAACCGATTATTATTTTAGAAGACATGTACTTTGTGATGAATTTATCCAGGACCACTTGAGAAAAGTTCTGCTGGAAGTGGTCTGATATCCTCGGCTACTAGTTGACTATGAAATGGACCTCGGTGAGTGTTATATTCTGAAATGCCAAGATGGGGAACTAATACTTGATGATACAGGAGCTGATGGAAGTAAAGTTTTTTTCTATTAGTTGTGAAGAAGCTGAGAGATATTCACCAAAAATGTACGAAATTGATAATCATTTACTACTTTTAGAAATTGAATTACCAGCTATTCGTATCATGGGGAAAATTATCGCTAATCATTTAAATTCATCAATGGTAAAATTAGACTTTCAAGATTTTATTCAGTTCGATAAAGATTCTTTATTTTGGGACATTTACGAACATTTTACGAAAACTGTTTTTATATTTGGTGACAAAAGAATACACAGAATGTTTAGGGAGGCATGGTCATTTCCAGACTGACACAATATCAAATGTATGGAAGTGTGGTTACCATGGTATCTGATTTGAAATCTCTTTTGCGTGACCAGCTATTTGGATGTAATGTAACCAAGAAACAGTGAGTAACGAAAATTTTATTCATTGAACTCTTTGGAAAATGTTGAGTGTAAATTAAATATTGTGAAATATTTTTAGGTAATTACATGTTTTTCTAATTTTTCTGTGAAAATACTTGTAAATAGTATTTCAACAAAATAAAATATGCATTTGTAAACTTAAATGAACAAAGATGTGCTTTTGTTGTGTTTTTCCACAGTGAATTTTTTACTGTTATTCTGATTAGAAATTGATATTTAAATCCACAACTTTAAACCTTAATGCAATCCTGTTTAATTATTTTTAAAAAATCACTACTGTGAAATTAATGCCAGGAACAGGGGAAAAAGTGTTGAAAACTGATATCCATTTAATTGATTATTTTAGAAATTAGAAAGTGTCTAATGCTACCTATTGACATTCGCTAAGTTATCTGAAAACAATTCGTTCACATAATTGAAAATCCGACCTGTTAGAATTTGGTGGTTTTACAGAGAGACAGCAGATAAGTTAACCCAAAAATGTGACTTAAACTCTTAAAGTTTGATATAGAAAAAATGTTTGTACTCTTCAGATAACACATATCCAAATTTTACGTTTCCCCACACAAAGTAAGATAAAAACACACCAGCAGCATGTAAAAACATGTTGAGTCATCTGCACGAAAGGCTCATTTCTGATGTAATGGTCAGGTCAGGGTAGGACATAGTAAGGGTAAACAGTACTATAAGAATAAACCATAGAGTCCAGTGACTTTGGACGTAGGGTAATCGTTCATCCACTGCAGTTGCTGTATTGTGTTGTAGTGTTTTGTGCTCGGTAATATAAAAATAATGGGTTAGCCACAAAATTCTTTGAAAGTTTCTTTGTGAAAAGTTCTAATTGTTTAGAATTTTGTAAGAGAAAGTTAATATAAAATATAAGATCAGAGCTAATAATCAGTGAAATAATAATTATAATAAATAACTATTTATTTGTGGTGCCATATGAAGTAATCTAAGAAGAATGAAGAAAAACGAATATGAAAAATCGTTAGTGGGGGAAAAATACGAATTTTCAGTTATCATCATCATCATCATCATGGATATCAAGGATTTAGGCCAAGCATGGCCTGTTTCGGCCTTAGAAGTCATCATTGAATCATTTGAGGACATTATAATTGATGTCTAATTTCTTTTGAATAAGACTTCAAATTTATTTCCTAAAGAAATTTGTATTTCTGATGGAATTATTGTAAGATATGCATTCACAAAATCACCTTATAGTTGGAAGGAATTACCTGAAAGAGTTAAAAAACAGAATTCTTGGTTAATAAAATATAACGATCAACTGAAGTGGGAAATTGGTTCACTATCTTTGGACAAACTAAGAAATTGGATGATAGAATCAACATGCAAATATCACATATTACTCGCCAAAGGAAGAAAAAAATCAAAAACATTAACGAGGTTAATAGGGAGGCCTGTTCTTGATTTAAATAAAATTGGATGCCCAAAATGTTAAAACATAATGTGTACTTTTAAATGCTTTTGGAAACATAACGAAAGATTCTGTGTTTTTAATAATGCTCAAAAATACATGTATTGGTTTCAAAATAATAAAAAGGTGACACTTAATTTTACTGCAGTAACAAATTCCCACGATCACAAATGAATAAACTTTCAGATGAGAGTCACATTGTCGAGAACCACATGACGGCAATTCAACAACCATGGGAAGAACCTTTGAACAGTGCAAAATTAACAATAAGCAGATTAAGGATCAAAAATAAGATTGAATTTTTCACTTTATTTATTTTCTGTATGTTAGATTCAGTAAATACATTTTAAATAAAATGTGTAAATTAGAATGAACAATAAAATTTTCACTCAAATAAAATGTGTAAATTAGAATGAACAAATTGGGTGTTGTTGATGTGTTATACAAATTTAAGTAAGACCTTTTTTTCGAAATTTCATGCCACAAACTAACCAGACTTTTTTTTTTGAAAATCCACTCAGTGAATTAAGTCTTATTTATGCAAGCCCTCAAATATTTCAAGACATTGTCAACTCTTGGAAGCAAAAGGAATCGGGTATTAAATTAATAGCCAGAATTTTAGTGGAGAAAATTTCACCTGAAAAGTCACAATTTTGTTATTATAGCTGTAGATACCTCCAACAGAGTAGAAAAAATCGTTGTACTGAAAGTACAACTGTTAGAATTTGGTTATTTTACAAAGAGACATTAGATATTTTAAAACAACACATTACTAAAACTTTTAAAAAGATTGCTGTAGAAAAAAGGTATATCGTAGTGTGCAGATAACATCAAGTGAATCAATATGCATATATCAAATAATACTCGTCATTGGAAGAGAGAAAAAAACATTAACGAACTTAATAGCCCGGCCCGTTCTTCATTTAAATGATACCAAATGATGAAAACAATATTTGCATGAATTTCAAAACTTTGAAAAGCTGATGAATTTCTTGTTTGCCGTGATCATAAATATTTATTTGAGGGTAAACATTTATTTTCTTTACAATTTTTCTTTCTTTCTTTCTGAGCTAATTTTCATTTGAAATAAGAATAAATAATTATTTATTTGTATTGGAAAGAATATCTAATATAATAATTGTGTTAAATATGTATATAAATATCCCTACTGTGAAATAAATGTCAGGCTGAGAGGACAGCAGTCAATTGGGACTAACGGAAATGAGTTTTGCATAGTTGAACTATGTAAAAACCATAGTTCAACTTGTTTTGAAATGTCACATGGAGAAAAATCATGTGAATTATACGTAAGCACCAGTGGGAAATCATACACTATGAATAGCAGCGTTTAATCAGAAGAATAAGAAAAAAATCTGTCTTTTTCACTTTATTTAATTTCTGAATGTTAGATTCAGTAAATACAATTTGTTAATAATATTACAGTCAAATAAAAGGTAATATAGACTTTAACAAAGTATATATTACAGAGCTAATATTTATTTGAAATAAATTCCAGTTTCCTAGCTACACCAAATGTAAACAAACAAACAAGCCATCTACTTGAAAACAATAAGTGTATAAAATCCTTAATCAGGAATGAATAAGTTTAGGATATGTGTCATCACAATCATGTGAGTGCTAATCGCATAGTCATATGTAAGTGGTTGAGAAACATCCAACCTTGGGAAAATGATACCTTCTGAACAATACTGCAACTCATATATTACAGGATCTGATTAATACAAGCAGTTCCATAGTGTGATAGAGGTCTAAAACTAAGATCAGAAATTAATGAGTCATATCCAAGAAAAACGAACGGAACCAAACGGGTGGAAATCTAAATGATGTAGTCCACTATATTTTCTGGTCATTTACAGAACTATTGTTCTGTGTGAGCATTTGTGTTGTGGATATAAAATTCAACTATTTTGGAATATCTTTTTTGGAATATTTGCATTTAGAAGAGCCATTCTGGAAAGACTGTAAGTAATTTAAATTATCATTAGAATTTCTAGAAAGAATTCCCATAGTCTTTAGAATATGAATATAGAATAAAATATGTATGAGCTATGTAAAAAAAAAAAAAGTGCATTTGAGGGACACCAGCATAAAATTAAATTATTCAGAAAACCCTAATCACTGCTGCCATCACGACTCTACTCTAAGAATTCCCACCCTTTAACAGGAAAGAAATACCCCAAACTGTATTGGAAAATTAGTACTGCCATCTATAGACATACAAAGACAAAACTTGATGATAATGAGGGATGTGTCACCCTGGGAAAATTCCAAGATATCGTATCTCAAAAACATCGCCCACAATTCCATAGGCAAACCATATATCTGTGAAATCATGTGATTTCACAGATATATGTTCCCCAAATACACCACGTGATGTCCCTGACAGAAAAGGTTCCCCCAGCGAAATTCCAAACATTCCCAACTCTATCTTATCACTATCCATCACCCATAATGCCATACGTAAGCCATTTACTTATCTACTTTTACTTATCCATTTACTCATAACAATACACATCCAAGAGACTGACGTCGCTTCCCCCATTCACCCTACCCCTATTTGGTTCATAGTATCCCACCAATCACGACACGAATCCTTATCCACTAATATCTTTCTTTTCCATTCAAAACAATAACGTCACTTATTTACAACTAACAATTACGTCACTTATTTACAACTAACAAATTACGTCACTTATCTACATCTCATAACAACACACACCCGCATCACGATTCCTTGTCTTATCTTGATCTGGTCAGAAGTGCACCACCAATCACGATACGAATCCTTATCTCTACCATGACCCATAATTCCATACACGAACCAAAACACAAGAACTGACATCACTGGCACATATGCCCACAGGGAAATTCCAAAGCCATGACGTCATCATCTCAACAACTAATCACATCACGATTCTTTATCTTATCTTGATCTGGTTCAAAGCGCCTGGTATATTACTGACGATGACTAATCAACATACTTAGGTTGGATTATTTTGAATTCTCAACGCAGCATGAGGCTTCAGTTACTTCGGAATACGAAGGTATTTTAACTATTGTGTAAGAAGCTACTTTGTTTCATTTAATGTTAAGGGAACCAACTGATATATCCAAAGTACTATTAATGGAACGTCGTGATGAAACTCTTATATTCCAATTGTTTTGCTTCTCCGAGAACCAAATCATTTAAAGAAGTGAATTAGAAAAGTATCGTATTATTCAAATACTTTGGGATACAAACAAAAATCAAACTAGTAAGAATAGGTACAAGTTATTGTATGCAAACAAAACTAGCGTGCAAACGTAGCAAGAGATCTTCATACGTACATAATACATTATAAAGAAATTCTCATTCACGTCCATGAATGGGTATGCATAAATTTCGGAAAAACGCTACTAAACAAAAAAAAAAAAAATTCACAAATTGTAAATTAGAAGCTCACGTGACTGGAGAGAAGTTATTTTTGAATGACAATCTTATCCACGAAAGATTCTCAGTCTATAGCATGTATTAGTCATTCTTTGAAATGGAAATACAGTGGCCTCGGTTGCCGAAGCAACTGGCGGCCACTGTATTTCCAAGTCCACTCAGCACATCCTATTAGTACCGTGGGGGTGGACTAAATAATCCGGAAACTGCTCAGGTAATCGGTTAAGACCTTGTTCTCTATGGTTGCTCCATTGTTTACTTACTAACATCTGCATTTTCCTTCAATTAACACTTTAATTCTTTCTCCGATTAATCTTGTCAACAATTTACATAGTTATTATCCTCCACGTATTCAATCCTATGGTGGCAATCTGATTAAAATGCACACACACACACACACACACAACGTTTGCTCAACATCTTTGTGTTGATAATCGGCTTGTTTCTAAGCGAATTGTTTGAAACTACGAGACAAATATCTGATCCAATGTAATCCCGCTTTAATCGCATTCCCCCTATCATGTTCATCACGATGTAACGACATCCGAAGGCTGTATTTGGTTGTTTAATCCTTGATTTATTCTTTCATGTATCTTCTCTCCCAAAGATCAATGGTTTTATCTTTATGAGATGCTTTTGGAAACACTGTCAGTCAGAAATCTTTATTTAAATTAAAATCAGTTCAATCTTTAATCCCATTTGCTATATAATGAAAATCAAATAATGAAAATGGAATCTTGTTCGGACAGAATTAGCATACTACCAAGACTTTTTTTTATAAATGAATAAACAAAACATCATGACACTTTTATCGCATAAACTCGAATGACATGTTAAAGTACTGGAGTCATAAAAAAAAAGTATGTTAAATATTAGCAGTGTCACTAATTGAATAATCAATGATTATTTTTTTTTATTCTAAGACACGTGTTATGAGTTTTTAATTCAGCAGTAAAAACCTCGTTTCAAAAATTCAAAAACTGATTTAAAAAAAAAAAAAAAAAATCGACCTACCCCCAGTCTTTGACAACTTATCCCAAACGGATGATTCCGATTGCAATACGAAAAACGATACAGTTCAAAGAAATGACCTCCGATTGACATGAAAATACTTTATTGCAAACATCTATAAACATGTATACATTGTGTAAACAGGCAAGTATCCAGGCACGTTTAGCCTGGATGGCTGATCAATAAGATATGGAACAAAAGCATTTCCA
Source organism: Typopeltis vanoorti (assembly GCF_054136105.1). Lineage (NCBI taxonomy): Eukaryota > Metazoa > Arthropoda > Arachnida > Uropygi > Thelyphonidae > Typopeltis > Typopeltis vanoorti. The sequence continues at coordinate 91,706,856 of NC_143551.1, read as the reverse complement.
GAATAACTTCTCCCATAACTGTACCTTTGCTTAAGGCTACTGGCCAACTCAATCTCCTAGTAGAGTTCTGTATTTGTCTTCCTTTTCAACTTTCTTTCCTTTCTGTTAGATCATGTGATCTAACCGAACCTTAACCCTTTGGTTACAACATCAAAACCAAAAAAAAACGGAAGGATGCCTTGCTTCTCTCGTTCCATAAATAATCGATAGATGTCACCACTAATGCACTTTGTTCTAAGAAATGACGATATTACATTTAATACTAATTAAGAAACTCTCCTGGTTTTGCGTTAAGATCCAGGATGAGAAAGATGAGAAGGATGTAATTTGATCTCCAATGAGATTTCTTAGAGGGATGCTAAACCTCTTGTTTAAAGCTATGTTTTCCCCAAAGATTTTATTGGCAAGAATCTATAAAATGACCTAAGCTAAGAGCTAATATTAAAGAATTTTTCATTGCAAATATTTCCAAAGAATATTTAACTCTTGATGTTCATGGATGTTATTCGTAGAGAAAGAGATAGTATGTAAAGATGAAAGACGTTGAGTAAAAATAATTGATTTTTTTAAAGTCTTTCAGAGTAGAATAGATTTAAAAACGTAGATAGTTCATTAATAATTATTGTTAAAAAAAGTTTAAGGCAAACATGTTTTCAGTGAGTCTTGTATCCGAGACCAGTGCTTTTTCTAAAAATACAGTTCTTTCTGGTCGTAGGTCATGTATCGCGTCGTCCTTCCTAGCGTTTACTCTTAATTTAAGCTCTCGTTTATAATACTCTTAATTTAAGCTCTCGTTTATAATACGTATTCGAAAGAATGACC